>NW_022639489.1:1354883-1416925 GCF_010583005.1 Odontomachus brunneus | reverse complement strand
CTCTCTCTCTCTCTCTCTCTCTCTCTCTCTCTCTCTCTCTCTCTCTCTCTCTCTGACTCACTCTTTCTCTTTCTCCTTGGATCTCGCGCTCCTCGCGCTTAGGGTCCCCGATCGTGACGTCGGCCCCGAGCAATTTATGTAAAGCATTCTAGGCATGATTCACGAACTAGTTCGCGCCCTCGTGACCGCCACCGGCGCAGAATGCAGCCGCTGCACTCAGCAGCGCGGAGAAGAGCTCGAGTGCATCCGTCGGAGTGCAGCGTGTCCTTCCCGTGACTTCTCTACCAAGCAGATTACGCTCTAATTGGTCGCGGACTCTTAACGAAATGCATTCAATTAGTAAGAGTAATAGGATGATACGAGCCTGCACTGAGAGAAATAGTATGTCCGAGTTTTAATCAATGGAAATACCGTTCGAGTAATATATCCGATCGACTTTTCGGGCTTTCCCAAAAGGATCAAGCGTTAGACAAAGCCTTTGTCCAATGAAACGCAACATCGTCGAGAATTTATAGCACCTGATTATAAAATAAATTATTATAAAATAATAATAAATATATAATATATATGTAATAAGATAATATATAATATATAAAAAATAAAAAATAATATATATATATAATTATAATTAATTAATATAAAATGTAATAAATAAAGATAAAAGGAAAAAAGAAGAACGGTATCTCTGACTCATAAATATCCGACGAGAAATTACCTGAAAAATCGTGTTGCGAGATCGAAAACGTCTTACAAAGAAGAAAATTTAATTTTGACTGGAACGCATATTGTGTTTGTGTGTGACGCGGTCAAATTATATCAACAAAGTTCCTAGTCGTTTTTCCGCGTGCTTCGCGCGAAGGAATTTGTAATATCTCTTCCTTCGTAATGCGCAGGGAAATCAAGGGAATCGAGATTCTTTCGCCGGCATAATTCACGCGTGCCGTCGACGCGCGTCAATTTCGGTAAATTGATGTCTGATTGCTGAGACTTAACGACGGAGGCATGTAACAGTATGGCGGGATTTATTTAACGAGTTTCCATCCATGACCTCCTACGACCTAACAACGATGACTGAGGTCCACCCCGCTGTCATATCGGAAGGGGACTTGATCCAGGTAGAGGACATACCTGCATATCCGCATTTAAGAGATTCGCCTTACCAAATACAAATCATATATAAAATGATATAGAGAGAATATCGGACAAAACATATGTATTTCATCGTATGTGTTGTGACGAACACGTACAATCACAAATATAAATGATTACACACATTTTTTCGGTACTTTTTGGAAATAATTCGACATCCAATCATCTGAGAATTCCGCAAAATCAATTGTTTTTACTTAAAAGTCTGTTGCCATAAAGTGTAAAGAAAAATTGTGTCAACTTTTGTCTGCATGATTGTACAAGAAAAACATTTCCTAAGCCCGCTTTTTCGAAACATTATTTACACTACGACTTCGTTGATAAAACTTATATAATATCATGTAAATTCCTTTTTTCCCAAAAGCGCTTTTTCCTTCATATTGCACAAGACAAATGTAATATATCGAATCATAAGTTACGTCATTAGAATACTAATTTGTTATATAATTATTTACGACATTCTACCTAGAATTGAATATTCTTGAAATTTCTTATATTTTCAGATACAATTTAATTCGTCAACAATTTGGCAGACGCATGAAAAAATTGTAAATATCTTCTCAATGCCCTTCAATATTCACCATTACATAACAAGTATCCAAAAAGAATCTTGTTATTTATGCCAACGTACTGAGCTTCACACATTACTTCGAAGACGACTTTGCGCACGACATATCAGCAATCACGCATTAAGTCTACATATCGACATGTATTATATGTTTGAGGAAGAACTACCTTCAGTCGATAAATACTTCAACCCAAATGTATGTTACATTTGCAAGGTATATAAAAAGTATAGCTTAATCTGTAAACAGTGCCACATGATTTCTTACTGCTGCGACCACTTATTCACCGACAGACAGAATCACAAGGAGATTTGCGTAGCTTTGCGAAACGTTTTAAAGAGTCACCCACAATTTTGGCACACATATGGACTAACCTTGGAGAAATGGGTACGGACGAGAAAACAGTTTATGTGTTTGGTAAAGCTAGAGTTGCAACGTGATCTAAAACCACATGAAGTGCAAATAATTACATTAGCAAAATCATGCGCTATTTGTTATCGACAGGATAATCTCCTCTCTTGTCCGCAATGCTATTCCATTAACTATTGCAAGGATCATGAAAAGCTATTAGGAAACCGTCATAAATTCAATTGCAATATTTTGTCAGAATATTACAGGGTAGATACACATCTATCTTCATATATAACTTTGGAATCATTTACATCACTAACTCACGTACTACTCGAAGATTTTCCCCCAAGCAATTTTCCTCGTGACATGGATACATTTATTGAAAAATATATGTATGCAAACCACGTGGTCGACTTCCCCAAGTTCAACTTGAGCGAGGGCTATTATTTTTCTGATTATTTATCAGGACCGTTCACCTTATATAATGGGATACGAAAAATAACTGGATTAGATTTCCATACACCAGACTTGCATATTGTTATTCATGTAATAGATGTAAACTTTGTTGATAGATATCACCTATTAATTTGGCAAGTACTTAGACATATTTTACGTAACATAAAGGAATTGAAAATTATTCTGATAGGCTCAGAATTATCCACCGAAAGTCTCAAGTTTCATCCTACAAAATACTCCCAACAACGTCTCAACTTCGAAACTCATCGTATGTTATATCACAATTATGTAGACAGCGAGTATTATAAGCGACCAGATATAATTGTAGGATTTCAAGTTGATTTGAGTAATTGGGAGGCATTATCGGAAATAATTTTAAAAATAAAAGCTCAAGAATGTCCGTTTCTTTTAACCTCCAAATCGAAAGATAAAGCCGAACAGAATATAAATAAGATCAAAGAAATCCTAAAATCAACTGTAACTGATGTTCTATATCTTATATACAACGGCGAGAATAAATTTAAATCCAATAGACCATACCATGATTTCGAGACTGGTGGTTTATCTTATCTTAATAAGTATTTAACTGTTTATGCAAGATTGTAATGATAATTACATTATAGAACATTTTTGTTCCCTTCAATGAGTTTTGAAATTTCCATATATGTCTAATATTATTTAGATAACATCAATATAAATAAAATTATAGATAATCAGTAGATTATTAGACGATTATTATACATATTGTTTTAATAAATTACTAATTTGTATAAAGAGATATTTGTAAAAGAAAATATTTATAAAGAATGCTTTTATAATCCCTTATACAAATATCATACTAAGAATCATTGATAATTACTTATTATCCAGTATTTTTAATACTGAAAATAAGTAATTATCAATGATTCTTAGTATGATATTTCTATAAGGGTATGTAATGGAACTTGCATTTTTGTACGACAATTGAGAATAAAAATCTTAAGAGAATGCTAGATATACAAGATTTGTAATATAGTATGACTAATACTACTTTTAAAATTACCACTTTAAAAGTATATGTATATAATCACAGTACATTGCAGGAAGACACATTAATAATAAATGACTATAACTGATGTTCTATATCTTATATACAACGGCGAGGATAAACTTAAATCTAATAGACCATACCATGATTTCGAGACCGCTGGTTTATCTTATCTTAATAAGTATTTAACTGTTTATGCAAGATTGTAATGATAATTACATTATAGAACATTTTTGTTCCCCTCAATGAGTTTTGAAATTTCCATATATGTCTAATATTATTTTGATAACATCAATATAAATTATAGATAATCAGTAGATTATTAGACGATTATTATACATATTGTTTTAATAAATTACTAATTTGTATAAAGAGATATTCGTAAAAGAAAATGTTCATAAAGAATGCTTTTATATATGTAATGGAACTTGCATTTTTGTACGACAATTGAGAATAAAAATCTCAAGAATATGTTAGATATACAAGATTTGTAATATAGTGTGACTAATACCATGAAATTACCACTTTAAAAGTATATGTATATAATCACAGTACATTTCAGGAAGACACATTAATAATAAATGATTAAATTGTAAAAGATATTGTAAATTAAATTAAAATGTTCTCACGCATAAAAATTATACATATTTTAATTTAACAATATTGCGTATATATGAGTTGCTTGATAAATCGAAACTTTATATAGTGTGTCAGTAGGGCACGCTAATATACAAATAATAATTCGTTATAATAAAATAAGAAAATAATTTGTTATAATATAATAAAATGATACTGAATATCGGTCAACATATATGTATTTCATCGTACATATTTGTGACAAACACGTATAATCACGAATATAAATGATGACACATATTTTTTCGATACTTTTCGGAAATAATTCGACATCCAATCATCTGAAAATTTCGCAAAATCGATTTTTTAGGTTAAAAGTCAATTATCCCAGACAACAAAATGTCTAAAATGCGGACATAAGACGTCTTAAAGATAATCTTTAAGACGGCTTAAAGACATTTATACGTAAATCGTCTGAAAGACATCTTAAAGATGGTCTCTAAGACCTCCTATGTCCCAATTTTAGACATTATGTTGTCTGGGATGTTATAAATTGTAAAGAAAAACTGTGTGAAAACTTTTATCTCTGTAACTATACAAGAAAAATATTTCCTAATTTCACTTTTACAAAACCTACATTATACATATCAATTCATTGGTAATATTAATATATCATGCAAATTCTTCCGTTTTTATAAGCGGTTTTTCCTTCATATTGCACAAGGCATAATATACCAAATCATAAGTTACGTCATTAGAATACAAATTTGTTATATAATTATTCGTGATATTCTACCTAGAATCGAATGTGCTCGAAATTTAAAAAAAATCAATTTATCAACATTCGCAAGGCGCATAGAAAAAATTGTAAGTATCTTCTTAGTATTCCTCGAGCAATCACTACTACATAAGAAATGTCCAAAGAGAATCTTGTTATTTCTGCTAACGTACTGTACTTCACGCATTACTTCGAAGTTGACTTTACGAACAACATATCAGTAATTATCCATTAGACCTACGAATCGGTATGAATGAATTACAACAATTATCGGTACCTCTAAGTGATAAATACTTCAATCCAAATTCTTGTCCCGTTTGCTACAAGAAAAGTAATGAGGATTTCATAACCTGTGATCAGTGCCACATGATTTCTTACTACAGTAAGGATCACAAATTAGAGAGCAGCGAGCGTCATATACAGATATGTGCAGTTTTGTAAAACATTTCAAAACGTCACCCAGTATTTTGGTGCACATATAAAATGAACTTGAAGCAATGGGTTCAGACGAGAAAAAATCTTATGCGTTTAGTCAAGCTGGAGTTGCAACGTGATCTAGAACCATTTGAAGTGCAAATAATCACATTAGCAAAATCGTGCTTTATTTGTTATCAACAAATGAATCTCTTTCATTGCACAGAGTGCCATTCCATTAACTATATTTCCTGTAGGCATAAAAGCCTATTGGGAAACCGTCATAAACTTTATTGCAAGAAGATGGAATTATGTCTCTGGGAAAATGTAGTTTTGACTTCATATCCAGTACCTATAGACAGATTCGCAGAGTTTTCCGATAAGAAACCTGCTGTTGTTGACATGGATACATTTATTGAACATTTTGTTAAGCCAAATACATAGGTAATACTATCACTGTGTGTTATAGTAGCCAAATTTTTTATTCTGATTACGCATCAGGACCGTTGACTTTATTTTATGAGATACAAAAGATAAAAGTATTAGATTTTCTTTATAAACTAGATTTTCTTCATAAACTAGATACTCATAAACCAGATTCGTATGTTGTTATTCATATAATAGACGCAAACTTCGTCGATAGAAAATACATATTAGCTTGGGAACTTCTTCTACATCTTTTACCTAACATAAAGGAATTGAAAATTATTCTGATAGGGCTAGAATTACTTACCGAAAGTAATGATCTCATGGTTTGTACTATAAAATGCGTCCAACGGCGACTTAACTTCGAAGCTCATCGTATGTTATATCACGAGTATGTAGACAGCAAATGTTACAAGCAACCAGATGTAATTATAGGATTTCAAGTTGATTTGAGTGATTGGGAGGCATTATCGGAAATAATTTTAAAAATAAAGGATCAAGAATGTCCGTTTCTTTATCCTCCAAATCGAAAGATACAGCCGAACAAAATATAAATAAGATCAAAGAAATAGTAAAGTCAACTATAAATGATATTCTATATCTTGTATACAACGGCGAAAATAATTTTAAATTCAATAGATCATTCCAAGATTTCGAGACCGCTGACATATTTTACCGTAATAAGTATTTAACTGTTTATCAAAAATTGTAATGATAATAAATTATACAACGTTCTGTTCTTTTCAATGAATTTTGAAATTTTCGTATGTGTCTATAATAATATTTTGATAATACTATTGTAAATAGAATTATGGATAATAAATTGATTATTAAGCGATATAAAAGAAAATGTTTATAAAGGACGTTTTTATTTATGTAATGGAACTTGCATTTTTGTACGACAATTGTGAATAAAAATTTTAGGAACATGCTAGATATATAAGATTTGTAAAATAGTATGACTAATACCATGGAATTACCAATTTAAAAGTATATGTATATAAACACAGTATTTCAGGAAAGCATGTTAACAGATAGTAAAATTGTCAAAAATATTCTATGTAAAATTAAAGTGTGCTCACGAGAGAGAGAGAGAGAAAGAATATAAGTAAATTGTAATTTGATAATAGTGCGTATATCTTAATTCTGTAATAAATTGAAGTCTATGTAGCCAGGTTAATGTAGAAATAATAATCTGTTAAATATAATAAAATATAAATTATATATAAAATAATATTATCAGTCAAAACGTATGTATTCCATCTTATATGTTGTGATAAACACATATAATCACGGATATAAATAATGATATTCTTTCGATACTTTCCAGATAGAATTCGACATCCCATTATCTGAAAATTTTTCGAAATAAATTTCTTTTACTGATAATCGATTATACCACGAAATCTAAAGATAATTGCAAAACTTTTCTTCTGTGATTATACAAAAAATAAAATATTTCCTAACTCAGCTTTTTCGTAACGTTTACTATGATTGCGTTGGTAATATTAATATAATATTTTGCAAATTCCTTTTCTCCCACAAGCGCGTTTTTCTTAATACTGCACAAAGCAAATATAACGTATCGAATCATAAGTTACCTCTTAAAACTGATAGAGAATTATTCGCGACATTCAACTTAGTAATAATTGTTTTCGTAGTTTTTTATATCTTCAAATATAACTCTTTTTGTCAACAATTCGCAAGACGCATAGAAAGAATTGAAAGTTCTTCTTAGTATTCTTTAACTACTAAGAATTTTAACAGTCATTACATAAGAAATATCCAAACAGAGTGTTATTATTTCTGCTAAAGTGTTGAACTTCGCGCGTTACTTATAAACCGATACAAATAACACGTCATGCTATCAGCTGTCACAGTCGGTACGCTATTGATATTCAGCATCGATATGTCGCAAATTCTTACTCCGGAGCCAGTGTTACCTCAATATAATTTCTTCAACCCAAATATTTGTCACCTTTGCAAGACGCCATGGCAATTTAATGGGAGTTTTATAATCTGTGATCAGTGCCATATGATTTCTTACTGCAGCGTGGATCACAAATTAAGGAACAAGGAGAGTCATATGCAAATTTGTGCAGCTATGCAAAAGGTTTCAAGGAGTCATCCACATTATTGGTCCACTTTTGACATAAGTTTGGAGGAATGGGTTCAAACAAGAAAAGACGTTATACGTTTGACCAAGCTGGAGTTGCAACGTGATTTAGAACCATATGAAAAACAAATGATCACATTAGCAAAATCGTGCATTATTTGTTATCGACAGAATCGTCTCCTTCGTTGCCCTAAGTGCCATTCCATTAACTATTGTCGTAATCATAAAAGGCTATTGGGAAATCGTCATCGTGTTAATTGCAACAAGTTGAAATTATGCCTTTCGACAAATGTAGATATGCATTTATATCCAATAGTAATAGACATTTTCACAAAGTTTCCCACTGAGAACAAACTTACTGTTAATATGAATGCGTTTGTTGATCAATATGTGTATCCAACACACTGGATGGATGAAGTTTCCTCTGTCGGGTGTAGTATATGTCTTTATTACTCTGATTACGCATCAGGACCGTTGACTTTATATGATGGGATACAGAAAATAAATAGACTAGGTTTTTATAAATTAAAATCGTGTCTTGTTATTCATATAATAGACGCAAATTTCGTTGATAAAGATTACTTATCAGCTTGGGAACTTCTTCTGCATCTTTTACCTAACATAAAGGAATTGAAAATTATTCTGATAGGGCTAGAATTACGTACCGAAAGTAACGATCTCCCGGTTTGTACTATAAAATGCGTCCAACGGCAACTTAACTTCGAAGCTCATCGTATGTTATATCACGAGTATGTAGACAGCGAGTGTTACAAGCCACCAGATGCAATTATAGGATTTCAAGTTGATTTGAATGATTTTCAAGCATTATCGGAAATGTTTTTAAAAATAAAGAATCAAGGATGTCCATTTCTTTTAACCTCCAAATCGAAAGATAAAGCCGAACAGAATAAAAATAAGATCAAAGAAATACTAAAGACTACTAGAGCTGTAAGTGATATTCTATATCTTGTATACAACGACGAAAATAATTTTAAATCCAATAGATCATATCAAGATTTCGAGACCGCTGACATGTCTTATCGTAATAAGTATTTAACTGTTTATCAAAAATTGTTATGATAATAAATTATACAACGTTCTGTTGTTTTCAATGAGTTTTGAAATTTCCGCATATGTCTATAATAATATTTTGATAATACTATTGTAAATAAAATTATGGATAATAAATTGATTATTAAGCGATATAAAAGAAAATGTTTATAAAGGACGTTTTTATTTATGTAATGAAACTTGCATTTTTGTACAATTGCGAATAAAAATTTTGGGAACATGCTAGATATAAGATATAAGATATAAGATATAAGATATAAGATTTGTAAAATAGTATGACTAATACCATAGAATTACCAATTTAAAAGTATATGTATATAAACACAGTATTTCAGGAAGGCATGTTAACAGATAGTAAAATTGTCAAAAATATTCTATGTAAAATTAAAGTGTGCTCACGAGAGAGAGAGAGAGAAAGAATATAAGTAAATTGTAATTTGATAATAGTGTGTATATCTTAATTCTGTAATAAATTGAAGTCTATGTGTAGCCAGCTTAATGTAGAAATAATAATCTGTTAAACATAATAAAATATAAATTATATATAAAATAATATTATCAGTCAGGACGTATGTATTCCATCCTACATGTTGTGATAAACACGTATAATCACGGATATAAATAATGATATTCTTTCGATACTTTCCAGATAGAATTCGACATCCCATTATCTGAAAATTTTTCGAAATAAATTTCTTTTACTGATAATCGGTTATACCATAAATCTAAAGAAAATTGCAAAACTTTTTTTCCGTGATTATACAAAAAATAAAATATTTCCTAACTCAGCTTTATCGTAACGTTAACTATGTTTGTAATATTAATATTACGTTTGTAATATTAATAGTACGTTGGTAATATTAATATAATATTTTGCAAATTCCTTTTCTCCCACAAGCGCGTTTTTCTTAATACTGCACAAAGCAAATATAACGTATCGAATCATAAGTTACCTCTTAAAACTGATAGAGAATTATTCGCGACATTCAAATTAGTAACAATTGTTTTCGTAGTTTTTTATATCTTCAAATATAACTCTTTTTGTCAACAATTCGCAAGACGCATAGAAAGAATTGAAAGTATCTTCTTAGTGTTCTTTAACTACTAAGAATTTTAACAGTTATTACATAAGAAATATCCAAACAGAGTGTTATTATTTCTGCTAAAGTGTTGAACTTCGCGCGTTACTTATAAACCGATACAAATAACACGTCATGCTATCAGCTGTCACAGTCGGTACGCTGTTGATATTCAGGATCGATATGTCGCAAGTTCTTATTCCGGAGCCAGTGTTACCTGAATATGATTTCTTCAACCCGAATATTTGTCACTTTTGCAAGACACCATGGCAATTTAATGGGAATTTTATAACCTGTGATCAGTGCTATATGATTTCTTACTGCAGCATGGATCACAAATTAAGGAACAAGGAGAGTCATATGCAAATTTGTGCAGCTATGCAAAAGGTTTCGAGGAGTCACCCACATTTTTGGTCCACTTTTGGAATAAACTTGGAGGAATGGGTTCAAACAAGAAAAGACGTTATACGTTTGATAAAGCTGGAATTGCAACGTGATTTAGAACCATATGAAAAACAAATGATCATATTAGCAAAATCGTGCATTATTTGTTATCGACAGAATCGTCTCCTTCATTGCCTGGAATGCCATTCCATTAACTATTGTCGTAATCATAAACAGCTATTGGGAAATCGGCATCGTATTAATTGCAACAAGTTGAAATTATGCCTCTCGACAAATGCGGATATACATTTATATCCAATAATAATAGACATTTTCACAGAGTTTCCCACTGAGAACAAACTTACTGTTGATATGAATGCGTTTATTCGTCAATATGTGTATCCAACACACGAGATAGATGAAATTTCCTCTGTCGGATGTAGTATATGTCATTATTATTCTGATTACGCATCAGGACCGTTGACCTTATATGATGGAATAGAGAAAATAAATGGATTCAATCATTTTCATAAACTAAAATCGTATCTTGTTATTCATATAATAGACGCAAACTTGGTTGATAGAGATTACTTACCAGCTTGGGAACTTCTTCTGCATCTTCTACCTAATGTAACAAAATTGAAAATTATTCTGATAGGGCCAGAATTACGTACCGAAAGTAACAATCTCCCGGTTTGTACTATAAAATGCGTCCAACAGCGTCTTATCTTTGAAGCTCATCGTATGTTATATCACAATTATGTAGACAGCGAGTATTATAACAAACCAGATATAATTATAGGATTTCAAGTAGATTTGAGTGATTTTCAGGCATTATCGGAAATGCTTTTAAAAATAAAGGATCAAGGATGTCCGTTTCTTTTAACCTCCAAATCGAAAGATAAAGCCAAACAGAATGTAAATAAAATCAAAGAAATCCTAGAGTCACCTATATATGATGTTCTATATCTATATCTTGTATATAACAGCAAAAATAATTTTAAATCCAATAGACCATACCAAGATTTCGAGACTGCTGGTGTATCTTATCGTAATAACTATTTAACTGTTTATGAAAGATTATAATAATAATAAATTTTAGAACGTTTTTGTTGAACTCAATGAGTTTTGAAATTTCCGTATACGTCTATAATATTATTTTGATAATACCATTGTAAATAGAATTATGGATAATGAATAGATTATTAGGCGATATCCCTTATAGAAATATCATACTAAGAATCATTGATAATTACTTATTTTCAGTATTAAAAATACTGAATAATAAGTAATTATCAATGATTCTTAGTATGATATTTCTATAAGGGATATACATATGGTATTAATAAATTAACAATTCATATAACAAAATATGTATAAAAAACGTTTTCTTTTTTAAAGGTTAAGAATGAATTACAAACTTCTTTAAAGACATGTCTGTAAAAGAAAATGTTTATAAAAATACGCTTTTATATATGTAATTGGACTTGCATTTTTGTACGGCAATTGTGAATAAAAATTTTAGGAACATGCTAATTTATAAGATTTATATAATATTATAACTAATGTTACATATATAATTACCAATTTAAAAATATACATATATAAACACAGTACATTTCTGGGAGACATATTAACAGATAGTAAGTTATACATATTCTAAATTGACAATAGTGCGTATATATTAATTCTGTAATAAATTAATGTCTATGTAGCCAAGCTAATGTGGAAATAATAATCAGTTAAATATAATAAAATACAAATTATATATAAGATAATATTGAATATATTAGTCAAGACATATGTATTCCATTCTATGTGTTGTAACGAACACGTATAATCGCGGATATAAATGATATTCTTTCAATACTTTCTAAAAAGAATTCGACTATCTATCCCATTATCTAAAAATTTCCACGAGCAAGTTTCTTTTACTAACAATCGATTATGCCACGAGATTTAAAGAAAACCTTTATTTCAACCAATCTTTATTTCTATGATCGTACAAAAAGTAAAATATTTCCTAACTCAGCTTTTTTATAACGTTAATTATACTATGATTGTGTTGGTAATATTAATATATTTTGCAAATTCCTTTTTTCTTACAAGTTTTCTCTTCATATTGCACGAAGCAGATATAACGTATCGAATCATGAATTACGTCATAAAACTCGTAGAGAATTATTCGCGATGTTCTACTTAGTAACAATTGTTTTCGTAGTTTTTATATATTTTCAGATACAACTCTTTTTGTCAACAAATCGCAAGACGCATAGAAAGAATTGTAAGTATCTTCTTAGTGTTCTTTAACCACTAAAAGTTTTAACAGTTATCATTACATAAGAAATTTCCAAAGAGAATGTTGTTATTTCTGCTAAGTACTGAACTTCGTGCGTTACTTATAAATTGATACAACAAATAACTCATCAGCTATCAACTGTTACAATCAGCACGGTGCTGATATTCAGCATCGATATGTCGCAATTTTTGGGACCTGCATATGATTTCTTCAACCCGAATATTTGTCACTTTTGTAAGACGCCATGGCACCTTAATTTTATAACCTGTGATCAGTGCCACATGATTTCTTACTGCACCATGTATCACAAATCAAGGAACAACGAGAGTCATATGCAAATTTGTGCAGCTTTGCAAAACGTTTCAAGGAGTCACCCATATTTTTGGTCCACATTAGGAATAAACTTGGAGGAATGGATTCAGACGAGAAAACAGTTTATACGTTTGGTCAAGCTGGCATTGCAACGTGATCTACAACCATATGAAGAGCAAATGATCACATTAGCAAAATCATGCATTATTTGTTATCGACAGGATAATCTCCTTTGTTGCCCTAAGTGCCATTCCATTAACTATTGTCGTAATCATAAAAAGCTCTTGGGAAATCGTCATCGTGTTAATTGCAACAAGTTGAAATTATGCCTTTCGACAAATCGAGATATGCATTTATATCCAATAATAATAGACATTTTCACAGAGTTTCCCACTGAGAACAAACTTACTGTTGATATGAAAGCGTTTGTTAATCAATATGTGTGTCCAACACACTGGATAGATGAAATTACCTCTGTCGGGTGTAGTATATGTCTTTATTACTCTGATTACGCGTCAGGACCGTTGACTTTATATGATGGGATACAGAAAATAAATAGATTCAATTATTTTCATAAACTAGAATCGTGCCTTGTTATTCATATAATAGGTGCAAACTTCGTTGATATAGATTACTTATCAGCTTGGGAACTTCTTCTGCATCTTTTACCTAACGTAAAAGAATTGAAAATTATTCTGATAGGGCCAGAATTATGTACCAAAAGTAACGGTCTCAGGGTTTGTACTATAAGATGCGTCCAACAGCGTCTTAATTTCGAAGCTCATCGCATGTTATATCACAATTATGTAGACAGCAAGTGTTATAAGCGACCAGATGTAATTATAGGATTTCAAGTAGATTTGAGTGATTGGGAGGCATTATCGGAAATAATTTTAAAAATAAAAGCTCAAGAATGTCCGTTTCTTATAACCTCCAACTCGAAAGATAAAGCCAAACAGAATGTAAATAAGATCAAAGAAATCCTAAAGTCACCTATATGTGATGTTCTATATCTTGTATACAACAGCAAAAATAATTTTAAATCCAATAGACCATACCAAGATGTCGAAACCGCTGGAGTATCTTATCGTAATAAGTATTTAACTGTTTATGAAAGATTCTAATGATAATAAATTATAGAACATTTTTGTTGCTCTCAATGTGAATAGATTATTAGGTGATATACATACATATTGTATTAATAAATTAACGATTTATATAACAAAATATGTGTAAAAAAACGCTATCTTTTTTAAACATTAAGAATGAATTATAAACTTCTTTAAAGACATCTCTGCAACAAAAAATGTTTATAAAAAATTCTTTTATATATGTAAAGGAACTTGCATTTTTGTATGGCAATTGCGAATAAAAATTTTAGGAACATGCCATAAAATATAACATGCATGTTTATAAGATTTATATAATACTATAACTAATGTTACTTATGTTATGTTACTTATGTTATGTTACTTAGGTTATGTTATTTATGTTATGTTACTTATGTTATGTTACTTATGTTATGTTACTTATGTTATGAAATTACGAATTTAAAAAAATATATATATAAACAAACAAGTTTATTTCAGAGAGGGAACTTCTTCTGCATCTTTTACCTAACGTAAAAGAATTGAAAATTATCTTGATAGGACCGGTATTACGTACCGAAAGTGGAGATCTCATGGTTTGTGATATAAGATGCTTCCAACAATGTCTTAAGTTCGAATTTCATCGTATGCTATATCACACGTATGTAGACAGCAAGTATTACAAGTGACCAGATGTAATTATAGGATTTTAAGTAGATTTGAGTGATTAAGAGGCATTATCGGAAATAATTTTAAGAATAAAGTGTCAAGAATGTTCGTTTCTTTTAACCTCTAAATCGAAAGATAAAATCGGACAGAATAATATCAATGAAATCCTACAGTCAGCTATATGTAATATCCTATATCTTTTATACAACGGAAAAAATAATTTTAATTCCAATAGACCATACGAAGATTACGAGACTGCTGGTGCATCTTATCGTAATAAATATTTAACTGTTTATAAGAAATTGTAGTAGTAATAAATAATAGAACATTTTCGTTGACCTCAGAGAATTTCGAAATTTCCGTATACGTTTGTAATATCGTTTCGATAATACCATTGAAAATAGAATTATGAATAAATTGTTAGACGACATATACATAAATTGCTTTAATGGATTAATAATTTATGTAAAGAGATATTTGTAAAAGAAAATGATTTTTTTATAAAGATTAGAAGTGAATTATAAACTTGTTATAAAACATGTTTGTAAAAGTAAATCTTTATAATAAATATTTTTGTATATGTAGCGGGACACGCATTTTTGTACGACAATTATTAATAAAAATTTCATAAACATGCAAAGTATATATAAGATTTGTAAAATAGTAGGACTAATGATCCCAGATAGCACAAAATCTTCAGACAATATTCTGGGACGTTCTTAGGATGTATGAATGTCCTTAGAATGTCCTTAGAACGTCTTTTTAAGATTTGTGCTGCATAGGATAAGGAATTACTAATTTAGAAATGTACATGTATAACACATTTTTTCGATTCGTTTTGGAAATAATTCGACATTCGATCATTTGAGAATTTCTCAAAATCAATTTCTTTTTATTGAAAAATCGGTTGTAACAGATTGCATATAAAATGTAAAGAAAAACTGTGTGAATTTTCATCTCCGTGATGAAAAACATTTCCTAAGTCCGCTTTTTCGAAACATTATTTACACTATAATTTTGTTGGTAATATTAATATATCATGCAAATTTTTTTTCTGCCATAAAGGATTTTTCCTCCATGTCGCACAAGACAAATATAATATACCAAATCCTAAGTTATGTCATTAATTTGCAAATCTCGTATTATTTAGAATATAGAATTATTATATGTATAGAATTATTCGCGATATTCTACATAGAAATTGAATGTTCTCGAAATTTGTTACGTCGTCAGATATAACTCAATTCAATTCAATGTCAACAATTCGCGGGACGCATAGAAAAAAATGTATCTTCTTAGTGCCTTTCGAACACTCACCACTACATAAGAAGTGTCCAAAGAGAATCTTGTTATTTTTGTAAAGATACTGAACTTTGCGCGTTACTTCGAAATTAACTTTACAAGCAACATATCAGGAATAACCCATTGCACACAAATGTCAGTATGAGTATTTTCTTAAAGCATGTATTCTCGGAAACTTCAATCGATAAATTTTTCGGGCCGAATATTTGTCACGTTTGCAAGAAGCCATGGGAACGTAATGATAATTATATAACCTGTGATCTGTGTCATATGATTTATTACTGCAGCAAAAATCACAAATCAAAGAACAAACGTCATGTGCAGATTTGTAAAGCTCTGCAAAACGTTTCGCAAAGCCACCCGCAACTTTGGTCCACTTATGGAATAAACTTAGAGGAATGGATTCAGACGAGAAAACAGCTTATGCGTTTAGTTAAGCTGGATTTGCAACGTGTTCTAGAACCATATGAAATGCAAATGATTACATTAGCAAAATCGTGCATTATTTGTTATCGGCAGACGAACCTCCTTCATTGCCTTAAGTGCTTTTCTGTTAACTATTGCCGTGATCATAAAAAACTATTGGGAAACCGTCATAGATTCTATTGCAAGAAGTTGAAAGAATGTCTCTGGATAAATATGACTTTATTTGTATTCACAGTAGCAACAGACAGATTCTCAGAGTTTCCAGATGAGAACAAGTATAATGTTAACTGCATGAAGGCATTTATGGATCAGTTTGTGTGTCCAAAATATCACATAGATGATACCAACTTTATCGGGGATAAAATAATGTGTCTTCATTATTCTGATTACGTGTCAGGACCGTTGACCTCACATTATGGGATACAGAAAATAAATACATTAGATTTTTTTGATAAATCAGATTCGTATTTTGTTATTCATATAATAGAAGCAAATTTTGTTGATAGAAAATATATATTAGCATGGGAACTTCTTCTGCATCTTTTACCAAATATAAAAGAATTGAAAATTATTCTGATAGGGCCAGAATTACATATCGAAAATGGAGATCTCATGCTTTGTACTTTAAAATGCGTCGAACGGCAACTTAACTTCGAAGCTCATCATATGTTATATCACGAGTATGTAGACAGCGAGTTTTATAAGCAACCAAATCTAATTATTGGATTTCAAGCAGATCTTAGTAATTGGGAGGCATCATCGGAAGTGATTTTAAAAATAAAAGATCAAGAATGTCCGTTTCTTTTAACTTCCAAATCAAAATATAAAGCCAAACAGAATGTAAATAAGATCAAACAAATCCTAAAGTCACCTATATGTGATATTCTATATCTTGTATATAACGACAAAAATAAATTTAGTTCCACTAAACCATACAATGATTTCGAGAACTGTGCTGTATCTTATCGTAATATGTACTTAACTGTTTATAAGAAATTATAACAGTAATAAATTATAGAACATATTTGTTGCTTTCAAAGAGTTTCGAAATTTTTATAATAATAATATTATATATTATATATATATATAATATATATCATAAATAAATATATATATATATTAATATATACATATATATATATTAATATATATATATATATATATATATATATTAATATATATATATTATATATATATATATAATATATATTATATTATATATTATTATATATTATATATTATATATTATATATATTATATATATTATATATATATTATATATTATATTATTTTTATAATAATTTTTCTAATATATTATTTTTTTAACACTATTGTAAATAGAATCATGGATAACGAATAGATTATTAGATGATATATACATATTGTTTTAATGAACAACTAAATTATTTTAATGTACATTGATGTTTTTTAGTGTTTGTTATATTTTAATGCTATATTTAAAATTTTTTTTAATGTATATAAATTACCAATGTTACGTTAATGAATTCCAGATTCGTGTAAAAAGATATCTGTAAAAGAAAATGTTTGCTTTATAATAAAGAATGCTTTTATACATCGAACTTGCATTTTTGTACGGCAATCGCGAATAAAAATTTTAGCAACATGTTAGATTCATAAGATTGTAAAATAGTATAACTAATATTACAGAATTATCTATTTAAAAATATACATATATAAACACAGTACATTTCAGGAAGACATATTAACAGATGATAAAATTGTAAAAGATATTCTAAGTTAAATTAAAGTGTGCTGACGAATATAAGTTATACATATTCTAATTTGACAATATTGTCTATATATTACTTGTGTAATAAATTGAAACTCTATGCAGTCAGCAAGTCGACTAGGCTAATGTAGAAATAATAATCTGTTAAATATAATAACGTACAAATTATTATAATATATATGAAATAATATTGAATATCAATCAAGACATATGTATTCCATCGAATGTGTTGTGATGAACACGTATAATCACGTATATTAATAATGACATTCTTTCGATATTTTCCAGAAAGAATCCAACATCGCATCATCTGAAAATTTTTCAATATAAATTTTTGTTACAAAAAATCGGATATGCGAAGTCTAAAAAAAAACTGTGCCAACCTATAAATCTATGATTACACAAAAAGTAAAATATTTACTAACCCCGCTTTTTCATAACGTTAATTATATTGTTTTGTTGGTAATATTAATATAATATTTTGCAAACTCACTTTTTTCACAAGCGGTTTTTCCTTCATTTTTGTACAAAGCAAATATAATATATCGAATTATATGTTACATTATAAAACTCGTAGAGAATTATTCGCGACATTCTATTTGGTAACGAATGTTTTCAAAGTTTCTTATATCTTCAGATATAACTCCTTTTGTCAACAATTCGGAAGATGCGTAGAAAAAATTGTAAATACCTTCTTAGTGATCTTTAAATACTGAAAGCTTTAACAGTTATCATTACATAAGAAGTATCCAAAGAGAATGTAGTTACTTCTGTTAAAGTACTGGACTTCGCGCGTTGCTTATAAGTCGATATTACAAATAACGCATTAGCAATCAGCTATTACAATCGGTAGCTGCTAATACTCAATATCGATATGTTTCATTTCCCGGGACCAACGTTACCTAACACCAATAATCCCCCGAGACTAATATTACTTAACACCAATAACTTCCCGAGACTAATGTTACTTAACGACTATAATTTGCCGAGACCAATGTTACCTAACAACGATAATTTCCCGAGACAAATGGTACCTAACATCCATAATGTCCCAAAACCAATGTTACCTAACATCCATAATGTTCCGAGACCAATGATACCTAACATCCATAATATCCCGAGACTAACGTCACCTGACACCCATAATATCCCGGGACCAGTGTTATCTAAAAGCGATGAATTCCCGAGACCAGTGTTATCGAAAAACTATGATTTCTTCAACCCAAATATTTGTCACGTTTGCAAGATGCCATGGTCATTTGGTGAGGATTTTCAAACCTGTTATCAGTGCCACATGATTTCTTACTGTAGCGAGACTCACAGAATAACGAACAAGAAGTGTCATATGCAAATTTGTATAGCTTTCCAAAAAATTTTATGGAGTTACCCACATCTTTGGTCCACATGTGGAATAAACTTGGAGCAATGGGTCCAGACGAGAAAAGACTTAATGCATTTAGTCAAGCTGGAGTTGCAGCGTGATCTAAAACCATATGAAGTGCAAATGATCACATTAGCAAAATCATGCATTATTTGTTATCGACAGATTAAACTCACAGGTTATTGCCGGGAGTGTAATTCCTGTAACTATTGCAGTGAGCATCAAAACCTTTTCCGTCATTTTTTTAATTGTGACAAGTTGAAATTATGCCTCTGGACAAATACGGACATAAGTTTGTATCCAATAGTGATGGACAGATTCACAGAGTTTCCCAATAATGACCAACCTGTTGATAATATGGATGCATTTGTTGATGAATTTGTGTATTCGAAATACGAGGTGGATGAAACTTCCTCTGTCTGGTATAGTATATGTCTTTATTATTCTGATTACGCATCGGGACCGTTGACCTTATATTATGGGATACTGAAAATAGAAGGATTACGTTTTTTTCATAAATTAAAATCGCGTTTGGTTATTCATATAATAGACGTAAAATTCCTTGATGTGGATTACTTACCAGCTTGGGAACTTCTTCTACATCTTTTACCTAACGTAACGACATTGACAATTATATTCATAGGATCAATATTATGTAACGAAAGTGGAAATGTCACGCTTTGTACTTTAAGATGCGTCCGACAAAATCTTAACTTCGAAACTCATCGTATGTTATATCACAAGTATGTACGCAGCAAGTGTTATAAGCGACCAGATGTAATTATAGGATTTCAAGTAGATTTGAGTGATTTGGAGGCATTACCGAAAATAATTTTAAAAATAAAACGTCAACAATGTCCGTTTCTTTTAACTTCTAAATCGAAAGATAAAGCCCAACAGAATCTATTTAAGATCAACGAAATGTTACAGCTATCTTCATTGAATATCCTATCTCTTTTATACAATGACAAAAATAATTTTCGTTCCCTTAGACCATACGAAGATTTCGAGACCGGTGATGTATCTTATCGTAATAATTATTTATCTGTTTTTAAAAACTTGTAATGGTAATTTATAATAGAACATTTTTGTTGCTCTCAAGGAGTTTTGAAATTTCTGTATACGTCTGTAATATTATTTCGATAAAACCATTGTAAATAGAATTATGAATATTAGACGACACATTCATACTGTTTTAATGGATTAATAATTCATGTAAAGAGATATATATAAAAGAAAATATTTCTTTTTATAAAGATTTAAAATGAATTATAAACTTCTTAAAAGACATGTTTATAAAAGTAAATATTTATAAATAATGCTTTTATACATGTAATAGGGGACGTATTTTTATACAGCAATTGTGAATAAGAATTTCATAAACATACTAGGTATATATAAAATTTGTAAAATAATAAGACTAATGATATGTGTGTATGGAATTACTAATATAGAAATATACATATATTTTCATACATTGTACATATTAGAACATTTCAGAAAGACACATTAATAGACGGTCCAATTGTAAAAGAATGATATAGTTGTAAAATATATTATAAGTTAAATTAAAATGTGCTAACAAATAATATTTATATATATTTTAATTTGACATATACATGTATCTAATATTATATATATTTTAATTTAACAATATTGTGTATACAAAGTGTTCCGCCACTACCGCATTATCTTTTAATGGCGGATTTCTTAAGTAATTTAAATAAAAAAATCCTAATGCAAAAATGGCGAGGCTATAATACTTTTCAAATTATAAACGATTAAAGTTGACTAATTATAAAATTAATTTAAATAGATTACTGAACTATTTTAACAGATACATATTACTAATTATATAAATATAGTTATGACTAGATAATAGATATGTTATAAATACATAAATTTCTGTTACAAAAAATCGGATATGTCGCGAAGTCTAAAGAAAAATTGTGCCAATTTATATATCTGTGATCATACAAAATTAAGATTAATTAAATTTAATAACCCCGTTTTCTCGCAACGTTAATTATACTGTTTTATTGGTAATATTAATATAATATTTTGCAAATTTACTTTTTTCCACAAGCGGTTCCTTCTTCATTTCCGTACAAAGCAAATATAATATATTGAATCATAAGTAATGTCATAAAACTCGTAGAGAATTATTCGCGACATTCTACTTGGTAACGAAAGTTTTCAAAGTTTCTTATATCTTCAAATATAACTCTTCTTGTCAACAATTCGCAAGACACGTAGAAAAAATTGTAAATATCTTCTTAGTGTCCTTTAAACACTAAGAGTTGTAATAATCATCATTACATAAGAAGTGTCCAAAGAGAATATTGCTATTTATACTAAAGTACTAGACTTTGCGCGTTACTTATAAATCGACGTTACAAAAACTCATGAGCAATCAGCTGTTACATTCGGTACGCTGTTGATACTCGGCATCGATATGTCGGCTTCCCAGAAACCAGTGTTATCTAAAAACTATGATTTCTTCAACCCGAATATTTGTCACTTCTGCAAGAAACCACACAAATTGAGTGAAATGTTCATAACCTGTGGTCAGTGCAACATGATTTCTTACTGCAGCATGGATCACAAATTAAAGAACAACAAGAGTCATATGCAGATTTGTGCAGTTTTACAAAACATTTTAACAAGTCACCCAGAACTTTGGTCCACATATGGAATAAACGCAGAGAGATGGGTTCAGACGAGAAATCAACTTTTATATTTGGTCAAGCTGGAATTGCAACGTAAACTACAGCCATACGAAGAGCAAATGATCACATTAGCAAAATCGTGTATTATTTGTTTTCGACAGGATAAGCTCCTCCTTTATTGCCGGGAATGCCATTCCATGAACTATTGTCATAATCATAAAGAGCTATTGGGAAACCGTCATAACAGTAGTTGTGACAAGTTGTACTTATGCCTCTGGACAAATACGATTATCTTTTTCAATCCAATAGTATTAGACAGATTCATAGATTTTCCCAATGATGACAAGCCTGCTAATGACATGGATACATTTGTTCGTAAATTTGTGTTATCAAAATACTGGAATGATGAACATCACTCTATCTGGTATAATTTGTCTCTTTTTTATTCTGATTACGCATCAGGCCCGTTGACCTTATATTGTGGGATACGGCAATTATATGGATTAGATTGTTTCCATAAACTAGATACGTGTTTTGTTATTCATATAATAGGCGCAAAATCGATTGATGTAGATTACTTACCAGCTTTTGAACTTCTTGTTCATCTTTTACCTAACGTAAAAGAATTGACAATTATCTTGATAGGATCAGTACTTGGTAATCAAAGTGCAGACGTCAAACTTTGTACTGTAAGATGCTTCCGACAAAGTCTCAAAGTCGAAACTTATGGTATGTTTTATCACAATTATGTAGAGAGCGAGTGTTATAAACAACCAGATATAGTTATAGGATATCAAGTAGATTTTACTGATTGGGTGGCATTACCGCAATTAATTTTAAAAATAAAACATCAACAATGTCCGTTATTTTTAACCGCCAAATCACAACATAAAGCTCAACAAAATCTACAGAAAATCAGCAATATTCTACAGCCACCTTTATGTAATGTCCTATATCTTTTATACCACGGAGAAAATTGTTTTAAATCCAATAGACCATATGCAGATTTCGAAACCGGTGGTGCATCTTATCGTAATAATTATTTAACTATTTTTAAGAGATTGTAATGATAATAAATAATAAAACATTTTTGTTGCCCTCAAAGAGTTTCGAAATTTTAGTATACGTCTGTAATATCATTTCGATAACAATATTGTAAATAGAATTATGAATAGATTGTTAGATGACATATTCATATTGTTTTAATGTATTGTTTTATGTAATTCATGTAAAGAGATATTTGTAAAAGAAAATGTTTCCTTTTATAAAGATTGAAAATGAATTATAAACTTCTTAAAGGACATGTTTATAAAAGTAAATATTTATAAACAATGCCTTTATACATGTAATGGGACACGTATTTTTGTACGGCAATTATAAATAAAAATTTCATAAACATGCTAGATATATGTAAGATTTGTAAAATAGTAGGACTAACGCCATGTGTGTATGTGTATGTGGAATTACTAATTTATAAATATACATATATTTGTATACACAATATGTATCAATACATTTCAGAAAAATACGTTAACAGATGGTCAAATTGTAAAGAATAATATAATTGTAAAAGATATTGTAAGTTAAATTAAAATGTGTTGACGAATATCATGTATACATATTTTAATTTGATATATCAGATACATATATCAGATATATTATATCTATATCAGATATATATACATATACATATATCAATATATATACATATACATATATCTGACATTATATATATTTTAATTTGACAATATTGTGTATATATTTTTTGCGTAATAAATACTAACTCTATGTAGTTAGCAAGTCGATCCTGCCAATGTACAACTAATAATTTGTGAAATATAACAAAACACAAATTATATATATAAGATGATGTTGAATATCGGCGAACATTCGTATTCCATCGCACGTGACAAACATGTGTAATCACGAATATAAAAGATGACACACATTATTTCGATACTTTATGGAAATAATTCGATATCGAATCATCTGAAAATTTCGTAAAATCAACTTTTTTATTTAAATATCAGTTATATCACAATATGTAAAGAATAACTATATCAACTTTTATCTCCGTGATTGTACAAGAAAAACATTTCCTAATCCCGCTTTTCCGAAATGTTAATTACACTATCAATTCATTTGTAATATTCATCTAGTTCAAATTCCTTATTTTCAAAAAAAGTTTTTCCTTTATACTGCACAGGGCAAATATAATGTATCGAATCCTAAATTACGTCATTAGTTTACAACTCTCGTGCAGAAGTATTCGCGACATTCTACTTGGTAACAAATGTTCTCGAAATTTGTTATGTCGTCAGATACAATTCAATTTATCAACAATTCGCGAGGCGCATAATAAAAATTATAAATATCTTCTTATATTTTTAACAGTCGTCATTACATAAGTAGTGCCGCAAAAGATTCTTGTTATTTTTGCTAAGGTACTGAGCCTTGCGCGTTACTTTTAAATATTTAAAATAACACATCAACTATAAGCTATTATGGTGTACTGCTAATAGTCAGCACCGACATGTCGCGATTCGCAGGATTTGTGTTTCCTGAAACTTTTGAATTCTTCGACCCGAATATTTGTCACATTTGCAAGATGTCATAGGATCTTAATGAGAATTTCATAACCTGTAATCAATGTCATATGATTTCTTACTGCAACAGTGATAATACATTAATAAACAACGAACGTCATATACAGATTTGTGCAGCTATGAGAAACGTTTCGAAGCCACCCACGACTTTGGTCCACTTCTGAAATAAATTTAGAAGAATGAGTTCAGACGAAAAAACAGCTTATGCGTTTAGTCAAGCTGGAGTTGCAACGTGATCTAGAACCATGTGAAGAGCAAATGATGACATTAGTAAAATCGTGCATTATATGTTATCGACAGATGAATCTTCTGCATTGCTTTCAGTGCTATTTCGTCAATTATTGCGATGATCATCAAAATCTAGGCATCAATCCAAATCAGAACCTATTGGCAGATCATCATCGCTTTAATTGGAGGGACTTGAAATTATTTTTTCGAATAAATATGGACTTGACTTTATTTCCAATAATAATACAGATTCACAGGGTTTCCCGATGAAAATAAATTTATTGATATCATGTAAGCATTAATTAGAGAATTTATGTGTATAAAGTATGACCTTCATTTAGTATCTCTACTTTCTTGTTATTCATATAATAGACGCAAAACTTATTTGAAAGAAAATACTTACCTGCTTGGAAATTTATTCTACACCTTTTATTTAACGTAAATGAATTGAAATTTATTCTGATAGGATCAGATTTACACCGATAGATATTACCGAAAGTGGAGATTTTATGCTTTGTACTATAAGATGCGTCCAACGATGTCTTAATTTCGAAACTCATCGTACGTTATATCACAATTATGTAGATAGCAAGTTCTATAAGCAACCAAAAGAATTCAACATTGCATCATCTGAGAATTTCTCAAAATAAATTTCTATTACAAAAAATCGGATATGTCGCAAAGCCTAAAAAAAACTACGCCAATCTATATTTCTGTGATTATCAAAAAAAAGATATTTAATAACTCCGTTTTTTCGTAACGTTAATTATACTATTTCGTTGGTAATATTAATATAATATTTTGCAAATTTACTTTTTTCCACAAGCGATTTCTCCTTCATTACCGCATAAAGCAAATATAATATGTCGAATCATAAGTTACGTCATAAAACTCGTAGAGATTTATTCGCGACATTCTACTTAATAACGAATGTTTTCAAAGTTTCTTATAACTTCAGATATAACTCTTCTTGTCAACAAGACGCATAGAAAAAATTGTAAATATCTTCTTAGTGTCCTTTAAATACTAAGAGTCATCATTACATAAGAAGTGTCCAAAGAGAATGTTGTTATTTCTGCTAAAGTACTAGACTTCGCGCGTTACTTATAAATCGATATTACAAATAACGCATTAGCAATCAGCTGTTACAGTCGATACGCTGTTGATACTCAGCATCGATATGTCGCATTCCTCGGAATCAGTGTTCTCTAAATACTATAATTTTTTCAATCCGAATATTTGTCACGTTTGTAAGATGCCACAGCAAATTAATGAGATTTTCATAACCTGTGGTCAGTGCCGCATGATTTCTTACTGCAGCATGGATCACAAATTAAAGAACAACGAGTGTCACATGCAGATTTGTACAGCTTTACGAAACATTTCAAAAAGTCACCAACAATTTTGGTACACATGTGGAATAGCGTTGAAGGAATGGATTCAGACGAGAAAACTACTTAAATATTTGGTCCAAATGGAATTGCAACGTGATCTACAACCATATGAAGAGCAAATGATTACATTAGCAAAATCGTGCATTATTTGTTATCGACAGGATAATCTTCTTCAGTGCCAAAAATGTCATTCCATTAACTATTGTAATAATCATAAAGAGCTATTGGGAAACCGTCATAGTTCTAATTGCGATAAGTTGAAATTATGCCTCTGGACAAATACGTTCATGACTTTGCATCCAATAATTATAGACAGATTCATAGAGTTTCCCAATGACGCTCAACCTGCTAATAACATGGATGCATTTATTGATAAATTTGTATTTTCAAAACACTGGAAAGATAAAAGTTACACTGTCTGGTACAATTTGTGTCTTTATTATTCTGATTATGCATCGGGACCGTTGACCTTATATTATGGGATACGGAAATTACATGGATTAGATTGTTTTCATAAACTAGATTCGCATTTTGTTATTCATATAATAGACCCAAAATTGATTGATATAGAATACTTACCAGCTTGGGAACTTCTTGTTCATCTTTTACCTAACGTAAAAGAATTGAAAATTATCTTGATAGGGTCAATATTGTCTAACAAAAGTGAAAGTCTCACGCTTTGTACTATAAGATGCTTTCGACAAAATCTTAACATCGAAACTCATCGTATGTTATATCACAATTATGTAGACAGCGAATGTTATAAGCGACCAGATGTAATCATAGGATTTCAAGTAGATTTTACTGATTGGGAGACATTACCGCAAATAATTTTAAAAATAAAACATCAACAATGTCCGTTACTTTTAACTGCCAAATCACAACATAAAGCTCAACAAAATCTAGAGAAAATCAGCAGTATTCTACAGCCTGTATGTAATGTCCTATATCTTTTATACCACGGAGAAAATAATTTTAAATCCAAAAGACCATATGTAGATTTCGAAGACGGTGATGCATCTTATCGTAATGATTATTTAAATGTTTTTAGGAGATTGTAATGGTATTAAATAATAGGACATTTTTGTTATCTTCAAAAAGTTTTGAAATTTCCGTATACGTCTGTAATATCATATCGATAACACCATTGTAAATAAAAATACTATGAATAGATAATTGTTAGACGACATATTCATTTTAATGTATTAATAATTCATGTAAAGAGATATTTGTAAAAGAAAATGTTTCTTTTTATAAAGTTTGAAAATGAATTATAAACTTCTTAAAAGACATGTTTATGAAAGTAAATATTTATAAAAAATGTTTTTATATATATATATATAATGGGACACGTATTTTTATACGGCAATTGTAAATAAAAATGTCATAAACATGCTAAGTATATATAAGATTTGTAAAATAGTAGGACTAATGCCATGTGTGTGTGTGTGTGTGGAATTACTAATTTAGAAATATACATATATTTGCATACACAGTACGTATCAGTATATTTCAGAAAGACACATTAATAGATGTTCAAATTAATGTTTAATGTAAAAATGTAAAATGTAATGTAAAGATGTAAGATGTAAAAGATTTTCAATGTAAAAGATGATAAGTATGATAGTTTTAAAAGATATTGTAAGTTAAAGTAAAATGTGCTGACGAATATAATTTATACACATTTTAATTTGATATATACATATATTTAATATTATACATATTTTAATTTGACATATATATATACTTAATATTATACATATTTTAATTTGACAATATTGTGTATATATTTGTTGCGTAATAAATACAAACTCTAGATAGCAAGTTGGTCTTGCCATTGTACAAATAATAAACTGTGAAATATAATGAAATACAAATTACACATAAAAGACACATAATATACATATATTTGCATACACAATACGTATCAGTATATTTCAGAAAGACATATTAATAGATGTTCAAATAGTAAAGGATGATAAGTATGATAGTTTTAAAAGATATTGTAAGTTAAAGACAAATGTGCTGACGAATATAATTTATACATATTTTAATTTGACATATACATATATCTAATATTATACATATTTTAATTTGAAATATACATATATCTAACATTATACATATTTTAAGTTGACAATATTGTGTATATATTTGTTGCGTAATAAATACAAACTCTAGTTAGCAAGTCGGTCCTGCCAATATATAAATAATAAATTGTGAAATATAATGAAATACAAATTACACATAAAAGATAATATTAAATATCGGCCAAAACATATGTATTCCATCGCACGTATTGTGACGAACACGTATAATCACGAATATAAAAGATGACACACATTATTTCGATACTTTTTGGAAATTATTCGATATCCGATCATCTGAGGATTTCACAAATAAATTTTTTTATTTAAATGTCAGTTATATCACGAAGTGTAAAGAATAACTGTATCAACTTTTATCTCCGTGATTGTACAAGAAAAATATTTTCTAAGCCCGCTTTTTCGAAATTTTAATTCCCCTTTTAATTCGTGAATAATATTCATCTCCTCATTCAATTCAAATTCCTTTTTTTCCAAAAGAAATTTTTCCTTTATACTGCACAAAGTAAATATAATATTTCGAATCATAAATTACGCCATTAATTTACAAATCTCGTGCAAAATTATTCGTGACATTCTCCTTGGTAACAAATGTTCTTGAAATTTGTTATGTCGTCAGATACAATTCAATTTGTCAACAATTCCCGAGGCGCATAAAAAAACTATAAATATGTTCTTACATTTTGAAGGCATCATTACATAAGGAGTGTCCCAAGAGATTCTTATTATTTTTGTTAATATACCGAGCGCGCTTTGCGCATTACTTTTAAATCCATATTTAAAATAACTATCAACTATCAGCTGTTACGGCATACTACCGATACTCAGCACCGACATGTCGCTATTCGTGGAATTTGTGTTTCCTTTTGAATTCTTCAACCCGAATATTTGTCACATTTGCAAGACGCCATGGGACCTTAATAAGAATTTCATAACGTGTAATCAGTGCCATATGATTTCTTACTGCAACAGTGATCACGAATTAATGCACAACGAGCGTCATATGCAGATTTGTGAAGCTATGCGAAACGTTTCGATCAGTCACCCACAACTTTGGTCCATTTCTGGGATAAACTTGGAGGAATGGGTACAGACGAGAAAACAGCTTGTGCGTTTAATCCAGTTCGAGTTGCAACGTGACCTACAACCATTTGAAGTGCAAATGATTACATTAGCAAAATCGTGCATTATTTGTTATCGACAGGATAATCTTCTCCATTGCCTGAAGTGCTATTCCGTTAATTATTGCTATGATCATCAAAACTTATTGGCCGACCATTATCGTTTTAATTGCAGGAATTTGGAATTATCTTTTCGAGTAAATATAGAGTTGAATTTATCTCCAATAATAATAGATAAATTCACAGAGTTTCCCGATGAGAATAAATTTATTGATGACATGTATGCATTTATTAGCGAATTTGTGAGTACAAAATACAAACTTTTGTTTGGTCCTTTTTCCACTTCCTTGTTTTATATAAGTTTTTTTTATTCTGATTTCGTATCAGGACCGTTGACATTATATTACGGAATACGGAAAATAAATAGATTAGATTGTATCTATAAATCAGATTCATGTTTTGTTATTCATATAATAAACGCAAACTTATTTGATAGAAAATACTTACCAGCTTGGGAACTTATTCTGCATCTTTTGCCTAACATAAAAGAATTGAAAATTATTCTGATAGGGCCAATATTACGTACTGAAAGTGGAGATCTCATGGTTTGTAATATAAGATGTATCCAACAATATCTTAACTTCGAAACTCATCGAATGTTATATCACAATTATGTAGATAGCGAGTGTTATAAGCAACCAAATGTAATTATTGGATTTCAAGCAGATCTTAGTAATTGGGAAACGTTACCGGAAACGATTTTAAAAATAAAATGTCAAGAATGCCCGTTCCTTTTAACTTCTAAATCAAAAGATACAGTCGATCAGAATGTAAATAAAATCAAGGAAATCCTAAAGTCACCTATATGTGATGTTCTATATCTTACATACAACGGCAAAAATAAATTTAGTTCGTATAGACCATATAGAGATTATGAAAATGGTAGTGTGTCTTATCTTAATAAGTATTTAACTGTTTATAAAAGATTGTAATAATAATAAGTTATAGAATATTTTTATAGTTCTCAAAGAATTTCTAAATTTCCGTATACGTCTGTAATATTATTTTAATAACACTATTGTAAACAGAATTATAGATAGATTGTTAGACGATATATATTGTTTTAATAAATTGACAATTCGTGTAACGAAGTATCTAAAAAAAAATTTTTCTTTTTTAAAAGTTATGTCTGTAAAAGGAAATGTTTATAAAGAACGTTTTTAAAATTGGACTTGCATTTGTGTTTCGACGACATTTGTGCATAAAAATTTCAGGCTAGGATATATAAGATTTATAAAATAATACTAATGCCATGGAATTACTATTTTAAAAATATACATGTATGAACATATTTCAAGAAAACATATTAACATATGATAAAATTGTAAAAGATATTGTAAAGGTTAAATCAAAATGTGCACGCGAATATAAGTACCTATTTTAATTTGACAATATTGCATATATATTAGTTGCGTAATAAACAGAAACTCTATGTAGTCAGCAAATAGATCATGCTAATGTACAAATAATAATCTGTTAAATATAATAAAATACAAATCACATTTATAAGATGATACTGAGTATTGATAAAAAAATATTTATTTCATCGTACGTGTTGTAATCAATACGTATAAAACGCGAATATAAATGATGACACATACTTTCGGTACTTTTCAGAAATAATTGGACATGCAGTCATCTGAGAATTTTTCAAAATAATTTTTTTTTATTTAAATGTCGATTATGCCACAAAATGTAAGAAAAAAATGTGTCAAATTTTATTTCTGTGATTGTATAAAAAAAAACATGTTTTCTAACTGCTTTTTTGAACAATAATTACACTATCAATTTGTTGATAATATTAATATAACATCTTCATCGAATCAGCAAATTCCTTCATGGAATCCTTTCAATATTCATGAACACCTCGAAAGCCTCGAATATCAAATGCAAAATCCTTCTTTTCTACTAACGATTTTTCCTTTACACAATTAAGCAAATATATCGAATCATTCGAGTTACGTCATGAAACTCGTAGAGAATTATTCACGACATTCTACTTGGTCTACAAATGTTTTCGAAGTTTTTTATATCTTCAGATAAAACTCTTTTTGTCAACAATTCGCGAGAAGCATAGAAAAAAGTATCTTCTGAGTAACCTTAAAACACTCAGAATTTTAACAGTTATCATTATATAAGAAGTGTCCAAAGAGAATGTTATTTCTGCTAAAGTACTGAACTTCGCGCGTTATTTATAAATTGATATTATAAATAACGCATCAACTATTAGCTGTTACAGTCAGTACGCTGCTAATATTCAGTATCGATATGTCGCAATTCTTGAAACTGTTAACTGAAACCTATAATTTCTTTAACCCGAATATTTGTCACGTTTGCAAGACGACATGGAAACGTAAGGGGAATTTTATAACCTGTGATCAATGCCACATGATTTCTTACTGCAGCATAGATCACAAATTATCGAACAAAGAACGTCATAAGCAGATATGTGCAGCTATACAAAACATTTCAAGGAATCACCGACATTTTTGGTCCACTTTTGGAATAAAGTTGGAAGAATGGATCCAAACGAGAAAACAGTTAGTGCGTTTAGTCAAGCTAGAGTTGCAACGTGATCTAGAACCATATGAAGAGCAAATGATCACATTAGCAAAATCGTGCGTAATTTGTTATCGACAGACGAATCTCCTCTATTGTACTAAGTGCTATTCTATTAACTATTGCCGTAATCATAAAGAGCTATTGGGAAACCGTCATCGTTTTAATTGCAACAAGTTGAAATTATGCCTCTGGACAAATACAGACATCGCTTTAAATCCAGTATATTCAAACAGATTCATAGAGTTTCCCAATGAGAACAAACTTATAGGTAACATGAATGCATTTATTGATCATTTTGTGTATCCATACTACTGGATGGATGAAACTTCCCCTGTGTGGTATAGTATATGTCTTTATTATTCTGATTATGTATCAGGGCCATTGACCTTATATAATGGGATACAAAATATATATGGATTAGATTGTTTTCATAAACTAGAATCACGCTGTGTTATTCATATAATAGACGCAAACTTCGTTGATAGAGATTACATACAATCTTGGGAACTTCTTCTGCATCTTTTACCTAACATAAAAGAATTGAAAATTATTTTAATAGGGCCAGAATTACGTACCGAAAGTAGAAATCTCATGCTTTGTGATATAAGATGCTTCCAACAATATCTTAACTTTGAAACTCATCGTATGTTATATCACAGTTATGTAGACAGCGAGTGTTTTAAGCGACCAGATATAATTATTGGGTTTCAAGTAGATCTTAGTGATTGGGAGACAAATGATTTATTAGAATCGATTTTAAAAATAAAAGATCAAGAATGCCCGTTTCTTTTAACTTCAAAATCGAGAAATATAGCCGAACAGAATGTAAATAAAATCAACAAAGTTCTAAGGCCAACTATATGTAGTGTCCTATATCTTTTATACAACGGCAAAAATAATTTTAATTCCCATAGACCATATATAGATTTCGAGGACAGTGGTGCATCTTATCGTAATAAGTTTTTAACTGTTTATAAGAGATTGTGATAGTAATAAGTTATAGAATATTTTTGTTGTTCCTGTTTTTTGTTGTTAAGCAGCATATTCGTATTGTTTTAATAGATTAATAATTCATGTATAAAGAAATATTTGTAAATTAAAATATTTCCTTTTATAAATATATATACAATAAATTACAAATATATATAAATTTATAAATATATATTTCTATAAATAACTTTTTATAAATATATATTTTAATATATTGAAAATTAATTATAAACTTCATAAAAGATATGTTTATAAAAGTAAATATTTATAAAAAATAATTTGATACATTTAATAAATTGTGCTGACGAATATAATTTATACATATTTTAATTTGACATATATTTGACATTATACATCACAATATTGCTTATATATTAGTTGCGTAATAAATAGAAACTTTAGTCCGCAAGTCCGTCATGCCAATGTACTACATATAATAATTTTTAAAATATAATAAAATACAAATTATATATAAAGTAATATTGAATATCGATCAAGGCATATGTATTCCATCGTATGTGTGTAATGAACATGTATAATCATGGATATAGATAATGATATTCTTTCGATACTTTCCAGAAAGAGTCTGACATTCCATCAATAGAAAATTTTTCAAAATAAATTTCTGTTACTAAAAATCGGTTATGCCACAAAATCTAAAGAAAAACTGTGCCAAACTTTATTTCTATGATTATACAAAAAAAAAGATATTTCCCCCACTTTTTCGTAACGTTAATTATACTATGATTTCGTTTGTCATATTAATATAATATTTTGTAAACTCACTTTCTGCCACAAGCGGTTTTTCCTTCATTTCCGCACAAAGCAAATATAATATATCGAATCATAAGTTACGTCATAAAATTCGTAGAAAATTATTCGCGGCTCTCTTGGTAACGAATGTTTTCGAAGTTTTTTATATCTTCGAAAGTTTTATATCTACGAAGTTTATTATATCTTCAGATACAACTCCTTTTGTCAACAATTCGCAAGATGCGTAGAAAAAATTGTAAGTACCTTCTTAGTGTCCTTTAAACACTAAGAGTTTTAACACTTATCATTACATAAGATGTATCCAAAGAGAATGTTGTTATTTCTGCTAAAGTATTGTATTTCGCGCGTTACTTATAAATCAATATTACAAATAACGCATCAGTTATCAGTTGTTACAGTCGGTACGCTGCTGATATTCAGCATCGATATGTCGCAATTGTCGGGAGTAGTGTTATCTCCAACCTATGATTTCTTTAACCCGAATATTTGTCATGTTTGCAAGATGCCATGGGACCTTAATGAGAATTTCATAACCTGCGATCAATGCCACATGATTTCTTACTGCAGCATGGATCACAAATTATTGAACAAAGAACGTCATAAGCAGATATGTGCAGCTATGCAAAACGTTTCAAGGAATAACCGACATTTTTGGTCCACTTTTGGAATAAACTTGGAAGAATGGATTCAGACGAGAAAACAGTTAGTGCGTGTAGTTAAGCTGGAATTGCAACGTGATCTAGAACCATATGAAGAGCAAATGATCACTTTGGCAAAATCGTGCATTATTTGTTATCGACAAAAGAATCTCCTTCATTGCACTAAGTGCCATTACATTAACTATTGTCGTCATCATAAGAAGCTATTGGGAAACCGTCATCGTTATAATTGTAACAAGTTGAAATTATGTCTTGAGACAAATACGGACATCAGTTTATATGGAGCATTAATATATAAATTCGCAGAGTTTCCCAATAAGAAGAAACAAACTGTTAACATGAATGCGTTTCTTCATCAGTTTGTGTCTCCAATAAAGTGGATGTTTGAGAATTCCAATATCTGGAATAGTATATATCTTTATTATTCTGATTACGTATCAGGACCGTTGACCTTATATTATGGGATACAGAAAATAAATGAATTAGATTCTTTTCATAATCCAGATTCGTGTACTGTTATTCATATAATAAACGCACACTTCGTTGATAGAGATTATATTCCAGCTTGGGAACTTCTCCTGCATCTTTTTCCTAACATGAAAGAATTGAAAATTATTCTGATAGGACCAGAATTACATACCAAAAGTGAAAATCTTATGGTTTGTAAAATAAGATGTTTCAAACGATATCTCAACTTCGAAATTTATCGTATGTTATATCACAATTATGTAGACAGCGAGTATTATAAGCGACCAAATGTAATTATAGGATTTCAAGTAGATTTTAGTAATTGGGAGACATTCTCGCAATCAATTTTAAAAATAAAACATCAAGAATGTCCGTTTCTTTTAACCTCTAAATCAAAACATATAGCCGAACAGAATATAAATAAGATCAACGAAGTCCTGCCGGAACAGTGTAACGTCCTATATCTTTTATACAACGGCCCAAATAGTTTTAATTCCCATAGACCATACGAAGATTACGAGATTGCTGGTATATCTTATCGTAACGAGTATTTAACTGTTTATAAGAGATTGTGATAGTAGTAAGCTATAGAACATTTTAGTTGTTCCTAATGAGTTTTTTTCTGTCTACGTCTGCAATATAATTTTGATAATACCATTGTAAATAGAATTATGAATAGATTGTTAGGCGACATATTCGTATTGTTTTAATGAATTAAGAATTCATGTAAAGAGATATTTGTAAAATAAAATATTTCCTTTTATATACATTGAAAATGAATTATAAACTTCTTAAAAGACATGTTTATAAAAATAAATATTTATACAAAATCTCTTGATACATTTAATGAGTTATATATTTTTGTACGTATATTATTTGTATAATTGTGAATGAAAATTTCATAAACATGTAAGTATATACAAAATTTGTAAAATAATATTTGTGAAATAGTACGATAATAGTAATACCATGGAATTACTAATTTAGGAATATACATATATAAACATAGTACATATCTGTACATTTCAGAGAAACACATTTTAATAGATGGTCAAATTGTAAAAGATGTTATTCCTGTAAAAGATATTGTAAGTTAAATTAAAATATGCTGACGAATATAATTTATACATATTTTAATTTGACATATACATATATTTGATATTATTCATGATAATATATTAGTTGCGTAATAAATAGCAACTCTATGTAGTCCGCAAGTCGGTCATACCAATGTACTACAAATAATAATTTTTGAAATATAATAAAATACAAATTATATATAAAGTAATATTGAATGTCGATCAAGCATATGTATTCCATCGTATGTATGTGATGACGTATAATCATGGATAAAAATAATGATATTCTTTTGATACTTTCCAGAAAGAGTTCGACATTCCATCATCTGAGAATTTCTCAAAATAAATTTCTGTTACTAAAAATCGGTTATGCCACAAAGTCTAAAGAAAAACGGTACCAATCTTTATTTCTGTGATTATATAAAAAGGAAGATATTTTCTAACCCCACTTTTTGGTATCGTTAATTATGCTATGGTTTCGTTTGTCATATTAATATAATATTTTGCAAACTCATTTTCCTCCACAAGTGATTTTTCCTTCATTTCCGTACAAAGCAAATATAATATATTGAATCATAAGTTACGTTATAAAACTTGTAGAAAATTATTCGCGGCTTTCTACTTGGTAACGAATGTTTTCGAAGTTTTTTATATCTTCGAAAGTTTTATATCTACGACATTTTTTATATCTTCAGATACAACTCCTTTTGTCAACAATTCGCAAGATGCGTAGAAAAAATTGTAAGTATCTTCTTAGTGTCCTTTAAACACTAAGAGTTTTAACACTTATCATTACATAAGATGTATCCAAAGAGAATGTTGTTATTTCTGCTAAAATATTGTATTCCGCGCGTTACTTATAAATCGATATTACAAATAACGCATCAGTTATCAGTTGTTACAGTCGGTACGCTGCTGATATTCAGCATCGATATGTCGCAATTCTCACTGTTATCTCCAAACGATGAGTTTTTTAACCCGAATATTTGTCATGTTTGCAAGACGCCATGGAAACTTAATGAGAATTTCATAACCTGTGATCAATGCCACATGATTTCTTACTGCAGCATGGATCACAAATCAAGGAACAACGAGAGTCATAAGCAGATATGTGCAGCTATGCAAAACGTTTTAAGGGATCACCCAAATTTTTGGTTCACTTTTGGAATAAACTTGGAAGAATGGATTCAGACGAGAAAACAGTTTGTGCGTTTAGTCAAGCTGGAAATGCAACGTGATCTAGAACCATACGAAGAGCAAATGATCACTTTAGCAAAATCGTGCATTATTTGTTATCGACAAACGGATATCCTTCATTGCACTAAGTGCCATTACATTAACTATTGTCCTCATCATAAGAAGCTATTGGGAAACCGTCATCGTTATAATTGTAAGAAGTTGAAATTTTGCCTTAATACAGATACGAACATCGCTTTATTTGGAGTAATAGCAAACAGATTCGAAGAGTTTCCCAATGAGAACGAACATACTGTTGACATGGATACGTTTCTTCGTCAGTTTGTGTATCCAATGAGGTGGACGTATGGGAATTCCTCTGCATGGTATAGTGTGTGTCTTTATTATTCTGATTACGTATCAGGACCGTTGACCTTATATTATGGGATACAGAAAATAAATGAATTAAATTCTTTTCATAACCCAGATTCGTGTACTGTTATTCATATAATAAACGCACACTTCATTGATAGAGAATACATTCCAGCTTGGGAACTTCTTCTGCATCTTTTACCTAACATAAAAGAATTGAAAATTATTCTGATAGGGCCAGAATTACGTGACGAAATTGGAAATATCACGGTTTGTAATATAAGATGTTTCCAACAATGTCTCAACTTCGAAATTCATCATATGTTATATGACAATTATTTAGACACCGACTATTATAAGCGACCAAATGTAATTATAGGATTTCAAGTAGATTTTAGTAATTGGAAGACATTCTCGCAATCAATTTTAAAAATAAAACATCAAAGATGTCCGTTTCTTTTAACCTCTAAATCAAAACGTATAGCCAATCGAAATGTAAATAAGATCAACGAATGCCTGAAACTGTCTAATGTCCTATATCTTGTATACAACGGCATAAATAATTTTGATTCCCATAGACCATATGTAGATTTCGAGGACAGAAGTCCATCATATCGTAATGAGTATTTAACTGTTTATAAGAGATTGTGATAGTAGTAAGCTATAGAACATTTTAGTTGTTCCTAATGAGTTTTTTTCTGTATACGTCTGCAATATAATTTTGATAATACCATTGTAAATAGAATTATGAATAGATTGTTAGGCGACATATTCGTATTGTTTTAATGAATTAATAATTCATGTAAAGAGATATTTGTAAAATAAAATATTTCTTTTTATAAATATTGAAAAAGAATTATAAACTTCTTAAAAGACATGTTTATAAAAATAAATATTTATACAAAATCTTTTGATACATTTAATGAGTTATATATTTTTGTATGTACATTATTTGTATAATTGTGAATGAAAATTTCATAAACATGTAAGCATATATAAAATATGTAAAATAGTATTTGTAAAATAAAAAGACTAATACCATGGAATTACTAATTTAGGAATATACATATATAAACATAGTACATATCTATACATTTCAGAGAAACACATTTTAATAGATGGTCAAATTGTAAAAGATGTTATACTTGTAAAAGATATTGTAAGTTAAATTAAAATATGCTTACAAATATAATTTATATATATTTTAATTTGACATATATTTGATATTGTACATGACTATATATTAGTTGCGTAATAAATAGAAACTCTATGTAGTCCGCAAGTCGGTCATGCCAATGTACTACAAATAATAATTTTTGAAATATAATAAAATACAAATTATAAAGTAATATAAAGTAATATTGAATATCGATCAAGACATATGTATTTCATCGTATGTATGTGATGAATACGTATAATTATGGATATAAATAATGATATTCTTTTGATACTTTCCAAAAAGAGTTCGACATTCCATCATCTGAGAATTTCTCAAAATAAATTTCTGTTATTAAAAATCGGTTATGCCACGAAGTCTAAAAAAAAATGTACCAATCCTTATTTCTGTGATTATACAAAAAGGAAGATATTTCCCCCACTTTTTCGTAACGTTAATTATGCTATGATTACGTTTGTAATAATTTTATTAATATAATATTTTGCAAACTCACTTTCTGCGGTTTTTCCTTCATTTCCGCACAAAGCAAATATATCGAATCATAAGTTATGTCATAAAACTCGTAGAAAATTATTCGCAGCTTTCTACTTGGTAACGAATGTTTTCGAAGTTTTTTATATCTTCAGATACAACTCCTTTTGTCAACAATTCGTAAGATGCGTAGAAAAAATTGTAAGTACCTTCTTAGTGTCCTTTAAACACTAAGAGTTTTAACACTTATCATTACATAAGATGTATCCAAAGAGAATGTTGTTATTTCTGCTAAAATATTGTATTTCGCGCGTTACTTATAAATCGATATTACAAATAACGCATCAGTTATCATCTGCTACAATCAATACGCTGCTGATATTCAGCATCGATATGTTGCAATTCTCATCATTGTTATCTCTAACCTATGATTTCTTTAACCCGAATATTTGTCATGTTTGCAAGACGCCATTGGACTTTAATAAGGATTTCATAACCTGTGATCAGTGCCATATGATTTCTTACTGTAACAGTGATCACAAATTAATGAACAAAGAATGTCATATGCAGATTTGTGCAGCTATGAAAAACGTTTCAAAGAATCATCCACATTTTTGGTCCACTTTTGGAATAAACTTGGAAGAATGGATTAAGACGAGAAAAATGTTTGTGCGTTTAGTCAAGCTGGAGTTGCAACGTGATCTAGAACCATATGAAGAGCAAATGATCACTTTGGCAAAATCGTGTATTATTTGTTATCATCAAACAAATCTCCTTCATTGCATTAAGTGCTATTACATTAACTATTGTCGTCATCATGAGAAGCTATTGGGAAACCGTCATAGTATTAATTGCAGCCAGTTGAAATTATGTCTTAAGACAAATACGGACATCACTTTATATGGAGTAATGAGATGCAGATTCGCAGAGTTTCCCAATGAGAACATACGTATTGTTGACATGAATGAGTTTGTTCGTCAATTTGTGTATCCAATACAGTGCATGTATGGGAATTCCCCTAGTATGTGTCTTTATTATTCTGATTACGTATCAGGACCGTTGACCTTATATTATGGGGTACAGATAATAAATGAATTAGATTCTCTTGATAATCCAGATTCGTGTACTGTTATTCATATAATGAACGCACACTTCGTTGATAGAGATTATATTGCAGCTTGGGAACTTCTTCTGCATCTTTTACCTAACATGAAAGAATTGAAAATTATTCTGATAGGGCCAGAATTACGTACCGAAAGTGGAAACCTCATGGTTTGTAGTATAAAATGTTTCCAACGATGTCTCAACTTCGAAATTCATCATATGTTATATCACAATTATGTAAACAGCGAGTATTATAAGCAACCAAATGTAATTATAGGATTTCAAGTAGATTTTAGTAATTGGGATACATTCTCGCAATCAATTTTAAAAATAAGACATCAAAGTTGTCCGTTTCTTTTAACCTCTAAAACAGAACATATAGCCGAACAGAATTTAAATAAGATCAACGAAGTCCTGGCGGAACAGTGTAACGTCCTATATCTGTTATACAACGGCCCAAATAGTTTTAATTCCCATAGACCATATGTAGATTTCGAGGACAGTGGTGCATCTTATCGTAATAATTTTATAACTATTTATAAGAGATTGCAATAGTAATAAGTTATAGAATATTTTTGTTATTCTCAAAGAATTTTTAAATTTTCGTATACATCTATAATATTATTTTAATAACACAATTGTAAATAGAATTATAGATAGGTTGTTAGACGTCGTATATATATCTTATTTTAATAAGTTGACAATTCATGTAACAAAGTACCTGTAAAAAAACGTTTTTCTTTTAAAGATTAAAAATGAATTATAAATTTCTTAAATGACCTGTCTGTAAAAGGAAATGTTTATAAAAAACGCTTTTATACATGTAATGGGACTTGCATTATTGGACAGCATTTATGTATCAAAATTTCACGCTAGATATATATAAGATTTGTAAAATAGTATATGGCTAATGCCATGGAATTACTACTTTAAAAATATACATGTAGAAACATATTTCAGGAAGTCATATTAATAGATGGTAAAATTGTAAAAGATATATAATTAAAGTAAATTGTAGAGATATTATAATTATAACAGGTATTGTGTATGTAAGTTAAATTATAAAATGTGCAGAACAAATATATTATACATGTTTTAATTTGACAATGTTGCGTATATATTAGATGCGTAGTAAACAGAAACTCCATGTAGTCAGAAAATAGGTCATGCTAATGTATAAATAATAATCTGTTAAATAAGTTATAATACAAATCACATATATAAAATAATATTGAGTATTGATCAAAAATACTTATTCCATCGTACGTGTTGTGAAGAACACGTATAAAACACGAATATAAATAATGACATATATTTTTTCGATACTTTTCGGAAATAATTCGACATGTAGTCATTTGAGAACTTTTTAAAATAATTTTTTTTGTTTAAATATCGGTTGTGCTACAAAGGGTAAAGAAAAACTTTGTCCAATTTTATTTCTATAATTGTATAAAAAGAAAAATTTTCTCTAACCGAGCTTTTCAGAACGATAATTACATTATCAATTCGCGCGTTAGTAATATTAATAAAATATGCAAATTCCTTCTTTTCTACAAGCGATTTTTCCTTCATACTGCACAAAGCAAATATATCGAATCATAAGTTACGTCATTAGTTTACAGATCTCGTGAAGAATTATTCACTATCGACATTTTACTTGGTAACAAATGTTCTCGAAATTTGTTACATGTTCAGATACAATACAATTTGTCAACAATTCGCGGGAAGGATAGAACAAATCGCAAGTTTCATCTTAGTGTTTTTCGAACAGACACCACTACATAAGAAGTGTCCAAAGAGAATTTTGTTATTTTTGTTAAGATACTGAGCTTCACTCTTCAAAATCGATATTACAAATAACGCATCAGCTATCAGACATTATCGCCGGTACGCTGCCGAAACTCATCATCGACATGATGCAATCCTCAGAGTTCTTTAAAAACATTGAATTCTTTAACCCGAATATTTGTCACGAGTGCAAGGAGAATGATAATGGAAATTTCATAACCTGTAATCAGTGCCACATGATTTCTTACTGCAGCGATAATCACAGACTAAAATGCGAGGAACGTCATATGAAGATGTGTGAAGCTATTCAAAACGTTTTAAAAAATCACCTACAATTTTGGTCCACATATGGACTAAACTTGGAACAATGGATCCAGACGAGAAAACAGCTTATAGGTTTAGTCAAGCTGGAGTTGCAGCGTGATCTAGAACCATATGAAGTGCAAATGATTACATTAGCAAAATCGTGCATTATTTGTTATCGACAGACAGAGGATCTCCTCCATTGCTTGAAGTGCTATTCTATTAACTATTGCAGTAATCATAAAAAGCTATTGGGAAAACGTCATCGTTTCAATTGCAAGAAGTTGAGACAAAGTATCGAGGCAAATAGGGACGTGGCTTTATTTAATATAGTAATGTTAAATTTGGCTGAATATCCCAATGAGAACATACATATTACTGATATGGAATCATTTATTGGACATTTTGTGTATCCAAGGTTCTCTGCGGAAATGACCACCTCTGAATGTTGTAATATGTCTTGTTATTATTCTGACTGCACATCAGGACCGTTGACCTTATATTATGGGATACAGAAAATAAAGGTCAGGAAATTAAATTCTCTTGGTAGTCATTTTGTTATTCATATATTAAACGCAAGCATCGTTGATAGAGATTACTTACCAACTTGGGAACTTCTTCTGCATCATTGGCGTTATATAAAATATTTGAAAATTATTCTAATAGGGTCAGAATTACATCCCGAAAATGGAAATATCATGCTTTGTACTAGATGTATCAAACAATATCTCCATTTCGAAATTCATCGTATGTTATATCATAATTATGTAGACAGCGAGTATTATAAGCGACCAAATTTAATTATTGGATTTCAAGTAGATCTTAGTGATTGGGAGACATTATCAGAAGTGATTTCAAAAATAAGAGATCAAGAATGTCCGTTTCTTTTAACTTCCAAATCAAAACATACAGCCGAACAGAATGTAAATAAGATCAGAAGAATTCTAAAGTCACCTATATGTGATGTTCTATATTGTATATACCACGGCAAAAATAAATTTAGTTCTTTAAGACCATATAGAGATTACGAGAACGGTGATAATGTGTGTTATCTTAATAAATATTTAACTGTTTATCAGAGATTGTAGTAATAATATATTATAGAATATTTTTGATCGCTCTTTCAAATAGCTTTGTAATCTCCGTATATGTCTGTAATATCATTTTGGTAACACCATTATAAATAGAATTATGAATAGATTGTTAGACGATATACATATATTGTTTTAATGGATTAATAATTCGTGTAAAGTAGTATATATATAGTAAAAATAATGCTTTTTTTAAAGATTAAAAATGAATTATTAATTTCTTAAAAGATATGTCCATAAAAGAAAATGTTTATACAAAATGATTTTATACATGTAATGGGACACGCATTTTTGTTCGGCAATTGTAAATAAAAATTTTTGAAACGCGCTAGATATATATAAGAACTTGTAAAATAGTATAACTAATGCCATCGAATTACCAATTTAAAATTATACATATATGAACACAGCCCGATGTAAAATTTTTCATGCAAAATTATGTATGAAATTTGTCCATATATAATTATGTATAATTAATATATAATTAATATATAATATATAATATATAATATATAATATATAATATATAATATATAATATATAATATATATATATAATTATATAATTTTATATAATTATATATGAAAAATTTTTTATTGGGAGTACATTTAAGATAGACGTGTTAATAGATGATGAAATTATAAAAGATATTCTAAGTTAAATTAAAATGTGCTCTTAAATATAAGTTATACATATTCTGGTTTGATAACATTGCGTATAAATAGTTGCGTAGTAAATAGCAACAGTATATAGTCAGCACATACGTCATACTTCAATGTAGAAATAATAATCTGTTAAAATTTGTCTTATAGTAATATTACTCACATCATATTTAAAGATCGTTATATATCTGGCGTATTTTTTTATTCCAGTAAGATGTATATTTTCTTTGTTAACTTGACATTATTTGAGTAATCTTTTATTCGAAGGAAGGACGGACGAACGGACGAATCACTTGGCAAGTCCCATCAATTTTTCTTTTGTTTTTCTTAATAAATACTTTGTTTGAATATTTTTTAAATATTTTCTCCTTTTTCTCACTCCGATTTTCTCTCGCGCGACTCAAAGGCTGTTGCCACACTCGCGTTCACGTAGAAATATCGCCCGTAATAAAAACATTTGGGGGAGTGCGAGCGCAAAGATCGCACGATGTCGATGCAAAGTATTGTGCTGTAAGTACAAGGAGAGATCGACGGTGGGCAAGAGGAACACGGGCGTGCTATCAATTAATTAAATTGCCGAACGGTGTCCTTGTGCTTTCTCCGGCGACTAACTACCGCACGACTGAGCGTATCCGCACGGTGCGGATCCAGCGTGTCGTGCCAGGTGCTCTTTTGCAGTGGTGGTGGAAGTCGGGGGCGAAGGGTGCAGCAATAAGATGCGGCACAGGTGAGGGAAGGAAGGCGGGCTCAGGAGAAAAGGACCGGGCGAAATGTCAGGAATGTCACGTAGGCTCCTCGGTGACCGCAACAAAGGAGCATGCACGCGTTTACGTCTCGTCTGCTTCTCGTTGCTAATTATGTCCTTGCTACTTGTATCTCGTCTGTCTGGCTCTGTGCGACGTCGCTCGATTATCGCCGGAGCAACCGGAGTTTGCGAAGACTGTCGGATCGAGAGTCGTTTACGAGTTTACATCATTTAATTTCATACGAAATCCACATTACACGACAGAGAGAGCGTGAAAGAGGGAGGAGAGCGAGCGAGCGAGCGAGTGAAAGAGAGAGAAAGGGACCGATGATGTTATTTCGCACAGAGAAAATATTGTTAATCTCATTACAAAAATGAGTCATTTTCACCACGTCAACCATATTTTTTATATTAAAGAAGAAATAGTAATAGTAAATGTTCATACTGAGAAAAAACACTGGAAGGTTTATTTTTTTATTTGTGGGATGTAAAATTTATTCCCGTGCAATAAAGTTTATTTCGGCAAAACTCCTGAGACAAAACCATCTCAAAATTTTTGTGGAAGTATCAGATTTTTCTTAACTTGAGGCAACACTAGGATGCGAGAGGAAAGAGAGGAAAGAGAGCGAGCGAGCGAGAGAAAGAGAGAGAGAGAAAGGGACGGATAATGTTATTTCGCACAGAGAAAATATTGTTAATCTCATTACAAAAATGAGTCATTTTCACCACGTCAGCCATATTTTTTATATTAAAGAAGAAATAGTAGTAGTAAATGTAAATGTTCATACTGAGAAAAAACACTAGAAGGTTTATTTGTGAGATGTAAAATTTATTTCTGTGCAATAAAGTTTATTTCGGCAAAACTCGTGAGACAAAACCATCTCAAAATTTTTGTGGAAGATTTTTCTTAACTTGAGGGATCACTAGGATGCAAACATTTTTCAGAATTTTCAATTTGCCACTTTTTGTTTTGCACTACAGCCAACAGTCAGACTTCAAATATGCTAGGACAAAACTTCCCGCGCATCAATCAGTGATGCAGCATGCTGGACACATGATTTTATACACTGTAAGGCAAGCTAAATTATAGACTTTAGAAAAGGTGTCCAGCCGACTCGACACATTTTGACAATTTTTTAAAAATATTTCTACTTAGTCATTCTCTCATTCTCTAAATGATAAGTACAAGTGTTATATGAGAAACTCGACAAAGAACGTAAACTTTGCAAATCGACTGCCAAAGTTGCTGCCAAAATTTACATCTCTGTCTAGCAGCAGTCGCAAATGCTGAACATGTTTGCCTTCTTTCGTCTTGCTCAGAAGAGGCTCGGAACAGGCACGTGTGCGTAAGTGTGAGTGATATCGATGCAATTAAAATTCATCCGTCCCCCCCGGTGAGATCTCGTCGTATCATCCCGGTGGTATGCGCCGCTTTACGAGGGATATTCCGCCTAGAACACAATAAAATTTGTCTCTCTTCCTCTCTTCCGTCTCTCTATCCCCGCCACCTGCCTCCTACCACGGCCGTGGCATTCCCCTCTTTCCTCCCGGCGTCTCCCTCCGTTCCGTCCCTTTCCTTCCGCGCTCATACTCCTCCTCCTCGTCCCGAATCGCGTGACGAGGCCCCGCTGCCCGACTGACCGTCCTCGGCGCCTCTTATACCTTTACTCCGGTTTGCGCGTTCTTCAGGAACGTACGTGCCCGCCACGTTCCACTCGGCGAGAACGCGACACATACCCCTCTTTTGCGCAAGCAGGCAACGTAGAGCCGCGGAAACAGTCTCGTGAACGGTCACCCGGTGGCTCAACGGTGGTGCAACGTGCGTCGCGACACCTCCTGGAGAAGCGTTCCCGAGCTGAGGGCTCGTTTTGCAATTAAATCGGTCGAGATCGGTTCGCGCGTTCGCTCCGACACAGCCGAGCGGAGTTCAGGCCGCGCAGTGATATGGCACAGCTGATCAGCGTCAAGCTGTCCAGGTTCGACGGTTCCCAATGGGGCTTCCGTCTGCAGGGTGGCAAGGATTTCGGCACGCCGCTCATGGTGCAGAAGGTGAGTTCCGCATTCGTCTGTGTCTGCCGAGTGAGACTTCGTCGCGAGTCTGGTGGATCTTCTGGTGTATTTATACCAGTTTATCGCCGGAGACTTTGTCTGTTTCTGATAAGGATTCTGATAAGGATTCGGGACTCGTTCATGCCGATAACGCGCTCTTCGGCACGTGTTTCTCTCGCGTTATCTCCCGTGCATGTCGATATGGATCAAAGTCGTGCGCGACCCTTCTTCACAGCTCGGTATGAAATCGTCCTGCGAGGTCCACCTGTGAAATCATCACTGAAGGACTGCACGCGACAGTGGCAGTCGGCGATTTGAGGCAGAAAAGACTATCTCGGATGGTTTTTCACTCATTGCTCGTTAATGTACAGTTTCTGAGAGAAACTGAGAAGTTTAAATACCTTGAGAAATGAGAAGTTTAAATACCTTTGAATGAAAATCTCACTCAAAACGAGTGGAAAGTGACAGCGTTTTCACTTGAAACGAAATCGCGACAGTGAGTGAACATTTTACTCAAACTTTCAGTAGATTCTGACTTGAGATATGAGTGAATGTTTCATTCTATTACAGTGTATATGTCTCTTTGACATCAAATTCTCTTCAATTTCAAGTAAAAATATTTCACTCGACGATCCAGGCTGAAAAATTCGCTTTGTATGAATTAAAAGCCACTCGAGTGACTTAACTGTCATTCTATTTCTTCGAATAAAATTCCGCTTCAGAAAGTTTATAGAAAATGTTTAAAACTTGGTAGGTGGTTTTTGTTAAAGCGAATAAAATAGTCCCAATGTATGTTTCAATTCGTTAGAATAAGTTTGGTCCAGTGTTTGAGCACATCTCTCAGATTCGCTTTTCAATTTCGATTAAAAATAATCACAGGACGATTCACGGAGAATGAGTGAGAATGAGCGAGAATTCAAGTGACTCAGTGGTCAGTCTATTTTTTGAGTGAAATTTCACTCCAAGAAGTTTAGAGAATAAACTGAGCTTGTGGTCGTTGCGATAAATAGCCCACGTTCGACCGATTTCCAACGCGGCAGGTGTGCCTCGTTTATCAAATGATACCGGGGAAAATACGTTCCCGTAGTGACGGAGAAGCCCAGATCCGAAAAAATATTCTCATTGTTTCTCGTCGAATGAAGCTTCAATATTAATGTGCACTTTCCGATGCGGGCGATTTCCTCAACAACGTCCTCCTTAACGACTTGTCTCTGTCGAAATTCCATAACGAGGCTCCTCGTCTCATTTTCTCTTGATTATCGCGTCCCGACTCGAGTACCGTGGAAATGGTGTTTCGATCTGAAAGAGCGCTTTCAAGGAGCTGCCCGAGGCGGATCTCGGGGTTGACTCTGAGGCAGAGGAGCACAGCAGTAAAAATATTTCTTGCGGCCGTTTATATATAGCGATGTTTTATATGGCTATTTTCACCTACGGTTCCTAGCCGCTTCCACGCGCGACGCCTCTCGATAGTCGAATAGTTCGACAGGGAGAATGGGCCACGATTTCACGGCGAAATCGTCGGGGAAGTGCATGTAACGCGAGCCATGTAGCGTTCTAATTCGCTTGATTACCTTGTCACTCACATCTGCCGTTCGCGCGCGCTACTCACGAGATATCAATTGTCACGACCAATCGCGCGGAATCAGTTTTCATTGAGCACGGGGATCAGTCGATTCGCTGACAGTCGTCGACCTAAATATTTCGCATTTGCGAGTAAGTGACGGTACTGTTATTCAAATTCGTCCTAATCTCCTTCTCTCGAGATAGTGACAGCAATTTACATGTGAGCCTCTCATGAGTTTGTTGTTGTTGTACTGACATGTGTGCAAACGACACAACATGAGTCCACACGGATCTGGAGTACGCGGAAGCGGATAATGATAACGAGCTCCGAGCAAGAGCGAGATGAAAGTGAAACGCAAACGAGATCTCGCGACTCGTCCTCGGAAATGAAACCCATATCAAAGACCGAAGTTGATACTCGACAGAGAGAGAGAGAGAGAGAGAGAGAGAAAGAGAGAGAGAAAGAGAGAGGGAAAAAAGAAGGGGGAAGGGAGAAACGCACGTGTTGGTGCTACATAATTCTAGCTATAATGCACGAATTTAAACACCGAAATTATTGGTTTTATTTTAAAAAATGGCTGTAGAGAAAGAGAAATCGAGATTTCTTTTTATTTTATGCAATGCGCGATATTCGCGTTAAATACGAAATACATGTTGCTGTCTCATAACCATATTGTATCAAATTACACGTAAAATATGATTCAAATATATCTGATCTGCCAAAAAAATATCGAAATAGCTATCCGAAGTGACAATTTCAAAATTTTCAGAAATTGAACGATACTGTCCTGAAAAGAAGTAAATTTTACAAGTAACAATCAAAATATTCTCTAAAGCGCTACACGGAGAGTATGTTACAGTTTCTTTTTTTCACATAAATTATACTTTCAATTTTATTATTTTTCTAGCAGTGTAAGAGAATAGACTCAGTAAGATCCATTTTGCTGAAGAACATAATGAATCTCTTTAGAAACATAGCAAAACTTTTCACATTTCAGTTTCCAAAATGTAAAGTAATAAATGAAATGAAAACGTAATAATTAGTGCGGAATGTCGATCCATTATTCGTTCTCACGCAAAATTCTATTTTCACTACGAAATTCCCTCCGTGTAATGATTGTTACCGCTTCTTTTTCGACTTCCGCTCGCCCCTCTCAGACCTGTCGTTTTCAACTATCAATACCTCGGCCATGAGACGTTTTTCACAAAGTTCCAAAAAATTCAAAAAATACCCCAGATCGAGGAGAACAGAGAGAGAGAGAGAGTAGAGGCGGTCGGTTTTCCTTCGCCAGACAAATATACGATAAAGCAATATAAGATGTTACACGAATTTTCCTTCACAACATAAATTTTCCTTCGCGCTTTTCGAGCCGCAGCGGCCGTGTTTTGTTATTACGATCTATAAAGACGCAACGGGGCTTACATAAGCCGGTGGCAAACGCCAAATTATTTCACGCGCATCGGCAGAAAACGTTGCCAACTACGTGCGAAACGCCCAACTCGCCGCCGCCGCGGCCACTGCTACAGCCGCCTCCGCCTCCGCCTCGGCCGCCGCCGCCACCGCCGCCGCCGCCGCCGCCGCCGTCGCCGTATTTTGGCGATGCTTGACTCTGTAACACGAGAAGCTTTTGGCGAACGAGGAGAGCGTGGTGTCGCGCGATTTTTCTCCGCGCTTTCTTCCCGCGTTCTTCGCGCTCGCGCGATTACGCGTCATTATAAAGCCATAAGCTATTATAAGATGATGCGCATTGTCAGCGAATGCCAATGTCGTGCAACCACGACGACGACGACGACGGCCATCGCGGATTTGTTCGCACGAACTGTCACAAATGCTCGCCGATCTTGCCCGCGCGCGCACTTCTCCGTGCGAAGGTTTTGTTGACGACATTGTGTCACTCCTGTTTCGTCCACTCGCTGTTGAGCTCCCGAGACTTTCCCGAGTTATTATGCGCGTTATCTTTCTTGGATCGAGCCGCGCTTGAACCATGTTTACACCCTGGACACATGTGCAATATATTTATATTTACGGAAAGGTCACGCGGTACATCTCTGATGCACATAGAAATACCTCCTATGAGATCTCCGCACAGAGAGATGCCGTTTGAGAAACAAGAAATAAGATTGAGGATTCTTGACCTTTTTATTTCTTCAAAAAGGAGAAATAGAAATGCACGCGTAGGTAACTTTATTTCCTTCCTTATGGGGCTCCTCGTCGAGCTATTCCTGATTGATGACGTCAGAAGAGCGAGAACGTATATGCAAAATTCTGGCATAAAAAGATAGGGTAAAACGCCCAATTGTTGATCTCCCTTAGTCACTGATACTCTGGAGAAGCCCGGTTTTTCTTACGAGATCAGTGACGGTCGTTCATGGCTTTAGTTATGAAGTTCTCTTCCGGAATCGTAAAGTACGGACAAGAAGTTTAACTGCAGTGCTGGTCGCAAGGAAATCCAGGTTTTCTTTCCGGAGGCTCGATGATCAGAAGGGTATGATTTTATCCTAGCGGAAGAAGAGCCTCAAAGAAACGGTGCAAGTTGTATTGGAATGTGACAACACGGAATTGAAATTTTCTGTGTACTTCCGCGTGCTTTCTTCTGACGTTCTCCGCGGAGCGCACCTGAATGGAAAGCCTTTGTAATTCGAGTATCGAGGACGGCAGATTCCTCCTCGGGTTCTCTCAGTTTCTCATCACGTGCTGAAGAAATTTCGCGGACTTCAATCGTGAGACGCGTGAGTCCGTCAAGGCGCGCGAGTTATCACGAGACTTTAAAACGTCAGAACTATCAAAGAAAAAAATCGACTAAGAATTCTAAAACTATTCGGAGGACAAACGGAGCTCTAACGGCCGATCTTTCAACAGTGGCTTTTAAACGTAGATTTAACTTTATATAAACTCAGATTTAATTTTATTTAAATTCTTGGACTAAAATTTAGATTTGAACTTAAGCAAACCCAAATAAGCTTAGATAAGTTAAAATTTTGCTTGAACACGTCAAACACATCGCCAAGACATCGCATTTAAACTTGAATCTAAATTTGAGAGCTTGCTGTTAAAAAGTTCACCCTAATAATTGACGATTTCCTTCAAATGATTTTCTTCAAATGAGCCTACTTCATACGAGGAATTTGTCATCGAGTTCGGTCCGACCGAGTGAAGATCGGAAACGATCGTCTTTCAGCGAGAAAAGGCCGTGCGGAGGGCGAGGCGCGTTTTGACACTGCCGGACTCATATTTCTCTCCTTTCTGAGAAAGCAGAGGGCGGACGGACGCCGTATTTGCGGCCTCGTAAAATAAACGGACCACGTGGTGCTACGAAGAAGGCCAAGTTCGAAGCGCCGATTACGGGTAAAGTTGTTCGGGATATCCCGACCCTTTGACCTCGCAGATTTTCCACCAGAGTGTATTGTCTTCTCCGTGAAAACTGACATCGCGAAAGCCTCAAATATCAAAACTGAAAAAAATTTAAGACCTGATTCTAGCCTTAACTTTGGTCCTATATAAACTTAAATAAGCTAAGATTTTGTTCGAGCAGACACTTTGTCTAAAACTCTTAGTGAAAGATTGTGAAACCGACACCATATGATGCTTGTGAGCGTGACACAAAATATGTGGCGAAGTATCGTTATCGAAACTTTATTTCTAGAAACTATTCTTGAGGAATTTGTATGATTCTCTGTCGGTAATAGACGTGCGATAAAAAAAATGATACTGTGAGAAAAGATTAAGGAGAGATTAAAGGAATATTAACGAAAAATTAACGGAAGATTCGGAGAAGATTTATAAAACATTAAAAGATGATTCATCCTTCATCTACTTTCAATTCGAGTTGACTATAGACTAATAAAGTTGACTAATAGAAAATTCATCCTTCCGTCACTTTCAGTTCGATTTCACTTGACTGAAAATTTACCTGTTAAGAAGTCGAACACGAGCAAAAGAAATGATAAGTAATCTACCCTGATACTTTCAGAAAAGAAACGTTGAATTCAATATTTCGCCGAAAAGCGCGCTTAAAATATTCTCCCTTGCTCGACCAGTAGCACCTTCTAGCGCGAAATAAATTATCTCATTTGAAATTACGTAGTCCACATGCCTTGTGCCAAATCTATCAAATCCCTGGACTTGAATCGCGAAGGAGGGTTTTGTGGGTCAGCCTGGAGGTCTCGTTTTAAAAATCGGAAAAATGTGTGCACACGGAGAGAATTAGCAATGTCCGATGGCGAGGAAGAGAAGAACATCAGAGTGAGAGAGAGAGAGAGAGAGAGAAGAGGGAGAGAGAGACAGAGAGAGAGACAGAAAGAGAGAGAAAGATCCGGCGGCGTCGCTGGTAATCTGAGGCAAATTATTTGGGCGTTCTATTTCTAGAAGGTGCCTTTGCGAAACCCGCGAGCCGGGTCGAGCCTCGCTCGCGACGACGGAGGCGCTGATTCCGACGACGAAGAAGACGACGGAGACGTCGACGTCGTCTCCGGAGGCGTCGTCTTCTTCGGACGCGTTCGACAGATAAATAATGCGGCCGTGGGCATCTGCTGCGATCCCACGAACAAAATGGGACAGTCCCTGGTCGGCCGACGGTCAGGAAAATATTTGGGCGCGTCTCCGAGGGCGTAGGAAAATTCTTAACGGCGATGTTTAGCGAAGTTTATGATCTACGATAAAATCTACGAATGGCGCGAGCCCCGTCGATCATTGGGACGATAAATATTTCCACGAGCCGACTTGTGTAAAGTGACAAAAATAACGGCGCCTTCGCATACCTACGGGAACGGAATGCCGAGCAACTATCGACAGATTCGAATTCTTCGGGAGTATCTTAGGCGCGGGCGGTGCGAGAACCTTTTAGACGCGAAAAAATCCGAAGAAATTGCCGATGTTCAGGCAGCTGGAAACAGATATTTATTCGACTCGATTTGTTTTCGTCTAAACTGAGTGGTCGATTATTTATCTTAATTATATATTAATATTTAATTTTAATTGCTGTGTGTGGTTGATATATAGTGGGTGCTTTCCATTTAGTAACGCAAGTCAACACGAGTCGATTCCAAGTGCAATTTGTGCTTTCCATTTAATTTGTGTCGCAATGTGTTGGTGACACAAGTCGACTTTGACTGACTGCTTTTGCTGAGAGTTGAGTGGAGTTGCCAATACATACGAAGGAAAAATTGTCCTAGAGTATTAATATACATTAAAAGTCTGTATTGCCTTGTTTACATCGACGCTGTTTAACCATATAGTAACCTCAATAAAATATAGCAATAAAAGTACGTAAATAAATATTTATGTTTTATAGTTATTTTTAATACTCTTTTAATATCATGTTTGTACTCAATGATAACTTAATATTTCTTATAATAAGTTTTATATTAATGTATTATAACCTTTTCGAAGACGAATGACATCTGGGTATGTATTTCGCGCATCAACTCCTACAAATACTTTCCATTTAACACATTGAAGTTATCGACTTGTGTTAATTCAATTCGACACAAGTCTCGACACAAGTCATATAAATGGGAAGCATCCATTAATGCAGGATTTTTTGTAAGCAATTTTCAGAGACAACTCTCATCAGTGAAGATGTCGAGGGAGATTATTACTTATGACTTACTATTACTTTCGACGTAACAAGTCTTTATTGCTAAGCAATAAAATTGTGTTAAAGCCAACTTGAAACTGACTAAAGAAAATAATTTTGTTATTCATTTTGTTTTATTTGTCCAAAAAAAATAAATCGCCTTCAAAAACGAAATTCTCAAAAAAGCCTTGAAAAGTATAAAAGTATGAAATCATTTTGAAGCAATGTTCTTATGCACCTATAATCCTATTCTAACAACATTAGAATTAGTCGACGTGAAAACCTGACTGATTAAATTCAATAATCATACCATTTTTATTGTTTATCTTTTTACAGTTAGTTGCCTACTTAATTTGTCGTTCGTGGCTAATATAGTTAGAATATTAGAATAGGACTGTAGATACTTGAGAATATTGGGTCAAAATTACATTTCAAAATTAGGATTTTAAAGGAATTTCATTGTATTTTTTTTATTTCGTGCTTTTTAAAGTACGAAAGTACTTATTAAAATTTTCTTTATTTCGTACTTTTTAATTATTTACTAAAAATTTGTTTTTAAAGTCGATTAAAGTTTTTTTTCTAAATTGGTCGAACATAAAAGTTTTATTTTATACCTCAGATTTTCAAGAAAGTAATGGAATTAGGCAATTTCCAGGTCACCCAGTCCAACCCAGAAATGTAGAAGATATTATGAAAATGCTTTTGGTCTCTTCCGATCTATACAGAGAGAAAGATTTGGTTGAATCAAATCTTCTTTGGAATCTTCTTGAATCTAATTCTTCTTTGGAATAGTCCAAATGAATTTTAGGATTGATGGAACAAAATTTTGTTTGACGCAACAAAAATATTTATTTGCGGCTTAATTTCAAAGAAATATTTTTGTTGGGTCAATTAAATAATTTGCTTGGACTATTCCAAACATTTATTTGATTCAATAGATCGTTCTCTCCGTATACATATCAAGTTTTCGCGCAAAATCCGAGTAAGAAAAATCACAAGTTTACCCAATGATGTTCTAGAATATAATGGCCTACAATATCTTAAAGTCTTACACTGCACGGCGGTCGGTGCATCGTTGCACTCGTCGGCATCGGAGCGTCGAAGCGTGGGTGTTTGCGTTACGCGATATTTCGCTGGCGAAACGGCGCACACGTGTCGCGTTATCGCGGCCGAGGAAGGACTCGGCATAAATTGCGAGTGTCGTTGGCGATTGCGGACCGGCGCGATAAGGACTTTCCCAACATTGCGAAAAGTCGCCGTCAGGTGAAGGACTCAGTGCGGAAAGAGACAGGAAAAAAGAAAGGAAAAGAAGGAACAGCATGAGGAACAAGTCATCGCGGTGCGTTGCACGGAATTTCCCACCTTGATCAACACCACTGTTGCCTCGATTGTGCGTCGTTCGTGCTATTAAGCCGGACTTTGTCGGCCGTTACACGCCTAACGGAATTTTAACGAAGCCGCTGAGGTAGCACTTTGCCCCGTTTGCGCCGCGATAACGTGGCTCGCTCGTTAAATCACCTCGCGTTAGCCGCTTAATCAGGAAGAGTGTCAACTTCTCGTTGTAAACAACGATGAATGAGTCAAGGTTGACGTAGCGGAGCTACGTGGCTCGCGAGCCTCACACGCGAGTATATAAAAATATCTCAAATTAATTAGACATCAGATCTGATTAATCCAAGAGGTATGCCGGTTATGTGCTTTGTTTATGTATTTGTGAGAAAAGCAGTGAAATCGCAAAATGTTTATTTTAGGACATACTTCGCTCCGTGAGTTGCAAGAAAATCGAAATAATATTACAGTCAAGAGATAGAAAAAATTGATTCAGAAGCAACATCTTCAAGCATCTCGAAATTTGGTTAACCTTTAAAAGGCCGACATTTGAGGTACCAGATTCCACGAAGAAAATCGATAAAAAATGTACGTTCGTGGCGACTTCTAATATAATTAAAATAGTAGAATAGGACTGTAGATACTTGAGAATATTGGATCAAAATTACATTTCAAAATTAGGATTTTAAAAAAATTTCATTGTTTTTTTTTTATTTCGTACTTTTTAAAGTACGAAAGTACTTATTAAAATTTTCTTTATTTCGTACTTTTTAATTATTTACTAAAAGTTTGTCTTTAAAATCGATTAAAGTTTTTTTTCTAAATTGGTCGAACATAAAAGTTTTATTTTATATCTCAAGATGCCCTCAGATTTTCAAGAAAGTAATGGAATTAGGCAATTTCCAGGTCACCCAGTCCAACCCAGAAATGTAGAAGATATTATGAAAATGCTTTTGGTCTCTTCCGATCTATACATAGAGAGAAAGATTTGGTTGAATCAAATATCGTATATCGTATATTCATCGTATACAAAGTACCGATCACGGAGACCACCACTTAAGTGATGATCCCGGCCCTGAGGGGTAAAAACAATGTTAAATTTTGGAATTTGAAAAAAATAGATTTCTGGAGGTTTTCGAGGTCGCTGAATAAGATGGAACTGTCAATTTTTGTAAATTATGGGAATTTATAGTTATGTCGTTATATAGTTATATAAGAAAAAAATAGCAAATAGGGGGAAGGGGAGAGGGATGGGAAGGAAAGTAGGACAGTAGTAAGAAACTTGTATCTGGATGTGTGAACACTTATACACACATAAGTAGATAAGTGTAGATAAGTGTAGAACATGAATGCAACTAACTGTTGTCTACCACTACTATAGTGGTTTTCCGGCCCTCTAAATGTTAATATTCTGCATTATAAGTGAAGAAAATTAAGTTACGTGTTATTGGTTAGAATAAAGTGTCCTGCAAGTGTATAATAAACTGTTTTGGGTAATAAAAAGAAAAGATTGAACTCGAGGATATGACTGGACGGGGTAAAGTTGGCCATTCCACTGGGCTGTGGAGATCTCTCGCGGAGACCCCAAAATTAAAATACATATTTTGTATGTGGCGTTCTTTACCCCGAGTCGCTAGCCAACTTGGCCTGGCACCAGAATAAAATGACCACGATGCGGCATGTTCGTATTTCGGTTATTACAAAAGAAAATATACGGCTTACAGAATTGTCGCGAGCATCAAGACGTGGAGGAAGGTTACCTCTATCATGTTTATACACAGTCAATCACAATAATTGCTTGTCTGAGAAGTTGTGACTACGAAATTTTGAAAAATGTGCCATTCAGCCCCGGTTCCTTCTATTGTTGATATTTATTTTTGTTGTAATTTTTTACTTGGATTTTGCGCGAAAAATTAACATATATAAATCAGAAGAGACCAAAAGCATTTCCATAAGATCTTCTACATTTCTGGATTTGTCTGGAATGACCTGGAAATTACCTAATTCCATTACTTTCTTGAAAATCTGAGGGCATCTTGAGATATAAAATAAAACTTTTATGTTCGACCAATTTAGGAAAAAAAAACTTTTTAATCGATTTTAAGAACAAATTTTTAGTAAATAATTAAAAAGTACAAAATAAAGAAAAATTTTAAAAGAATGAAGCTCTTTTAAAATCTTCAAAATCCTAAAAAGTTACACAGCCCTCTTTCTCCCGAGAGATTACAAGATTCATAATTAAATGATACCGATTATCCTATGATAAAAGTTGACACGTAATACGTGACAATTGTGGTATTGCTGAGGACTTGTTAGAGTCTTTCACGTCAAAATCACGTTTTTCTTTCTCAGGGAGAGAAAATTTATTTACGTTGAAAAGAAATTCGAGTAGGACGAACTATAATAACTCTCAGAGTTATGTAAATTTTCCTGCACAAACCGCAAGCGAGTCAAATTGAAGAAAATCGAGCCAGTTCAACGAGCTGGGATCATAGGAATTCGAACTACAAGATGTAGTCGCCAGTGAAAGGTGTTAAGGAAATTGAAACGTAGTTGTTACGTATGATGTAGATGTTCTTTCAACTACCAAAACTGGTAGTTGACTTAACTGCATAATACGAGTAATTCTACCTCTGATGAAAGGTCAAGCGAGTCAGGCGATAAAGTACAACCGATAATGTGTTGAATCGGCTTTAAGGCCGCCTCGTAGAACTAAATTTTGAGCTTTGTTTTGCACAAACGGGAACTCAAAAGAATTCCAAACGGGAACTCAAAAGAAATTTCGCTGAAAGAATCGATTAGTTCGACGTATACAACCCTAAAATTGAATTTGTTCAACTCGATTTGAATGCTTTTTTAAATAGGTCTTTTTTACAATGTAGTTTCTTCTAATTTATAACTTCACTCTTTTCGTAAATTGCTCTTCCGTTGTCGAATATCCCCAAGTCGTCACGTGATCTTTGAGGTTCATTTGAATAATTATTTCCAATTAATTCACTAATCATATTATTCACATTATTATTTGTTTATCATTGTGTCATCGTCACAATTCAACCGACTGTCATGAAATTAATTATTCCCAAATGTACAATCGCTTTGTACATCAATCGCTACGTAATCGCTACATCAGAGTTTGATTAATAATTAATTTCATCAATCGACATGATTGATTACTTTTTATTTCATATATGACCATTGATATTAATTTTGATCGCTGGCTCCCCGATTATTTCAATCAACTATAATTTTCACTGATCAACACTCAACACTCCTTCATACACTGCTCTTCTCAGAAGAAAGTTTGTCTTTCATATAAGTTCACTCATCCCGCTTTTGAGTCTTATCGGTCGCGCTTATCGGACAGGTAGATATCGAAATGGTCTCTAACGCCTCGAATGTTCGCTCCTTAACGTCCGCCGTCTAAAATTATGCCTCGCCAATTGCGAGCTCTGTTTACGCATACGGCGCGCGGCTGCATCCGCACGCGATGCGAGCGGAATCGCGGCGCGATTTGTTTGCGGATCGTGAGGCGAGGGTGGATCGAGGAATATCTCTCTTTCTCTCTCTCTCTCTCTCTCTGTCTCTCACATGTACAAACGCGCGCGCGCGCGTGCTGATCGTGACTGTGTAGTGTACCGGGTGGGCACGTAATTCGACCAGACGACGTCGATGAGGAAGAAGACGGCTGTCGGCGTCGTCGAATCTGGATTTCCGAGAAGCGCATTCACATTGCGAATTGGTCGCGTTAAATGAGGATGGAAATCAAGAAAATCGTCCGCTCGCAACGGCGGCCAATGATCCGGGAATGATGGACGCTTGTATAAACCGAAATTTCTTTACTGAATTATACACACACACACACACACACACACACACATATATATATATATATATATATATATATATATATATATATATATATACATTACCCTTCATAAGTTCAGAAACACAGATAAAAATAAGGATATTAAAATGGATATTTTATTATAATTCTGTTTCGCGTTTATCTTTACAAGATCGACATTTATGTCACTTGATAGAACGAAGTTTCAAGTTTAAGTATCCACTTTCTGTATTGCTATGCAATGAAGTTTAATGGTGTCATGAGCAATCGAAGTCAAAATGCTCAATTTTACTTTAACCCTTATAATAATACGGAAACACAAAATTGTAAGGGAATTTTTTCAGAAAATAAATTGTATAGAAAACTTCAATCTTTTACACGGAAGAAATTAAAATTTTGTCAGATTTTTTGCGTTCGTGGTATGTCTCAAATTGAAAAGAAAATTTTCCATTTTGTCCATTTCGTTTTCATAAAGGATTACACTAGTAATTGGCGACTGACAATTGAACATTACATTTTGACGAATCAACGAGCTTCGGCTTTGGCTTGCTTTGTTCCAATTGGTCAAGTTTCCAATCTTCAATCGTCAATCGCTAGCGTAATTTGGTCTTTATGAAAACGAAATGGACAAAATGAAAAATTTTCCTCTCAATTTGGGACATGCCACGAACGCAAGAAAAAATCTGAGAAAATTTTTAGTTTTTTTCGTGTAAGGAAGTTTTCTATACAATTTACTTTACAATTTACTTTCTGAAAAAATTTCTCTACAATTTTGTGTTTCCGTATTACTAAGGGTTAAAGTAAAATTGAGCATTTTGACTTCGGTTCCTCATGATACCATTAAACTTCATTGCACAGCAATATAGAAAATGGATTCTTAAACTTGAAGCTTCCTTCTATCAAATTACATAAATGTCGATCTTGTAAAGGTAAGCGCGAAACAGACTTATAATAAAATATCCATTTTAATATCCTTATTTTTATCTGTGTTCCCAAACTTATGGAGGGTACTTTATGTATATGTATGTATACAAGATGTCCCGAACTGTCCTCCATAATTTTTGTGGGAACGTAGAACGGATTGAGGTAAATCATACCGTTTTGCGATAGTCTCATGTCTTCACAGCTTCTTAAAAGTTGATGTAAAAGTTTGTATGAAACAAAGTCAACATTTAGTTTATTCATCTACCCAATTGTTATACTTGCATTAGAATGCGTTACAATGCGTTAGAAAATTGCAGAATAGGTCTGTCGGTTGTTCAATCGTTGCAGTATTGTAGTTTGTGCGACAAGATTTGCGTAACCTTGAAACCCAACTCTTCTTACTCAATTCTTTTTCCGGTGTACCAATGATACGTATGGAACGTGTAAACAACCCGAAACCGCTATTAAATTCACGCACGTCAGGGATCCTATAGCTTTAATGCATGATATGCGATAATCGAATGAACTGCTTCTGGTAAATTCTATGTGATCTTTCTGCACATAACTTCGCGCACGTTCGAAGTGCTTGGGTGACATAATTGAGAGATTTTACTGGAATCCGCGTTACTTTGGCAAGTAACGCGCACATTTCCCGTGTAATACAGCGTGAAATGAAATTCCGTCGTGGAATGAAAAGCCGTCAGATTTTTGGCCGCCCATACGAGCCAGGTGATATTCGGAAGAGCGGGATAAGAGGCATAAAAAGAAGGAGCGGTAGGCGGCAAAGGAAGCAGGGACGACGACGTGTTCGCGTTACGTGGGTGTCTTGGCTCGACTCTCCTGGAGACACGAGGTGCGAGATTCGAGGATTGCGAGGGGACGACATATTGCACACGGCACGACGATGTTTCAAGTGCGAAAAGAAAATTCCTAACAGCTGATACAGACGAGTGTCTCATCGAAGGCGGGAGGGGAATAATATTAATCTTCTTTAACCGTCGCGAGCGAATCAAACGTAAATATCGCGAACGCGATATCAATCTTTGTCGTCAAAATGTTGGCATCAATTTTCGTCAGTCTCGCAACACGACCCATTTCTCTCGCGAGAATTTAAAAAACGCGAGATTACAAGACGATTAAAACCGGCTGAATTCGTAATGTCTGCGGATGTAAACGAGCTGACATTTTTTGTTTGTTTTAATATTTACAAGTCGATAATTTTGGCGGTACTCGAGACAGTTGCGAATGGCACGCCACGAGATGATCGTGACACGCGCGAGACGAAGGCAGTATGGATGATTCTGTGAAAGATCGAGTCACGTGGCGTGTCAACGGCGCACGGCGGCGAAAGAACGGGAAAAGTCATGGCGGGATACGGGACGTCGCGGTGAGAAATAAAAGCGATATTTTTATATCCACGGGAGTAAGCTCGGTGGCGCGCGTCCGCCACCGGGCCTCGGCCTCTATTAATATCCACAGAGCGCTCTCTCTCTCTCTCTCTCTCTCTCTCTCTCTCTCTCTCTCTCTCTCTCT
>NW_022639489.1:1350283-1354743 GCF_010583005.1 Odontomachus brunneus | reverse complement strand
CTCTCTCTCTCTCTCTCTCTCTCTCTCTCTCTCTCTCTCTCTCTCTGTCCTCTTCCTCTCTTTCCTCTTTATGTTTCCTAGCGAATTGTCTTTATCACGAGCAGCCGGAGATGCGCGAGAAAAATTTGTTTCGCCAAAAAAGGAAAAAATTATTGTAATTTCTAAAAAAAAATATCACTGCAAATGGATATTTAATGTACTAATGTATATCTACATATGTAGATATATGATCGCAAATCATAATGGCGCATTTACCCAAGTAGATCAGATAGACTTTTAATAACGCTACTGATAATAATGTTATATAAATGTTATAAACTATAAGTAATAATAATAATAAATTACGTGTATTACGACGTGAGATAATTGATGATGGGAATTTTACAATTTTTTACGTTACATTCACGAAGCGAGTATACTGTGTTGAATTAATTGTTAAATATAAGTGGAATTAAATCACATAATAATGTGATTTTCTTGTTACTCACACTGTAAAAACTGATGTGTTAAATCTAATATTTCATGTATCCTAAATCATCCACTCTCATTTATGTGTAAATTTAACACAAAACAAATGTGGTAGAAAGTATCACGCATAATATGTAAAAAATTAACACAAGAATTTAATACTTGAATACCGTCAGGAATCACAGTTTGTGTTAAATTGACATGTATATAATGTTAAATTAACTAAAATAAAACGTTACTTTAACATTTAAGAGGAGTATTAATCTATGGTTTCGATGAAATGAAAATGTTAAATGGACATAATTTATGTCTGACATATTAAATATGTTAATTTAACACAACCTAACGGTATTCAAGTGTTAAATTCTTGTGTTAATTTTTTCCATATTATGCGTGTTACTTTTTAACACATTTATTTTGTGTCAAATTTACACATAAATGAAAGTGGATGATTTGGGACACATGAAATGTGTTAAATTTAACACATCAGTTTTTACAGTGTATTGATACAACGCAACATGATTTAATAAGAGTTACGCTCAGATTTTCATAACGCACACCTATATTCTGAACTCTCTTTCGTCACTAAAAGCGTCTCCACAATAATGGCTTATAGCCAATCATAGTCTCCCGCGTAGCGATAATCATGAAAGTCTATCTGGAAAATCAATCAGCCGTAAATCATAGCGCGAGGACTAATTAAAGGTCTGACACGTGCCGCTCACTTTCGGACTATTTACGCGAACCGGCGAGAAACTTCGCAGATGGTGAAATCGTATCTCTCGATGACGAAGCCGGGGATTTCGGTGCGTCGTCGCAAATGTCAATTCAATCTCGAGAATGAGCAGATGATAGTGGGAGGCGGTCGTGGGAAAGCTGCCAAAAGTCGGAGCAGAAATCAGTCTTCTCGCGTTTGTTTGCCTATACCACCTCGTGAATCCATTGGTAACGCGACACCCCCATCACAGCGGTTGTGTCACGATTACGACGACGGATAGTCGAACTGTGCGAACTATATATATACATTCACACACGAATTCGCGTCGTGGAAAAGTGGAGCGCGAACGTATCGTACCGCCGTATATATCTTCGCGGCTCGTGTAAACATCCGACCGATTTTCATTTATATTCCTTTGGGAATGCGGAGGTAATGTCTGAGTTCTCAAAGTAAACTTCCGTTGCCAGGCAGCGTCAATTTTCAGCTGATTATCGCGCCGAACAATTGCTTTGCGAATCTGCGAGATTTTTTTACCTTCAATTTTCCGATTCTTACAAACAGTCGGCGCAACACTTTCCCAAAGCTGTGATATTAGCTTATGATATTAGCGTATGATATTAGCGATCAAAGATAGGAGAGTTTGAATGGCTCCAGGAGTCGTCATGTGCTTCTTTTAGTATTTATCTTGAGAGAAATAGTGGATACAAAATTGTAAAAAAAAATGGAAAAAATTGTAAAGTTTCCATCGTCTCAGATGATGACAATCATAAAAGTAAACCTAGGATGTAGGTTGAAATCACCGTCGTGATTAGCTTATGTTGAATACTTATGGTAAGCACGCGCATGACTAACCATTCATCATTTTTACGGTCAGGTTTTTGACATGATATCATCACCCCGCCAACATTCCTGGAATTATCGAGGTTCATTCAGCAGGAATGATTCATCCGGACACCGGAACGTGTTCTCACGTCGACGTCTCCCTTCCCTCACCGCCCAGCTACGTATACAAATATTAGCTTAAATAGCCGAAGAATCTCTACGGCCCGGTGAATCCAGAAGAAGATAGAGATATAAAGAGGAAGAGGGAGAAAGAGAGCGTCTGAAGACGCTTTCGATATTTTTTTTTCTTCGTCGCGTGCAGTCTCTATTCGCGTTTACGCGCAAACAAATACTCGCAGGGCAAGATGCCTTATATTTTAGAATTTCGGCGTTACAACTTCTTCATTATTGTGACTGACTGTATAAACATGATAGAGGCAATCTGCTTTTATGTATTAATGTTCGTCACGACCCTGTTAACCGTATATTTTGTTTTGTAAGAATCAAAATACGAGCAAGTTTAGTTGCCCAATAGCGCGGGGTGAGAAGGCCACACGTAAAATATGTGTACTGATTAGTAGTTCCAGAGTCTCCACGAGAGGTCTCCTCAGTTCTCCTGCCGCCCTTAGGAAAAATTATTTTAAGTTGTTCAAGTTAACTTAAAGTTTCTTAAAGTTACTTAAAGTGATTTATAGTTAACTATAAACATTTATAGTTAACTTAAGCAACTTTAAGTTAATTTGAACATCTTAAAGTAATTTTTCCTAAAGGCGGCCTTTAATTATAGGCCAACTTTACCTCGTCCGTCCAAATGCTCGATTTAAATCATTTTATGAATGAAAATTGTATCTGTTATCAAAAACGGTATATTGTACACTTGCAAGAAATTTTATTCTAGCTGGTAACACATCGCTTAATTTCATTCAATCACGATGGGGAATATTAATATAGAAAATTTTGAGAGGTTCGAAAATTGACTTCGCTATTACCAAATCAGTTTCTTCTGTTTCTTAACTGTAATATTATACCGACTTTAATGAAACTCGGAGAAATATATTTATGTTCTAAATACATCATTTCGCGGTTTTGTACCCATTACTCCTCTCAAGTTAAAGAAGCACATAAGCAACATATCCCTGGGACCACATAGCTTCGGTCTCTTCTACTTGCAAAAACTGATCGCATCTCACTTCGTGAAATAACTATGAGCGGTTTAGCTCATAGCAATAACATCGTTATCCCGTTAGAATTGCGACATATTCCTCGAAGCATTCAAACGGCCACATGCTTAAGAAAAAAAAGAGAATTTCATAGGATCTTTTGAAGATAAAAAGAAAATATTTTCTCGACAAAATCCTTAGTGTTTTCAAACCCCGACCTGAATTAAGGAAATGAGAATGAAACTGATTTGTTTTGACTTTGATTTTGTCTGTTTAATTTAATCTCTTATTTGGTTCAAATCTTTCGGACCGGAAATGCTTATTTTTTTGCTAATGTTCCTAACGTGCTAATAGTGGTAGAAATGCAAGTGCGACTTACGCGCAATCTGGAATTCATACTGACGGTATGTTTCGGCGATCCTTTGCGGCTGCTTCCAGACATCTTTCCGGCATGCGTGTCACCGTGCCGACTCATACGCACCTCCGAGAATCAAACCCACTTTCACGCACTCGTTGACCTCCGTTTTCTCGGTTTCGTTTGCTGACATTCCGATATGCCGGGCACGATCGTGATAATTCCAAGTTTCAACTGAAATTTGAAGATATTCCCTTATCGATATGCATCTGCAATCGGCTTGTGAGTTGATATTTTAGGTTTCCGTGAGCGGAAGTTAATTTTTACAGTAAAAAGGAAAGTGGAAATGCGATCTAAACAAAAATCTTTCAGAGTAATAATATTTGTGTAAAAGTGGTAACATGCATATTATCACTAACATTATAGTAGAATTGAATAAAAAAATAGCTTTTTTCACCATAATTTATAATAATTATTTCTCTATATGATTATAGTTACAGATGATGATTTGACGGATAACTTTTAATTATAGAAATACATCATACGTGTATATGTGTGTGTGATACTCGCGCGCAGAAATTAATGCGATCGATATCCAGGCTGAATTGCAGGTCGAATTTGAGCGAGAGAAATTGAGGCACCTCAGAGGAAAGAGGTTTTCTGAAGCATCTGACATCTGCTTCTCGAATACCAAAGAAATAATTCGCACTGGTCGGCAATTCCAATGATGCAGGTATGTCGGACGATTCTCTCCGTGTTGATGTCATCGTGACATTCGGCGTTTCACAGATGGAGAGCTTTACGAGGTGTGCGTGTATTGTTGTACCTCACTTGCGGCAATAGCCGCACGGACAGTTTGTTTGGAGAGATAAGAGCTGGTCGGCCGCGATAATTTCGGCCTGACGTCATTGTCTATTCCGCCCCTCCCCCCCCCCCC
>NW_022639489.1:1340322-1349912 GCF_010583005.1 Odontomachus brunneus | reverse complement strand
CCCCCCCCTGCTTCTCGGGACAACATTTAGCTCATGGCTTCATTTCTGCATTGATCTCCGCATCGACGCCGCTTCGATCTCGAGTGATTCACGCGGTGACGGATCCGCTCGAGTCACTCAGCGTGATCGTTAACCGCGGAGGAGATCGCGAGGAAGGTTCCGCATCATGGTCCGCTCGGAACCGATTTGGACCTCGCTGTCCGCTGTCCTCACAACCGTCCGGGTCCCGGCGGAATCGCGAAAAGTCACGCGCGCCTTTCAGCGTCTCTACGGAGACGCGACGGGACGCACGCCACAAAGAGGGAACCGTCCGCGCGCGTCTCGCGTTTCTGCACGTTTTGCCGGCATAAAATGCAACTGGTTCCCGCGAATGCGTCCCGCCGGCGGTTTTTGAGGAGTATCGCACGTATGAACGAGGCTTAAGTTCTCCTCCTAAGTTTAAGCGAGCCGAGAGAGATCGAGAGAAAGAGAGAGAGTGGGGGGAGGGAGAGAGGGAGAGGGGAGAGAGAGAGAGAGAGAGAGAGAAAGACGGAGAAAAAAGAACACAGATGCATTCCAACATGGAAGGTGGGATGGATCCGTCTCTGATAACCCGCCCATTGGAATGCGTACCTCGTACACCTTGGTGTATTCTCCCTCTCGGTTTCACTGCATTTGAGTGCACCTACCTACATGCACGCGGCACACGCGTACACGCGCGCGCGAGCATATTCGGGAGTTATTTTTGGAACAATTCTGACAGGCGGACGCGTGTGGCAACGCGCTTCGGCAGCGATAACTGCCATCTCAGGGGACTCATTCGTTCAGATCCGCGTCTTAAATCTCGCCTTAGAGAATCGGGTTTCCAGCTAAGAGACTGCGCTCGGACGCGTGAACGCGTGGAAGGGTTATTCTCGGACCGTGTTAATCGGCGAGGTCGGGTCTGTCGGGCTCTTTCCGCCGCAGCTCGGGGTCGCAACTCGGGTTTAAGGGTGTTGTCGCCCGCATCTCGGAAATAATGGGAGAATCTTGAGGGAATCGGAGATTGATCTGTATTGCATTCTAAGAGCAAACAATTTGATGTTGATTCTGGATCGAACGCTGTTTTACTTTGAAATAGAACCTAACACATGATGACAGCAAATGACGCCTTTAGCGTCAATAATATGTCATTAATACGTCATTTGACGTCATCCTGCTACTTGGGAGTCTTTTAAGCTGTGCTGTTATAAAAACACGCGATGTTGCTACTTTCAGCAAAGAAAAAGATAAAAGATAATGACATAATTCTCAACTTTTGCACACACATATAATTTAAAGTATTCAAAATGATGTATGCAAAATTTCATTGTGGTTCACATATAAAAGCTTGAAAGTAAAAAATAATATAAAATAAAGTAAATAAACTATGAAAACTGAATAGAATAGAATGTTAATATAAAAATATGTTGTTATTCAACTGCATCAATATATTCTATACGTTTTTTCCATGCAAAATAGCAATATTAGGGTATTTATAATTTTCAGTTACTTTTTACAGGAACCATACGAACAGTACATTCGTAATTTCGCGCTTTTTTGGTATTAGGCAGTTATGCAAATTTCTTAAATTTTTTATTTTATTAATTCTTAATTTTAAAAATTTTTCTATTAATTCTTAGAAATGTAATCTTTGAGTTTCTAATTAAATGCAAAATTGATCCGTTTTATTCGTCGATTTACTCGTTAATCGACTGTCTCTTTTTATGTCCTGTCTAAAGGGAGAGGAAGAGCGGAAAAGCGGAAGAGGAAGAGAGAATCGCGTGCGCGCGCGTCCCTAAATAATCTCTCACGCGACTCACTCTCTAAATTTCTCAGAGTGAAATCTCACTCGGAACGAGTAAAAATTCGTTCGAGGCAATAGTGAAAAGCTGTCACTCGAAATCGGAGAGAAAAGTGACACTAATGTTGCCATTGGCATTAAGGGGCTGTCATATACTTGAAAATTTAAAAAATACTGACTTCTTTCTGTAAACTTCGCGCTGTATATCGGTTACACAGACTTACAAATATTCCTATAAAATGAAAGTGCGCGTAAAAATTAATTGGATGCAACGATAACGATTTTCGACGAAAAATTTTCAAACTTGACATCTCGCGCTGTCAGTCACCAGTATTTGCCTGATGGTAAAAGTCTCAATTTATTTTTCGGGCGAAAAACCTCACTCAAAAAGTTGCAAGGAGCATACACGTGTCAAGAAAGCGATCCTTTGCACTTCGCGATGTATCGTTCGCGTCGCCTGCACTTTTGACACTTTTAACTAATCCAACGTCCGTTGCACACTGGACTTCTCTTCAGAAAGAAGAGCTGTCGTTGGATTTCGCTCATCGCGTCTGCTGTGCAACGGATATTAGATGCAAAAGCGTCAAAAGTGCAAACAACGCGAACAAACCCAAGGATTCCTTCGCGCGCTCATTCGTCAGCTCATTCGTCGCTCATTCGTCAGCTTTGAAATCGACGCTACTTGGATTGTCCGCCGAATGAAAGCGAGCGCGGTCGCCAGCGACGCACAGTGGGTGTCCAATGCCATTTCGTATCTCCAAAAAAGCTACAATCTCGAATCGATTTTGGTGCTTTTTTTTAATGAAAGCTAATGAAATGCAGTACAAATTTGTCGAGTCAGATTTTTTATCCTTTATTTCTCTTCTTTTAAGTTACTTCTTCTTTTAGTTTACTTCTTTTAAGTTCTTTTAAGTTTTATTTCTTTTCTTTTAAGTTATACACAAAGAAGTTAGATTTAGAAATTTTTTCAGTCAGACTATTCCAATAAAGAGGCGGAAGCTTAAAACTTATTATTTCAAGAACAATAATTAACAAAAAAACATTGATAACATGATAGTAATACTTATTTAATTCACAGTAATTTTTATTTATTAAAATTGAGTACTTCTTCAATTAATTTCGTTTGTTAAGGTAAGATTTAATAAGTGTGACTTTTTTCAAATATATAATTAAGATAATATAATCATAACAATAATCAAGATTTGAATACTTAATAGCAATATCGATATCTGATGTTAAATCAGATAAGATACGAAATGAGTTATCTACTCTGTTTGATTGATACAAAATTTCTCAATCCAACACTTGTTTATGCCTGATTTAGGAGAAGAAAAGCTAAAGACAGACATCTGACTCGACAGAGTCGTTCTAAATTTCACCAGCTTTCATTTAAGAAGAAATGGATCGGCTCGAATCTCGAAGCTTCAGTCTCTTTTGAAACATGAAATTTCACTTGACACCACACTGTGTGCGACGTGTCGCCAGAGCATCGGTGTGAGCCCGCTGGTGCACCTTGATGCGTTCTCTACCTCTCGGCCGCGGCTCGGTTCCGAGTGTACATACCGTGTAACGACCGTGCGTGTTCGGGGGGCCTATTTTTAGACCGGTCCAAGACTATTTTTAGAAACGGCCTGCCCATCAGGCTTAACCCTGACTTACGTCCGCGTCCCTACGTCTTTCGTGGACGTAAGGGACACCGCGAGGATCGCCCGAGGGCGCGCCGTCAGATGCGTCTCGCACCGAGGAGCGCGCATGGTCGCCCGGAAACGCGCGAATTTGTAAGGTAAAAGCACCAGTTCCCGGACACGTGTCCAATTCTGGACATTTCTATTGCTTAGATCTTTAGATTACGAATATTTAAACTTTCAACACAGTTAAATTAACGAACGGGTATATGTTAAAGATTTAACACAAAAATTCCAACACTGATCGATTTCCACACAAATAATCAATTATCGCTGTCCCGCGTATGTGACGCGAACATGTCAAATGGAACTGAAGATTTCGAGTAAAGCTAAGCTTGACATGAGAAATTAGTGTGTCACACATGTGTGACGCTGGTAACGTGTTAACAATCTTGTGAAACTCTACGAAGGTCAAGGTATAAGGTATATATATAGATTTAATTATTGCCTTATCGTAGAAGCTCTTGTATTATTTTTTAATCTACTAAGAGCTGACTTTCCAATGGTATAGTTTAAATTCAGATTTAAATTTAAACCCTCTCTTCTCAAACACATTGTCATAATAGAGTTCATACTTAAAAATCTGCTATAATTAATCTAATTACAAATAACAATTAATAACTATAATAAATTAATTGGAACATAAATAAATCACGATAATCCATAATTTAAGCCGGAAATCAATCGACATTCATCCATGTGAAACGACTCTTCTTTCAATTAACATATTAGAACTTTCTAGACAGATCAAAAAAATACATCAACAGTCTTGTAATTTTCGAAAGTCGATAACCCGACAGATGTTAATTCTGATCGAATTCTTTTACGATAAACGTTCAGAGATTCCTCAAGATATATTACTAATCTTACATATCATATTATTCGTGCAAAAATTAAAAATAATTTTGCTGAACACAGTCTGGGGATTTGAAACAAGGTGCTTCCTGAAATCAGACCATGCGGCAAAGAAAGAGTAATTCCCACATTCCGCGGCAGCCATTTTCTCCACAATCTCACATCCATTTATTTCAATTAAACAGTTCACTCGATACCATTAGTCGCGTGCGGAACGGCGAACAGAGCACGGCTATGATGACACGACGGGAGAATTCAATGAAGCTTGAAAGCCGGTGCACAACACCGTGGAGTATCGCGATTGTAAATCCGCCGGATCGTTTGGATCTCGCGAGGCTGCTCCCTAGACCGTCGGAATTTATCGGAATCGAAGACGCACCGAACAGTAAAACTAGGTATTACGCTCAGGACGATGACGCAAGCTCGTGTGCTTCTATTTGCGGCAACCACACGCGCAGATCAAACCGCACTCAAGCTCGCGTTCCGATTTCGCGCGCGTGACGTCGCGCCGAGAAGAACGGAAACTGCGGTGTCGAATAACGGATCGACTCTTACAAAATGTTGCCGCTTAAACGTTACTGCTTACGTGCATTTTTGTGTGAAATGTTACTGCTTACTTACCGCTTAAACGTTACTGTTTACTTGCACCCGCACGCTCTACGTTTCTCAAGCCAAGCTCGAGTAACAACCAGTTGATCATTTAAACGTTAACTTAGAAGGTTGATAACTTTTATTAACTCAACTTAGGGTTATTAGAAGCTATTAACTTTATTAATAGACTTATTTAATAATAACTTAATTTAGTAATGTAGTAAAAGAATTACCAACTTACTAAATGTAGTGTAGTAAAAAAACAAACTTAATAATTTCTTTTATAAAGTTATTAAATTTATAACCTACTAACCTGTAATGTAACTCAGTAATTAAAATGTCGTTACCTTTTAATTATAACTTAAAAGTTATTAAACTTCTTAACCTAACTTACAAGTAAACCTACCCAAAACGTGTACAGTCCGATTTTTTTCTAATTTAGCACAAATGTAGAAATATAAAAAATATTTAGGTTATTTTTTTGGCCCACTTTGAATTTCACGGGCAGTTTATAGCTTTTTAATGTTCTCATCATCAAGTATAACAAAAAATGCATAACAACTAAAATTAAATACAAAATATAGCTAAATAATTTTAACAAAATCGACATAGCTGAGACACGAACCATTCTAAATTTCTTTAACCGAGATTCCAATCGAAATATTTCAAATCTGGGCTAAATTAGTCAAAAATAGTTCAAATCTCGGCCAAACCGAAAAATTATTTGTATAAATTTTTTTCAATTTTTTACATGTTTTGTTTAAACATTTTATTATTTATACAATAATTTTACACGTTTGACTTCATATTCATGATCAGCAAACCAAAAACGCCTATATCTTGTATTCAATTTTATTTCTTATGTATTTTTGTTGCACTTGTTGATGATAGGAGTAAGAACATTAAAAAGCTATAAACTGCTTGTGAAACTCAAAGTGAGCTAAAATGAAAAAATATGACTTAAATATTTTTTGCAGTTCTACATTCGTGCCAAATTAGAAAGAAATCGCAGTGTAACTTTTAGGTAGGTTTACTTGTTAGTTAATTCTAGATAAGTCAACTTTCAATTTAAACCGGTTATTAAGACACGCTTTAATATGAACTTATTAACATTTTTAAAGAATATAATTCTTTCATCTCAGCTTACTTTGTAAAATAAGAAAATATAAAATATTATTAGTAGAATTTTTTCCGTTTCTCTGAGCGCCAGTGTTCTTTTTTATATGGAAATTTGAGTTCAAGACGATATTTTCTTATAAGAAACTTTTTTTATTATTTCATAAGGTATCACATAAAGTAAACCTACGAGTAAATCACAAAAATGATCGTCGTATGCTGGAAGTAATTTATAGAACGCATAACACATATCGTGCTTCTTTCTTTCTTTTCTCTCTCTCTCTCTCTCTCTCTCTTGCTCTCACTCTCGCTTTCGCTCTCCGCAACGACCCACTTTTCGTAAAGAAAACGAACGAAATAAGATCTATTCCGTCCGGATGTTTTACGAGAGGACGTGTGTCCCTGTCGCGCGCGCAGAGAGAGAGAGAGAGAGAGTCAACTCGCAATAAAAATAACGGCGATATATTACGGGACGTATTTATAGAGAAGAGTCTTCTCTGGTCCCTCCCCCGTCGGGCAATCGCCTACGATTGGATCGAAGCCCATTAATTATTTCCGAAGCTGCCAGCACCGTCGAAGGAAACGGGTTCGATTCTCAATAACGAGCCGCCGTATGTACTCTTCTCGTTGTACGACTATCGTATCCGTCATGCAATGACAAAATAACGCGTCTGCTCTGTGCGATAACTCGCCACTCGAACGGCTACGTTGATTTGTTGCTCACGACCGCGTTGATGTTGCGCGAAATCGACAAAATCAAAATTCGATGTGAAAATTACGCGACGTTTTCTAACACTACGAGTCGAATTGCCTTCATCTTCTTACCGCCTCTTATACGAAAGAAGAAATGTATATCTCGAATCGTCTTCGTTTTTCATTTGTACAAATTTCTTGGAGCAAAATCTCATTCAAAACATGTGAAAATTCACTCAAAACGGCAGTGAAAATACTCGGAATCGTAAGAGTTCCACTCGAGCTTAAAATAGGTTCTGATTCCATACCAATGACTCAATTCATTATAGTAAATTTGTTCTTATGACAGTAGAATATATTTGATTCACTTTTCAACTCAGGGTGGTAATATTCACCGAATAATTCAGAGTGGAGAATTTGTTCTATATAAATGAAAAATCATTCAAATCCGAATGACTTAGCTGTCACTCCATTTTTCTTCACTTGAAGAAATTTTGAGAGTAAAGAAAACTGTTCAAAACGTAATAGATAGTTCTTATTAATAGAAAAAAATATTCTCAATAAATATTTCAATTTATTAATATGAATTTGTTTCTATGACGATAAAATATATTTGATATATTTTGCTCTTCAGTTTGGAGTAAAAATTCAGAGTGACGAATTCGTTCTATGTGAGCAAAAAATTACTCGAATTCGCGCGACTCGACTACCAATCCGCTCTCTTCGAGTGAAATTCCATACTAAAAACTTTAAAGATTAAAGATTAATTTAAAGATATTTACGACAAAAATTTGAATTAAAATAACAGCAAACGTTATTATCATTTCGTTCATAGTAGCGACGTTTCATTAGCCCGGACTAATTCTCCGCTAATTGTCGTCCCGAACGCACTGCCCGGCGCACAGAGATCCTTCTGTTAATTTCGCCCTCGTGGTCTCTCATCGTCATCATCGCACTCGAGCTCGTAATTAGCTCGATAAGAACGCCGGCGAAAGATCGAGCGCAGGAAGGAGCGCTTGATTTTTCATTTGCCGCCGCTTCTGTTTCCCCTTAACGTTCTTCACCCCCTTTCGCCGCCGTCGACGGCGACGACGACGACGACGGCGTCGTGTCCCTACGTGAATGGATGCACAGTGTCCGACATTCGAGGCGTAATGACGCGCGTGCACTTAAATATAGTGGCTGGAGTCTGGACTCTGGAGAGAGGAGAGGAGAGCTCCGGTCCGGCGGCGTGTCTCGTAAAAATAGACACCGAGACTCGGCGAGCACCTCGAACGCAGCGCGCCGATCGATCCTTCAATTTCCTCGCTGTCCGCCGTAGATCAACGGCGGATTTTTTTCGTTAACATTCAGCGTTAATTAATTGGACGGAGTGCTCTTCGCAGAATCGCACCGAGAATGAATCGAGGACTCGCAGGACTTTGGACAGAAATAAAAATTGGTTAAAGTTTAGGGAGAATCGTAAAAGATTGTAAAATTCATACTCCTGTTGTTTTACAATTTCTTAAAGCCCGCATAAATTTTATCTAATTTTTTACTTCTGTCAAGGTCCTGCAATTTCTCGGTATAAGAGACAATTGTTTGTTTATATTTAATAACTGAAGACGATTCAAGGAAAGACTCAAACGAATTTTCAAATTGACTTTGTTTAATGCATTTATATTTATTTATATGAGATGAAAAAACTAATGTAATTAAAATTTTAACAAAATCGGCATAGCTGAGACGTGAACCATTCTAAATTTCTTTAGCTGAGATTTCAACCGAAATCCAGCAATTTTAGTTAAAATTTTAACAAAATTAACATAGCTAAGACACGAACCATTCTAAATTTCTTTAGCTGAGATTCCAACCAAAATACTTCAAATTTGTGCTAAATTGGTAAAAAATGGTTCGAATCTCGGCCAAACCAAAATCCAGCAATTTTAATTAAAATTTTAACAAAATCGGCATAGCTGAGACGCGAACCATTCTAAATTTCTCTAGCCGAGATTTCAATATTTAGCCCCGAGATTAGCGCTATTAGTCAACTCTTACTTGCCTGACTTTACTTGTGATTATTGTTTATTGCACTATAACATCTGTGCATAGGCTCTCATATGCTCTTTTTATCTGCCTGTGATTAAATACTAGAGAGCCTTTTATTTTTTATTTTTCTTTATCACTGTTGATGTTGTGTGTGATTGGATATCATGTTTCCTCTTCTTCTCCTTACGATATAATTACGATAAGTTTATGTTAAGTAAAATTGATGATAAGAATTGCGATATTATTGTCAAATCCAAATGAGTGTATATCAAACAACTAGAAATAATAAATATATATGAAAATATATAAAAATATGAAAATTATGACACAGTTACCGAGTTAAAATGTTGCATGCTATACAACGAAAATATACTGATGAGTCTCGACTACATATACATGACTTGCACTCAAATTATGCAACAGTCGCTTGTTCGACCCAGATTCTACTCAAGTCGCAAGTCTGAGTCGGTCTGCTTTGCTTGCAGGTTAACAGCGGCTCCCCGGCGGAAGCTGCCGGTCTTAAAGCTGGCGATGCCGTTATCAAAGTCAACACCACCGACATATACGACCTGAGGCACAAGGATGCGCAGGATGTCATAATCAAGGCTGGGAATAATTTCGAAATCACTGTGCAAAGGTGACGTATAGTGCGACATAATAATGCAACAAAAAAGCGGGTAACGCGAGAGTGTATGAAGTTGGCACCCCACTTTTTGAAATTTATAATTTTGAAAGTTGTTCCAGATTGTTCTGACTTTGTACCACATTGTTTCAAAGTGATATTGCTTTATTCGAAACGGTTTTCGAATAAAACAAAAAAA
>NW_022639489.1:1339846-1340103 GCF_010583005.1 Odontomachus brunneus | reverse complement strand
GTAAAAAAAATTCATAACTTAACAACATATTAAAATTAACAAAAATATTTTCAGGTTTTTTTAGATGAAACTATTTTCTTAAAAAAAAAAGTTAACTCAGAACTAATATAACTCAGAACAAAAAGATCTCAGTTGGAACAAGAAAGGAAGCATGTGTTTTCTCTTGACGTCGGGTGCTGTCAAATCGATTTTTTTTCGAATTTTCGGAGAACGGATGACGCTACGAGTCTCATACTCTAAAACTATAATTCTTAAGC
>NW_022639489.1:1304118-1339804 GCF_010583005.1 Odontomachus brunneus | reverse complement strand
AAAAAATGGGGTGCCAGGTCAAAAACATTTCTTTCATTTTTTGGACTTATAATTCAACTTACGGATTTGTCCTTTTGGAACAATGTTTGGAACAACTAGAACAATCTATTGCGGTATCAGAATGTTCGATTTTCGAAAAGTGGGGTGCCAGCTCAAAAAATCATTTTTTTTGTTTTATTCGAAAACTGTTTCGAATGAAGCAATATCACTTTGGAACAATGTGGTACAAAGTCAGAACAATCTGGAACAACTTTCAAAATTATAAATTTCAAAAAGTGGGGTGCCAACTTCATACACTTGTGACGCGATGTCTAAAAATATTGCGGCAAAAGCTCGGAAATTGCTCGGCGTATCGAAGTCAATACTTTTAAATTCATGCGTAAAGCGATGGCCAAGTGAAACTCTGTAAGTAAAAAGAGGAAAACAAAGATCGAGACCAAGGCGATAACGTCTGTTTTCGCAAATTGCCTCATTTGTTTACTTCCCGGACGAGCGTGAACGTGCCTCACTCTCCCGCGGTTAGCAACGAGTCACGATTTTATCGAGGCTGCCTCAGCAACGTCGCAAGCAACAAATGGTCTACGTGCCGAGCTCCGATTTTTCAAGCGAATACCACACTTCAAAAGTTTACACACAAAAAAAGACTTCTTTTTTTTTTTAAGTTCACGTCGTATTGTAGAAACAGCCTTTTCCCACATGAAAAATCTCTCGTTCTACTGATCGCTCCGAAGTAGGAGTAGATCGTTAATTGTCGACAATTCGAGTGTTAATGGACCGTACATTATTCTACACAGAGGCGGCATACATTATTCTACCTGGAAACCGCACGTGACGCCGGCGACCGCAAACCTTCCGTCTCCGATGCACAGCGCCTCCGCGGCCAACATCGCGCCCGTCACAAAGACTTCTTTGGCGGCGAAGAAGCAGGACGGAGCCCTCATCGGCAGTGGACACAATTTCAGCCCTAAGCCATTCGTTAGTATCGAACCGTTAATCCGCTCTCCGAAAGCAACGAAAGAGAGAGAAAAAGAAAAAAAAAAAAAGAAGAAATCTGGCGGCATTATTTATTTCCTTACCGCGGAACGTAATAATTTTCAGCTGAACGGCGACGGTCCAATTAAGTCGATCGTGAACAAACAGTACAACAGCCCGGTAGGAATCTACAGCGAGGAGACGATCGCGGAGACACTGTCCGCTCAGGCCGAGGTCCTTGCCGGAGGTGTCCTTGGGTAAAATCACGAAACCGGATATAGCGGGGGGAGGGAAGAGATAACTGATGAGACGGGACTGAAGACACGCTCCTTAAAGTGACTCTCCGGTCGAAATCGCGCGATTGAATTAAAATCGGCGATCATTGTCAATGCATGTGGGAGAGGCTTCTATGTTAAGCACTGAAACTTAATCTATAATGTGCTCCTTTGCTCTTTGTTTCTTTCTCTTTATCTCTTTCTCAAGCCTTAAGCCTGATCTACAATATGCTCTTTGCGTTCTGTTTCTTGTCTTCTGTCTTTTTCTGGTTTAAAGCTTAAAGTTTGAGTCAGAAAAAGATAAAGAGAAAGAAGCAAAAAGCATATTGTAGATCAGGCTTAAAGCCGGATCGCTCTTTGCTTCCTGCTTCTTTTTCTTTATCTCTTTCTGACTCAAACCTTAAGCTTTAAGTCAGAAAAAGACAGAAGACAAGAAACAGAATACAAAGAGCATATTGTAGATCAGGCTTAAGCCAGAAAAAGGCAAAGAACAAGAAAGAAAAGAGCACATGGTAAATTAAGCTTAAAGCTCGATTTATAAGGTGTTCTTTGCTTCCTGTTTCTTCCTCTTTATCTTTTTCTTATTTAAAGCTTTAATTAGAGCCTTATTTAGAGCCTTTAATTAAGAAAAGATGAAGAATAAGAAGTAGGAAGCAAAGAGCATATTGTAGATCATGCTTAAGTGTCTATATTCCGTGTCTTACGAGTGATCATTGTTCATTCACAATGAACCGACTACCGACGTAACCACGATCTTGATTCGCGTCTATCCTATTCCCTCTAATTTCTTATGAGAAAGGAATAATATTAACAAAGGAACAATATTAACAAAGGAACAATTTTAATAATATTTACTTTTCTGTATGGGCCTCAGTTTGCCCATCAGAAGGCGTCAAAGTTAGAAAGAAACGTTTCCTTCTAACCTATATTGTGAGCAATAGGTTAAATGAAAAATTTTATCGAGTAAAATATATTAGCGTATTCGACTGCATCTGAGTTAATCAATCCTTGATTATTAAATCCAAGTTCATTGGTCGAACATTTTTGTATAAATTTTGTGATTGGCTAGTAGAGTCTTGTGACGTCGCCAATCGATGCCGAGTCGATTAACTCAAGTTCAGTTGAATACGCTATATGTAAAAGCATTCCGGTCATGTCGGTAGTGTTCATTGTCAGACGTGTGGAGAAGACCATCATTGATCTTGTCAATATATATTAATATGAATAATCGTAATGCCTTATCAATATATTAACTATGTATGTGTAATATACTGTCTCGACGAGCGCGAGGAATATTAGCTTATGTCGCGAATGTTGCAGGGTGAATTTCAAGAAGAATGAGAAGAATTACAATTCTGAGAACAGCGAGGTTTTCAAAATGGTCCAAGAAGCGGACAAGGAACCAAAGACTCCAGAGCCTGGTTAGTAAAATTTACTTTACTTTTTGACGACACTTCATTTCCCTGTCTCCTAAAGAGTTAAGAATAATATATGCCGTTTTTTGTTTCTACTATGTAAAAATGTGCAACGTGTAAACGTATGAGATCACTGAAGAGCGTATACCGCGTATACTTCATTCCTGTTTACTTTTGTGCATTTTTTATGTCCATGTACCGAGACTTATATTCTATTCCTTTACAACAGTAATGAACAGTGCTGTAAAACACCAAAAATTTTCAATTATCCCGATGACTTAAAATATATAAGCTCAGATAGATCTGTATACCCCAAGTGATCTGGATAACTGAAAGAGATTGAAAACCTTTACTTCTCATTTGACACTGATTAAATAATTTATATTCTTGTAATTTCATTGATTTACGCAATCCCGACCCGATTTTCTTTCTTATGATTATTTCCGAGTAACCCCGTAGCGTCGTTCTCACACACACACACACACACACACACACACGTTTAACATTCGCGCGCGTGCAAAAATTAGAGAAGTAAGGCGCGAAGTTGCGGAATCCCGGCGTGTTAAGGAATTCAACCACAACTACCCGGGCGGGAGCCGTTTTTTGTCTATATCGTTGCGGTCTTCGGTGATCGATCGGCTGGACCGTGAGGCATCAGCCGACCTGTTGCACGTCGATACGATAACTTGTTTGCGAAATAGCGGAGCCCATTTCGGCGAGCGGCGTGATAACGCCGTCCTCGCCCGCCCTGGCAGGACTGAGGCCGGTCCAGGCGCCAGAAACGAAACCGCAGCAGCAGCCGTCGACGCCGCAAGCGAACCTGCCACCAGGACAGAACATCTGTGCCGAATGCGAGAGGCTCATCGTGTAAGTGAAGTCGCGGCACACGCGGCTCTGGATTTTTCAGCGGATAGGCAGGCGGATAGGCGAGGCGAGAAGACGGCAGTCACGATTGCGTTCCACGACGACACGGCGCTTACCCGCCACGTCGCGCGGATTTCCGCTTCTCGGATTGGGGCCAGCTCGATGTCTCGACGGCACGTAGCTTTCAGCGAAATTCACCTATATATTGTCTTGACTCGGGATTAAATACTTCTCGATAGTCTCACCGTGATTCATATCTTATAGAAAAATCATTCGATATTTTCCACTCGTTTTTTCGTATACGCACGAAAAGAGTTTGGTTGAATTTACCAAATTTCTCGGTGAAATATGAACGAACCAGAGATCCCGGTCGAAGTTACCAAGATTCTGTTCAAGTCAACAAGATTTCCGGCCACCCTTTGTCCGGTTATGACATCAGGCCATTTTTATACAACCACGCACAGGAAGATATTTTACTGCTAATATTTTGCAAAATAGGAGTAATAAAAAATCGAGTTTAATTCTTTCATTAAAAAATTCAAGCTTGTAAAATAAATTAACTGATACGGACAATTGTGATAAAAATTTACTTGAATATATATACTTCTGTGCGGACAGTTTTGTTAACCTTTTACCATTAACCAAGTTCTGTGGTTCAAATTTCCACGTCAGACTGTTGATCTATATATATATTTTTCAAATTTTTTTCAATTCAACTGTGTTGAAATTGCGACTTTGTACAACAGAATCTGCGTAACCCGAAGACTGGTTTCTACTCGGTTTTTTCTAGTGTAATTATATATTGAGGAAGAAATACTCTAAAACTTATTTGTGCACGGAAAAAAAGATTTGGTTGAATTAACCAAATATCTGGTCGAATATGAACGATTCAGAAATTCCGATTAAAGTAACCCGAATTTTGTTTAAATTAACAAGATTTTTGATAAACTAACCAGACCTGTTTGATTAGTCTACTAAAAATCTTCTTAACTTAAACAGAATTCGGGTTACTTTAATTGGAATTTCTGGATCGTTCATATTCGACCAGATATTTGGTTAATTCAACCAAATCTTTTTTTTTCCGTGTGGCATATAAAATTTATTTTTGTGAAATAACTTTTATGTTTCACAGATAAATTTTTAAGTATTTTTCTTTAGTATATCGGCTAATAGTTTATTTACTCCCTTCTTCACTTTGGCTATCTGGGTTTTCTTCCCTCCCCACCGGCTCTAATAAGCGCCCTTTAATCTGAGAAGCCGGAGATCCGCGCGCGCTTATATCGGCGGACACGATTTTGCCGAAGAGATATCGCTTCATCGAGCGGTCACGTCCGACACATTCCCCGGTGCTGCCGTTGTCATGGCGCTTTTTTCTCTTACTTCCATGTCGTAGTTCCTTCAAGGACAGAGTTTTACTCCTCGGTGAGCCACGCGATTGGCGGAAGGGCCACTTCGCCGAGGTCACCCACGCCTCTGTTTCAAGCTATGGCCGGTGGTGGTGGTGTTGGTGCACCTGCCGGTAGCACGCTGGCCACGTTGAATTCCGACGTGTCGAAGCATCAGGAACCACAGGAAAGGCAGGACTCTGCTGCCGCGGGGTCGTCGACGCCGGGCGGGGTCGTTTGTAGCAACTGCGACCATATGATCGTGTAACTATTTACGAGAAAGACCCCCACCCTTGCACGGAGACGGCCACGGCACGGCATTCATTTTGGCGGCTTCGGGGTTCCCGTTCGCATATTGAGAACAACACGACACGACTTTGAGACACGCTCAGTCGGCCAAACTTGTCTGTACATCTCCGACTATTTATTCAAGTTTCTATCGACCCTAGTTTGGCTCTCACGAGTCAAACTGACCAAAGCGAAAGGTCAAGATACCATAGTTGTTGAGTCTGGGGTATCTTTACGCATATTTAAACATAGAATTCTTTTTTTAAAGCATGCAGAACTTTTTACTTCTTTCTGCGTAAAATCAATCTTCTCTCACATAGGATGTTCCACATTGAAATAACTGATAGTAGAAGCCAGAACGAGACAAAAAGTCTTTAGTCATTTTTTAACGAGTTATTTATTAATTAAGTTTGATACTCGGCGCGCTGTAATTGTGTAGCTGCCCTTTCCACAAATCAGAATAGCGAAGATAGTCTGAGAGATCAGAATCTTCGCATTTTTCAGCGCGCTACACTACCTGGCTCCGCCAATAGAGGCGCGCTAAGCACCAAACTTACCCAAGTAGAAACATCTCAAAGAAGAATTGATTATTGGCCAGTAACTAGACAGTTTTTACTGGCTAGGATTAATTAGACAGTTACTGTTTTGAAACTTGGCAGAAAATACTGGCTATTTTTTCATGGCCAATTACTAATCAGAAACTGCTAATAAACAAGTTAGATATTGATCAAAATCTAGTTAAAAACTGATCTGAAACTGTCTAGTTCAACTGTCAAGTTTTTGACGTGAGCGTCGACCAAACCAGTCAGTTTTTAGCCAAGAAAACTGACTAAAAACTAGCTAGTTACCAAAAATTCCTGGTCAGTTACTGGTCAAAAACTGAATAAATTTCTACTCGGGTAATTAATTGATAATTCGTTAACTATTACTTACATTAAAAAATGACAAAGTACTTTTTGTTTCCGTTTGACTTCTACTATTTGCCATTTCAATATTTGGCAGTTTTAGTACGGACTATCCTATATGCCTTATCTATTTTTTAAAATAAACCTCTGGAGATAAATTTTTCAAATTTGTGCCATCAAAGAGTTGATACAAACGGCGTGCAAATACACGGAGATCGTTGTTCACGCTCTTCTTCTGAGTCGTGGAGCTAAATGAATATTTGCGCGATTGCGATTGTCAAGTTGTAGAATTGTTTAGCAAATCAAGAATAATTAGGATTTAACGAGTAACAAAGTTGCGAGTAAGGAGATATTTTTACAAGAGTTTTACAAGAGCACATTTTCTCAGATCAACGTTTCAGACATTAATTACACGCAACACGGTACAGATTATAATTCAATGTGTGCAATTTACGATCCTGTTGTTCTCAATTGGTGAATTATACGCCTCGTACGATCGCCAAAGGTTTCCAAAAACGACGCCGTTCTGAATTGCTCGATTGTCGTACGCTGGTATCATCTTGAAGACTCCGTTTCGAAGACAAGCGTGCACGTCACTTAATCGGAATATTCAAATCGTACGAAATTATTCGTGCACATCGGCCGCATTATCGGCAAGGAAAAGCGATAAAGCCGACATACTGCGGTACGAGAAGTAAGAACTGGTAAAATAAAATAACACAATGCGAAGCGAAATGAAGCTACGAATAAGTGTGGCGTGAACTTTCGGCAATTGTGACAATCAGAAAAAATCAGATTACGCGCAGTGCACGCTTATCCTTTCGATGGACTCGGACGGAGCACGCCTTTCTCTGTCGCCTCTTTCTCGTCAACATCGTTTCCTCAGGAACAAACTCCTGGATTCTCGTTGTGCATTTTCTCGCTGTTGTCTATGGACTAGTTGATCATTTGTGATCATCGTAGCTTGTAGCTTACAACCAACTGGAAGCCCTATTCGAGCGAGACAAAACGTTTTTTTCCGTTCGCTCGCTCGCTTGCAGCTCGTAGCTTGAGCACTAGCCTTATCTAAGTGTCTCTTTACTTTCTGAACTCTTAATAGCACCCTTCCAACGCATTTACAGCACACTGAATGACAGTAACGTGACAAGCGCTTTTGATGTTGTGGATGAATATTTTTGTGGAATTTTTTTCTTTTTTAATTTTTCTTTTTATTTTTATGAAAAACCATGTTTTTTCTGACAATATCATTTTCCCTGTTTCTTGTAACAGTCGGTCGGTCTGGACGGGGCGAACATGATTTTTTGCGCGATAAACACGTCGATATCTAACGTTGCACTCTGACAAATACTGTTTTTTTTTTTTTTTTTTCAGAAATACAGCAATTTCATTTTTCTTTTTCACAAGTTTCGCAGAGATTGCATTGGAGCATGCTTGTTTCTTTTTTTCGAAGAACAGAGCTGATTTGCAATCTCGAACAATTTTAGAACACTACAAGGAACTACTGCTCTACACACTGCATTGTGAACGTTACAATTATACGGTACAACTCACATTGTGTTAGCCACCTGGTTTGAGTCTCAGTCATAAAACCGTCAAAAGTACTTTTGACAAAGTTGTTTTTTCCCGTGAGAAAGACTCACTTCGCTACCGGAGATTAATGTTATAAACACATCCCACGTAGCTTTACCCGTGTCTCATCGCTCTCTCATTCGTCGGATATAATTCTCATGGAGATCATAATACGAAATAATAGTTACTCCCGGCCTCCTTCGTCGAGGTGTCGAGTTACCTATCTCTCTCTCTCTCTCTGTCTCTCTCTTCTCTGTGCGCGAGTGAATAAAGCACAGCTGAAAACTCGTGGCACATCCGATGCGACGTCATCATCTCGCCTTTACTGTTACGTTTCAAAGAAAGTTAATTATCGCGCCTCAGGTGGAGAACACGATCGTGTTGTTAACATCTGTCTGTCTTCCCGCAGAGGTGTGTTCGTCAGGATCAAGGACAAGAACCTGCACGTGGAGTGCTTCAAGTGCTCGACTTGCGGCACGTCCCTGAAGAACGTCGGTTATTACAATATCAACAATAAGCTGTACTGCGACATTCACGCGAAACTCGTCGCCAGGCAAAACGCACCGGCTGGTCTCGTACCAATCACTATTCCATCGTAAGTACCGCTGTAATCATTATCGATGTAATACGATGTAATACACAGAAAGAATATACATCATAGCTCTTTCCATATGAAGTTCTTTTCGGTTTTACTATATTTTCTTATGATACAAGATTGTTGTTAAATAGTTTATTTTACCAAGGAACGTAGTAATCTTTTTTTAACAGCCGACTTTGGTTATTAAAATGATTTTTAACAAGATAGAAGAGCAAGTGCCAATGATCGAAGTAAGGATAAATTTTTCGAATTTGTTGAGCCTGCTGTGGTATGAATTTTTGTCGGATATAAAAATTCATCGGTATTTTGATCGGAAATTTCTTATCGAATAATTTGTCTCAGTATATATATTTCTTTCCACGCGGACCTCCCTCTCGCGTGTTTCTCTCGATAATCCTGAATTGGCGGAGTCAACGATAACAAGATAACAAGATGTCCTTTACGATTCGACAGAGGTGGCAAAGCACCGGCTGGCACCATTTCCGCGGCACTGGCAAGTGTGGGTGCACCTTTATCGCCGCCCCTTAGCAATCACGGATCGTCGCCTCAGCCATTCTCCGTAAGTTGCTTCATCATAATTCGATTCTCTTTATGAGGCATGGTACGGCAGTATGGTACTTTTTTTCGCGCACACGCATTTTCTTGCCTGTTTTGGTATGGCTTATAAAGCGAGTATTTTGCATTGAGTGTGGCTTTGCTGCATTCGCGCGCGATTTCACGGCACTTCTTACGATCGCGAGTCGGACGAAGGTCGCGGCGAAATTTCTCGCATTAACAATTCCTTTCTTTAAGTCACACCGAGGGTACGACAGACGCGTGACGCGACGGCGTACACTCTAAAGACAGCTTCGTCGAATTCATCGCGAAGCCGATGACCCGCGACAAATTGAAGAACTGTCGCTCACGAGCTCGAGTATTTTACTATATCAAAGAAAGTAAAGAAAGAAACGGCAGACAAGAGCCAACTTCTGTCTGTTATTTGCTTTGTCGCAGAAAGTAAAGAAAGAAACGACAAGTAAGAATCAGAAATTGGCTCTTGTTTGCCGTTTCTTTCTTTACTTTCCATGACGAGGCAAATAAGAGCTAAAAATTTCTTTACTTTCTACGAAAATGCCAATAGAAGCCAAAAATTGGCTTTTACTTACCGTCTCCTTCCTTTGGTTGTATACTTCAAGAGCCTTAATTTCTAGCTGTCTTACTATATTCTTAACATTATTCGGTGGAACTATTCAATTAAAAAATAAAAGTAATACCAACGTATTTTACACCATTTAATCTCATGAGAGAGAAGCTTTCTTTTGTTTCTTCTTAAACGCCAACTTGATTTCTCGACGGTGAGACGCGCGCTTATTCTGACAAGTTAACAAGTGTGGCCCTCGCTTGGCAACTAATCGCTTTTCCAGGCGTGCAATCGTACCAGCCCCGATTCTGGATCCCAGCCCATCCGGCGACCGACCACGAATACAAACGGATACATCCGGAACGGCGAATGCAACGGGGAATCGAAAACGTTCACGAGCACGATCACCATCCAAACAGGTGGCACAGAGGTTGGCAATGTGCTCGGAATCTTGATCTCTCTAACGTATCCGCGCTAACGCGGCTTAAAGCACTACCAGCGCGCGCCTTTCCTCGCGATTTCCCTAATACGTGAAACGTCCGACACGCGTGACAATGCAAAGTCGAATGTACGCGTATTGTCCCGAAAAATCTAACTTTCGAGATTTAGAAAGAATAGTTGTGGGACAATTCCTCGGAATGACGTAATCTCGAAATCCGACTAGAAACCCTATAGTAAGAGTCTTGTCTTGTCTTGTATTCTATTGGTGTCGACAAAATATGGCGGAACCAGGTGTTCGGAAATTATATTGGATGCGCGGTATTATTCAACTAGTAAGAATAGAAGAATTGATTAAAATAAGAAAACAAATTTGATTTTAACAGTTTTATTTACATAAAAATGCAATACAAAATAATATAATGTCATTTAATAGTAGAATGCATCGCCATAGTTTTACTACTGAAAATTTTATTTTTTAATCGCCCTTTCTTGCAATCAATTTTTATGCGAAATCGAAATATCATCGAAAAACCTTTCTCCGTACTATTAAAACAATTAGGTACGCAGCAGCCAGGCATTTTCTACAAAATTGTATGCAACTTGTAAATATAAAATACAGTATTAAAGGTTAGGAATTGATTTTTATAACAGCATGCATTTATAATACTTTTTTTCTATATATTTTACTTCATTACAATATTATATTATAAATTACCTGTTTTACTTGTTTGATATTTTATTATTTAATATAAGATTCACAAGATTTTTTTTCTTTGGATCACATCTATCTATGTCATATCATCACTGTTTTTGTTTTACGACGCCATGTTTTGTCGAACTAGAAAGACTGTCCAGACTCTTACTATAGGGTCTCTAAATCCGACGATATCAAGACGACCTCTTAAAACACTTTCCCGAAATATCGGAAGCATGCCAAAAGTTATAACACCAGAATTCAAAAATTCAGTAAAATTCAAAAATATTTCATATTATATTTTTCAGAAATTTTCAACATTTGAAACTTTCGAAGGCAATTTACTTAAAAAAGAATTCTTTTATTTCATATTTTTTAACTATTTACTAAGAGTTTGTTTTTGAAGACGATTAAAAATAAAAGTTTCGTCTTGTGTCTCTGGATGTTCCCGAATTTTCAAGAAAATCCCGAATTACCTAATTACCAGATCGTAATATTCTAGATAGAATCATGCCAACAGATCGTGAAGAATACTCAGTCGTTTTTTGCAAAAGTCAATTACTAATTACTCTTCTCATAACAAAATACATCCGTCCTTTCTCTGGTTTAGTCATCTGCGATCTGAGTGCATTCGGACGCACAGTTTCACGCCGCGAGTGGCCCTTTACCCCGCACAGCCAAACCCATCAAAACAACAATCACTGATTTTATGGTTTAATTTACCACAACAGAATCACGCTGTTCTCTCCTTTTGTCTGCCGGCTGACGACTTTGCTTTTCTCGAGATGAAGTTTACCGTAGTCCCTCTGCCACGGCCGTATGTCTCGCGCCCCCTGACCGCGATATCTTGTTGTGACACCTCCGTCACCGTGCTGATCTCGATCGCCTTCTCCAGGGTCAGGTTCAGTTCCGCTCTTTTTTATGCGTTCACTACATAATCGCCAGACTAATTGGTCTTATAGACCATTGTCCAGATCTGCTCCGAATTCACTGTGTAGCGAAGTCCGTTTGAGGTTAGCAAGACATCTACTAACGCTCTCGCCAGACCTTTGTTTGCATTCTTTAAATTTGTAGCGTTAAGTGAAGGTACTGAGTTTCGGCTTCAAGTGCTTCTTGATCATCAAGCTCGTCCAAGATTTCATTCTTTCATCGGCGCACATAAGTTGCGCAACAAGTCAGTCGCCTTCCGTCGATTCTCATTATGAATAACGAAACAGCATCTCTTTCTGCCAGACATTTGTCGCTATAAACTTCTGAAACTGCTCGAACAACTCGAGCAATCGTGAAGAATACTCTCAGTCGCTTTGCAGAACTCAATACTAACTACTTTTATTGTAATAAGATGCGATCTTAGAGCGCAGTCTCACGCCACTGTGCCTCGACTAATTAAAAAACAAACAAACAAACATACTAGACAAACTGAGAATCTCCTTCTTTTGAAGTCGATTAAAAATACAACTCTTCTCCAGAATAATAACGACAATATAATGATTCTCCGAACAATTATAACAATTATAACGATTCAACAACAACATAATAATTGCTCAGCACATTGTCCCATTGCCCTGATTTCGGTGTTGTAAGTTTTCGAGACTATTGCATGCTTCAGATATCTCGGGAAAGTTGTGTTTAAGGAGATCTCGTCTCGCTATTTAAATTTCAGGATCATAACCTTTCGGGGAACTGCCGCACTTCTCGGCTCATTTTTTTCCGGAACAATGCGCGAAACCGACGAGATCGGCATAGAACATTACAGACGCGTTGTCTTGCATGTACTGGGTGGTACACACGAGCAAAAGGTAAAACGTAGTCACCGATGAGTGTTCGTTAACAGCTGACACGCGGCGCAAGGATCGTGCGAGAGTCATCGCAGCTGAATCAGGCGTGAATTTCGCAACCGGTTAATCAGCTCGCCGTCATTCCACCGTGGTGTCCTTGTGATCGTCAGCTTCCTCGTCGGCTCTAGGTCGACCACCCAGTTATGTTGATCCTCCTCAATCTCTCGCGACCGATTATTTCGATCCGATGACTAATTGGCTCCTGTCGTAATCAGAAGCGTTCCCGTCGATTTTTGCACCCCCTCTTGCCGCCCTCGCACCTTCCCGCTCGTTTCAATTGCCGAGCCACGTGATCACGTTGTGTCGTTTTGTGCATTGCAGCCCACCCGCCTTGGCACCTCGCCCGTCGATTCGCCCAGCTTGCGATCAGTCCAGGTAAAGTCCCAGTACCATTCGTGACGCTCGTCGATCTCTCCTCTCGTCGATCGCCCGCTGAAATCGTCAGTATCGCGCGCGCGCGCGCGCTGCGAGACGTCGTTTTCTTGCCCTGCCTTGCCTTGACGCGGCGCAACGCGAAATTAATTCGGCAGACAGTCGACGGAAATGTGAATTGAGACGCCGTAAACTGTAAAGCGAGACGCCTCGCTTGTGCACTCGTAAAGTCGTTAAGTCCGCGTGATGTATCAATTTGAGCTGGTCCTTGGGATAACGAGACAACGATAAGCCGCGAAGTGATACCTCGACTGCGCGCTCGAAACGTCGTTGGTCTTGCAAAATTGGCTGGGCTTTCGCGAGTTAATCAGCGCACTTCGATGCATCTTAATCAGCGTGTAGGACATTAATCGATTAAAATTTTTCTTGACCAAAGTGATCGGCGAATCGATAATCAAGACTAATCAATAGTCAAACATATTTATTTTCTTTATATTCATTTATCTCTTTATTTTTCTATTTATTTATTGATTTATAAACACAAGAATTTCTTTTGCTTACACGACATCGTATGCTTACATTTGAGTTAACGTGCAAAGTAGAAATGTGAAATGAGGCGAGACTGGACTCGAATAGATCGTAAAGTGAAATAAAAGAAAAGGTAAACAGCGCGGAGCAGATGTACAGGCGTACATCGTTAATAGCTCACACTGAAAGAATATTGAGTAAATTTGTGTGTATATGTACTACATGGTAATATACCATATGCAATCACAAATGTGTAATATAATCGATTGATTAAATTAACTGTTGACTAATGTACACGGAAAAAAGTATATTCTTGTTTGGAGAATATCTTTAATGTTGACATTTTAAAAATAAGATTAATGTTAAGATAACATTATATGATATTGAACGAAAATTTAGCTTTCAATCAAGACAAATATAGTCAAATTAACACAATTATTTTCTCATATATAAGAATATCAACATTGTTGATTGTATATAAGAAAATTATGAGATTGTTGGTTATATATGAGATTATGTTAACTTGGCTATATTTGTCTTGGTTAAAAACTAATTTATCTTCGTTCAACGTCATAATCTCATTTTAACATTAACCTTATTTTAAATATTGACCTTACTTTTAAATATCAGCAACATAGATATTCTCCAAACAAATATATTCTTTTTTCTGTGGTCAATAATAAAGTTCAATCGATAGTTGTTTGATTGATAATGATGAATCGATGAAATTATTTGTGATCTTATACATGACGATTGATACAATTTCGATTGTTGATTTTTACTATTTTGGTCGAGGAAAATTTTTATCATTTTAATGTCCAATACTGATCTTAATCCATCTGCATCAGAAGCGAACTCGTTCATCTATTTATTTTTCTTATTGGAGTGCACGAAAAGATTTTCAAATCGCGTTTTCTTTCTGAGGATGGATTAAATTACAAAAATCTTTTTTTTAATCACACTTGGCGTCGATCTAAAGAAGAAAATATTCAATAATATAATCTTATTTTTCAAATTAGCTAATAATGCAAATGGGTTAATATATTGATTGCCAAACACGACTTGTCTTGCAGCTGGCGTGCGAAAAAAATTCTCTGTATGCCAACTACGAGCCAAGTGGCATAGTTTTCTTTTCTGTGTGTGTGTGCGTGTGTGTGCGTGTGTGAATTTCGCTGAATAAATATAATGAATTAACCGCTCTTAAAGTAATATGCTGGTTTAACGTCGGGAACACAAAGTTCCCTGATGTCACTGCGGCAGTCAACATGTCGATGAAGTCTAAAGTATTGCCGATCAATTTTGTCATCAAATACGCTGATCTCTTCAAACAATCCATTCGGTGATGCGCAAAACATATCTCAGTGAAATTTCCGTGCGGTTCAGTAAGACATACAGTTTGGTTGTAAAAGGACAACATTGTTTCTTCATCGTGCGCGATAATTAATCGTCTTGAAGAAGTTCTCGTGCTGATAATTGAGCGCATAGTGCGCGATCGCTCGCATGTGACCTTCTGGGCGGAAATAATATTATTTCGAAACGTAGGAGAGGAGCCCCGATGTTCCTTGAAACTTCGCGATATGGGTCGCTGATTAACTTACCGCACTTTTGCGTTGGCGAGCAAAGCAAAGCATCGAGACAACGAAATCTCGCACATCCATTCGGCCACATATTCGGCGTGGCAGACTATTTTCGCACTTGTTATTGCACTCTTACGATTCCATTTCTCATTTTGTATAAATTGAGGTGTTATAAGGATGTTCTTCTCTTCCATGAACAATTGAAGGCACGAGGTGAGGCGAAATAAAGGTGAAAATCTGTATATTCGCAGGCACCAACGAGCAACAGTTTCATCGGCCCTAAACCGTTCGGTGGATCGGGCGGCTTCTCGTCGAATCTATCCTCAACCCCGACGTTAAATTCCGGAAGCAACACCTTGCCGCGCCCGCAGAGCCAGACTGTGACAGGTAAGTGAGCATCTCGCACTGTCGAGAACAGGCTCGAAATGTCGATATCAAGGGTCGAGAATTGACGCGAAAGCGCGAGGATGACGAAAACCTTGTTCGACATACGACGCACGAGACGAATGCTCAACGATACCCACATCGCGCGAAATCCGCGCGACATGCATAAATACATTCATTCGGTTCACGTAACGCAAGCATGTAGACACTCATCACGAACATCGAGACAGGAATTACACACGCGACACGCAGTCAATCTCGAGGTATCGAAAATTGCGTCAAGATCCTTACCTCGCAATTCTCACACGGTGAGGTGTTCGAATCGCGAACGACAACGGATACGCCAATTACTCTCTCTTTCTTTCTCTCTGTCGTGTCATCTTGTTTCTTCATATTTTTTTCACCTAAGATTTATCTCAGAATCGCGTCGTGGTTATCCGAAAAGTTGCGAGGGGCGATCTCGCGATCGGCCGGAACTAATCGCGATCTCGTTTCGTGTGTTCTTGGCCTAACTCTGCATTCGATTCTTGCAAATAGGTCGGTACTCTACCCTGCCAAAGCCAAAAAGTTCGCCCTTCAGAGGTACGACGAATAGATTAGAGCCGGTTGACCGAGTTTCGAGCTTTGGCTGATTCGCCTCCCTTGGCTTACGTCCCTCACATTCTATCGCTCTTTCTTCCTCGCACCGCCGTTCATATCGATCGATCGATCGTTGGTTCTCCTTTAATTCGTTAATCGTGATGAACTCTTTTGTATGGAAAAAGAAAGGGAGAATATCGTGGGAGACTCTCTCTTTCTCTCTCTCTCTTTCACTGTCTGTCTCTTCCCCCGAGCGTCATAAAGTTTCATTCTCGGCTCCTTATCGTTCGTCGTTATCTCGACGACGACGGCGAACTCTGAGAGCTATGACAGTTCGTAGCGACCTTCCTACGCACTTTCACCCCCTCCCCCTTTATTCTCTCGTATCTTTAGGAACTCGCGCGATGCGCTCGAAGAATTGCCCGGCCGGCTAGTGTATCTTGAAACATGCTGGGTATGTCGCGAGAAGAAAAGCACTTGGAGCAGAAGTCACTTGTGATAGAGTTAAAGGTCCAATATCCGAAAAGTCAGGCACGATGCACTTATGCATGATAAAGAAATATGGAAAACATATCAACAGCTTCCTTCGTAATTCTTCTTAAATGTCAATCATTTTTATCATTTTATCATTTTCCCTCATACTACAAAAAGGTTTTACTGCTGCTCCCATTGTAGAAATATTACACTGTTATTCAGTAAAGAAATTTTATTTCATTAATTCAGACAAGAGAAAATAATCTGTTTGCGCATCTTTTGTATTTTACATTATATAATTGATATCTACTAGAAAGAGATACCGATACTCCGCAATTCTTCCTAAATTTCAATAATTTTTATCATTTTCTCCTTTACTATAAAAAAAGAAAGTTACACTATTACTTCCATTTTGAAAATTTTGTGCCGTTATTTCTCCAGTCAGGAAGTTTTATCTCGTTAATTCAGGCAAAGGGAAATATTCTGCGTGCGTATCTCTTGCATTTTACATTACACGGCATCTGAAAAATCTATTGGATATATCTATCACAGATGTTAGAATATCTATTATTTTATCTCCACTCGTGGCGGTTCATTTTCTAGACGATGCATAGACCATCGACACGTTCACCCTCGCAAAGTCTCTCGCCTCTACTACCTCTCGTTATCTTCTCTTCCCTGCGCGTATAATCTTTCTTTTATCTTTTTTCAGCCGGTCCGTCTTTCAACCCGAAACCCCGACCTTTCTCCCTTACTTTCGCGTGAATCGATAGCTCTCGATGCCGCCGTCGTCGTCTTCACGCTGGCAACCGAATGGCAAAACACAATCCAGATGACAAAAGCACCAGAAATACATAAAGCGATTTCGCTGTTCACGATTTCTTTCGCGTAGGAAGCTTTTTAGCGCGTCTCGATGATTATAGGTACGCATTCGCCGGAATTTTTTTCCACGGAATGGGATGAAAACGTGTCTACCTTTTTCTTTTCCTTTTTTTTTCTTTCTTTCTTCTAGCCACTCTGACACGTACCTCTAGATCTCTCTTATCGATACGCAATACCGCGGCCGGTAGTGAGTGTTACTTCGCGCTCGGAATTGCTCGTTTGCCTTCTCTCTTCCGAGACACAAGAAAGAAAATCGTGAGTCAGCGTGCGGACACAGTGACACCTCTCTGAGGTGTTGCCCGGTGGCAGTTTGTGTGTAATCGCCATCAGCCCAGAATGTTGGATAAATAAAGTTGGATAAATATACGAAGTGAAGTGCACAGCAACAAGTCCTTCTCTCGTTGTACGAACGCACGTTCTATACTTCCACGCGTGTTTTTGGTGTTTCACATTGCGCTATCCTCTTCTCCGACGCTCTCACCGTAGAGTCGACCATTTAACAGCGGTTTTTCTTCGCTTTCGCATCGGCAGCCCGCCCGGGTGCATCGATGCTAACGCGCACTGCGTCATCGTAGAACCCTTTTGCTACTTACGATCGATTCGCGGTGTCGATACTCATAACAACACGCAGATTCGCAGTTCTACACGCCGCTCTGTCTAGACTGCCGAGAGTGGCTATCGAGAGTGCAGCTGGTAACTTGGATATTAATGAATCAGGAGCCTTCGAATTCTCGCGCAGACTATGAGTTTCTGTAATCTCGCTTCTTTTTTCTTAATTTAGCGCACCGGGTTGTGCTCGTGGTCTCTTTGCGAGCGTTAATGTTCTCCAAATATTTGGTACGTAATAGAGACACTCATAATAGTGCTCTCTTTCTCCGTCTTTATTGTTGACTGAAATGTAAAATATCTCGGAAAATATTCATTTTCCGATAATTTTGCTGCGGCACTTCCCTACGCAGAGTAATCAGAGGAATTGATTTGTGTTAGAAAAACCATATTGATTTGAGGTCAAGTGAATATTACTATCTCCTTTCCTCCTTGAAAAACTATACTGTTTTGTTTGACAAGCTTTTTTCTATGATATCTTGCTTTGGTTTAAGATCTCTTAAATACAGGACTTTATCGTACATATAAAATAACGACACGGGTTCGGGGAAGTATCGAAGAGACCACGAGCGCGCACGGTTCATCGTGCTTCTTACTCACTGCAGTTTTCTGTTTTTTTTTTTTGTTTGTTCTTTCTAACGCATCCCGACAAAACTGCCCGTCACTCACGCTCCCGAACGCATGTATTAATGCACTTTTCGTGTGTCGTGTATCCCCGTGTTCTTTGCCCTGCGATCTTGGCCAACTAACCACCCCACCTCCGTCGGATATCCACTATCTCGTCGCGCCCTTCATTTGGCCGTCCCAGAAACCTCCAGCGAGACTTACGAAAGGTCTTGCTATTGCGAGGTCGTTGAAGACACGAGGGACCAGTCCCGTCCCAGTTCCGTAAAATCCCGGAGTCTCGTGTGGCCACCCCCGAAACCCATCGAGGACATCACCTATCCCACCGCCAGTCCTCTCTACATCAACCCTAACCCCGTCCTCGACAGCAGGTGCCACCAGGCGGTCAGAGAGAAGCGTGCCAGTATCGAGGCTTGCGAGCGAGCTCTGAGCCGGAGAACCGAGAGGCAACGTGAGAGTGTCGATCGGGAAGTCGAGAGGGCGACAAGAGAGTGCACTCGTCAGTACGAAAACTCAGCGATGGAGAGGCTGAGTTGCCCTGGAGCAGTGTACCGGCGCGTCGAGTTAGTGGATACCAACAGGACCGTAACGTCAAGACCTAGCTCGACCGACCCGATTCGCAGGTCACTCACGCCCACCAGAATCGCCCAACCGATCCCGAAACCGTGGACCGCAACCGTCACCAGCGGCGGCACCAACCTGTTCGAGCAGAGCTATGCGCAGCAAGAGCAGCAGCCCAAGGTCTGCAAGAAGTTCATGCAGCGCGAGGTCTGCCATCGGGAACAGATATCGGGCGGTAAAGAGCAACGGGAGGAGCATCGAGCTTACCGAACGGAGATCTGTCGAAGGGAACAAACGATCTGTCCGAAGCCACCGTTACCCACGCGTAGACAAGAACCGGCGGAGACGGTCAATGAAGTCGACACCGAAGTCATCGATCTGAGGGGAGACGAAGCGGACGAGCCAGAGGCCAGCTCGACGGGAATCCAGGGCGAACACGATCTCATCACCGAGACGGCGGAGGAGACCGTCGATGGTATGCGTGTGAAGAAATCGGCGACTTTCGAGAAGACCGTGGAGAAGGTGTCGCCGGAGAGATGCGCTGCGATGGCTCAGGAAACGGACGAAACGGAGTCGGAGTGCTTGACGAGGAGAACTGAGACGCATATCAATCGAGAGGTAGAGAACGTGATGGAGGAACGAACGATGGAGGAGTCCGCTGAGACGGTCACGTCGGCTATTGACACCCAGCAGATGCTGGAGAAGGCAAAGCAGGAAGAGGAAGAGAGGAAGAGAGAAGAGGAGGAGGAGGAGCGCAGAAAGGAAGAAGAAGAAAGGAGGAAGCGCGAGGAAGAGGAAAGAAGACGTCGTGAAGAAGAGGAAAGGAAAAGACAAGAGGAAGAGGAGAAGATTAAAAAGCATGTAACCTTCAACGAGGAGGAAGAAGAGGTCGAAGAGGTGCGGGAACAACCGCTCGGCAGAACGGTCGTTCGAGAGGAACGCATCACCGAGACGGACACTACCCCTGGACGCTGCAAAGTCACGAAAGAGACGTATGAAGAGATCACGGAAGAAGTGTTGGTTCAGGAACGCGTGAGGAGAAAAGGCGTGGGTGATAATGAGCGCAGAAAGAGTCTACGGGAACAGGTGGAAGTCCATCAGAGTCTCAGAGACCAACAAGCGCCGGAGAGACGAGTAATCGCGAGATGCAGCCAGCAACCTCAACAGGAGACCATGGAAACGTGCAAGAAGAAGGTGCAATTCCTGAAGGAGACTGAGACCGGCCCGAAACCTCTATCAGACACGCCCGTGAAGAACTCCACGCCCAAGGAGTGGAAATCCGAGATGGTGAACGCCCTGACGACGGTGTCCGATCGACCCTACACGCCGTTGAACGCTACCACCAGTGTGAAGGAGCTCTACACCGAGGAAACCATCTACTTGGATCACAGATGTCGACCCAAGCCGCCGCCACCCAAGGAAGAGATCCGACCCATTTCGCCTTTCCAACAAGCGCTGATGATAGCGCCTGAGAGATCGTATACTCCTCTGAGTCGGGAAATCGGGCCGCAGGACCAGCAGATCGCAAGTAGATCACAAACTCCGAGCATTCAGACGCAAAATGATTATTGCCCGCCGTTAGACATCTTGTACGGTGACACAAAGGGGGATTCTTTTATGCGAGAACAGGTGTGCGTGAAGGAAGTCAGAGAATATTCTGGACCACAGCCTTTACCTACTCCGCCACCTGATCATCGCTTAAGAGACTCTTCGGCGTCGCCGGCGAGATCTCGACCGCAAACACCCAGCAGCAAATCCTTCACGGCGGGTCTGAAGAAACCAGACACCATACCAGCCTACCAGAGAAACCTGGTGGCGATGAAGAAGGGCCCGGTAGAGGGCCAGCCGTTCGTTCCTAGCAGAACTCCCACCCCGACACCTCATAGATCCAAGTCGCCGGCGCAAGGACCGCCTGAGCCACCTGCTTGCTACGTGAAGGCTCAAGCTCCAAGAATTCGAGAAGACCCACCACCGTCGAAGCGCGGATCGGTTCATTTCCCGTCGCGTAAGACCATCTCCTACCACGTGGAGGAGGACACCGACAGCGGCCACAGGAAACAAGAGTATTCCGCCTCGAGGACCGTCAATTACGACGAAAAGGAAACCAACAGCCTCGACGGAGGTCCAACCGACGCGCGCTACGCCCAGTTCCAAGAGACACGATGCATGACTAGCGAGGAGACCAGCGAGCAACAGAACACCGCGTCCCACGTGAAGAGAGCTCTTCAAGTGGTCGAGGACTATGAGAAATGCGAGCGGAAGGAAGTGATGCCGACGTCACCGTCGCAGAGTCCAAAGAACACCTGCGTCATCAACAAAGTGAGCCACACCAAGCCCACCTTGCCGTGCCCTAAGCCGTCGCGAGCCAGCCCCTCCCCCGTCAGACCGACCTACAGCAGCTCCACGGAAGTGCGCCACGTTCGTTACGAGACACCCTCGCCTAAACCTTGCACAGAAACAGGAGTGACCGTTCTACCTTGCAAAGCCCATTCCGATCGAGGTACAAAGGCTGGAGTCGTCGTGGTGCCTTGCGAAGGCCCACAGACCACTTGCCCGAAATCCGGAGTCTGCGTGATACCCACGAAGGACCGGTCAGGCGTCTGCGTATCACCCTGCTTCGGCATGCGGACCAACACATGCGGCCAGCCGTCTGGCACATGCGGTCGCGACTCCGCCTGCGACTACATACCAGCCAACTGCCCGGACTCCGGCATCTGCGTGGCACCTTGCGCCGACGGTGCTGTCTGCGTGGCACCTTGCAGCAAGCCCGGCCCATCTCCGAGCCAGTTGAGAGCGAACCTCCCTTTCCCCCAAATCCCATTGCCCTACGAGGATCCCGTGTCGTCCCCGTCGCCGGTCCTCCCTCAGTGCTCCCCGAGCTTCAAGCCTCGCACTAATCTGAGCGGCCAGCTGGCGCGACTCACCGCCAAGAGCGGCCCCACCATACAACTTTACAAGCCGCAAGTCCCGGCTGAAGTCCAAGCTCCGACTCAGACCCAGAGCTACACCGAGACCTCTTACTGCCACACCCAGAGCTACCGGGAGACCCACTGTGGCTCCGCCGATCGTTGCCGTAATCAGAACCGCTGTCAGACCCACTGCCAGGACCAGATCCACTGTCCCTCTAGTAAGACCCAGAGTTTAGTAGACCCACCAAATTTGTCGTCCCACCCGGATCTAGGTGCCGGAGTCGGTGGCCTCGGCGGTGCGGGCTCGTCCAAGAGCGGATCGTTCGCCGGTAGCAGCGCGCCCAAACGCGGACGAGGGATCCTCAATCAGGCGGTCGGTGCGGGATCGCGTATACCGATGTGTGCTCACTGCAACTCATACGTCAGGTACTCCCGGGCACGATTGTTCACAAATCGATGACGATGCCTGCGATCTCTGTCGTTTGTTTGCTCTCTTTTCGTTGGATGCGTGTATCTTTCTTTGTTCTTTTCGCTTCTTTTCGTTTCAGCGCACCTAGCGGCTCGCATTAGTACTCACTTGCCTTGGCACGAGTGCGCGCGCGTGTGTATGTCCCTCTTTGTTTGTTTTTTTTCCAGGTGCCACTTTTGTCGTTCTGAATATTCAGACACCGATCGTGATTTATTCGAAGGTTTCGTGTGCTTAAATGGGCTTTCCTTTAAGCGCTAAATTATGCGATATGGCTTATATCAGAATGGCGGCAAACTATCTTTGTCGACGGAATCAATATTACGAAATATAAATTTCCCCATTACATCTTATTTGCCTTTATGAAATAGAGATTGTAATATTTTGTAAATATAGAATTATTTCTTTGAGTATTTCGCAAACGTTTTGCACTGCACTACGATTCAAATATATGTTTAGTGATCGAGAAATCAAGAAAATTGAGATCAAGAGACCAAAAAGTTGTTTGAATGTGTTCTAATCGATCGATTTTACCGCGTGATACTAGATTAGATTCCTGCAACTGGAGAATTTTTTATGTTTTCGCTTATAAAAATAATGCACCCAGGAATTTATTGTATTCGTTTGTATAGATGTTAATGGTAGCCTAACTGTAACCTAATTAACAACTGATTTTCACGGCATGTTGTTGACAGCTAACGAAGAAAACACTAATCACAAGTCGAACGGCTTCACCATTAAGCCAGTGTGCTGTAAAGGCGACAAAGACTGCATAAGGTTCGTACAAAATTCTGCTTCGCGCACGCAGAACGTCCATTATTAACGCCTGCGTTTTTGAAAATATAAAACCTGATCGTTATTTGCTCAATTATTGTTATTCCTTTGTAAGAAAAAAAGAAAGGAGCATATTAACTGATTATGCATTATTCGCAGCTAAGATACAATTTTTTAAGCATTTACATCGAGATTATTTTTATGATCGTTGTAAAATCGCTTGTGTTATCACGCAGAGGACCCTTCATCACCGCTCTGGGCCAGATTTGGTGCCCTGATCACTTCGTTTGCGTCAACTCCCAATGCCGTCGTCCTCTTCAAGACATCGGCTTCGTAGAGGAGAAAGGACAGCTCTACTGCGAGTACTGTTTCGAGAAATTCATCGCGCCCACGTGCAACAAATGCAACAACAAGATCAAGGGCGTAAGTACTGTCGTGCATCGATGATCGCCATCGATGATGATCGCGATGATTTAAAGTTAATTATGCCTTCGATATTCAGGATTGCCTGAACGCGATTGGAAAGCACTTCCACCCTGAATGCTTTAACTGTGCCTATTGCGGCAAACTCTTCGGCAATACTCCGTTCTTCCTGGAGGAAGGATTGCCCTACTGCGAAGCTGGTCAGTATTAGTATGAATTGAAACATTCATAAATAGTAATATTTCTAATTACAGAATGTGTTAATAAAAAAATATATATAAATTGATAAATTCAAATTTCACTGGCCAGAAAGATTCACGTAGAAATCGAGAACGTTTCCTTTTCGCTCTTTTATAACGTAGCCCATCTTCGTTTACCTCGTCGTTCAATTATTCCGAAAGTTAAGTCGTGGTTTCATTCTGAATACAGACTGGAACGAGCTGTTTACCACGAAATGCTTCGCGTGCGGATTCCCAGTCGAGGCTGGTGATCGCTGGGTGGAGGCTCTGAACAACAACTACCACAGCCAGTGCTTCAACTGCACGGTGAGCAAAGAACGAAAACGCCGTTCTTCCACGTTTCTTCCGTTCGTTTTGCACAGAGAACTTCGTAAATCCTATAATTTATGAAGACCTGCTATTTCTCATAAACACAGAATTCTTTTACGATTGGTACTAAACGTTTATGTGACCTTTTTATCGACATGTCAGATGTGCAAGGAGAATCTCGAGGGCCAAAGCTTCTACGCGAAAGGCGGCCGCCCGTTCTGCAAAAAACACGCGCGTTAAGATACGCAGTCTCGAGTGTCGACGGGAGACGACGGGAAGGCAAGAGCGAAAACGAAAATGCGGAGGACGTCCAACGAGGAGAAGAAGCGTACGGTGTTAATGCACGAATTATTTTATCGCGATCACTTTCTTCTTTACTGTATCTCCGGCCGAGAACTTCACTAACCCTTTGTCAAATCCGCGAACGATTCATCATGTAGCAACGAACGATATAAGATCAATCGGGATGATTTTAACAGCGGGGTAATTGCAATGAAAAAAAAAGTAAAATACGGATTAGTTGAAGCGTAATAGCAAGCTATGAAATTGTTGAAGACATAATAAATATTTATTTCTTAATAGTAATATAAAAGTCAGATAAAAATTATATAAAATCATATTAAAAGTCAGATAAATATATTATGTAGAATTAAGGCAAAAGCACGATTATCTAGACACGTATACTTACACTGAGAGAAAAAAATTTGAAAAATAAAAAAATATTTATTCGGTGGGTACTAATAACACATTTGCTTAACTCTAAATTATTTTATTTAAATAGAACAAACAATTGCTTTCATGAAAAGCTAGAATTTTAAAAGATATATATTTTTTTATTTTAAAAATATTTTACATTAGTTTTATATTAAAAATATATTTTATATTTTAATATATGTATATAACTAATTATATGTTATTAATACCCACTGAGTAAATAGTTCTTATTTCTTAAATATTTTTTTCTCTCAGTGTAAACTTAAACATTCTTATTGTTTTAGTCTTTAAACGCGAAATTTTCAACATGGAGAATATATACATTAAATCGTATATATAAGGTGTTCCAGCTCGACTTCACAATTTCTCGTGAAGATGTAGAGCGAATTGAGATGAACAAAAAGTCCAATAAATATAAATGCGTTTTGCCATAATAATCAAAAAATATTAATTGTAAAAGATTTGTGAATGATCATTATATGATAGATGAGTAGTGGCGACGTCTGCCATCGTGTGTGCTTGTATATTAGGTAAAACTGAACAAGAAAGTGTTCTCTATTTCCAAATGATCATGTAGACTTTTAGTTTTCAATTTAAAAAAATTGTTGCATGATTCTACACGATGCAGCAAGACTCTTTAATTAATAACTAAAAATCTACGTGCTCATTTGCAAAATATAGAGAACTTTTTCTATTTAATTTAATCTAATGTACAAATACACGACGTTGTCACTACAGCATGTCTATCGTATCATTATTTACAAATCTGCTTTAATTAATATCTCGATAATTATTGCGAACACTGCAAAACTGTATAGAATTTCTTATGTTCACTTCAATCCATTCTCACGAGAAATTGTGAAATCGATCTGAGACACTTTGTATACGTATATTCTATGTTCTGAAAGTTTAAATATTCGTATTTGAAGATCAAAATAAAAAAGTCAAAAACTAGGCGCACGTGCAAAAACATTAGCATTTTTACTCTATATAAGAATAAAATCTTAAAGGAGAACATCGAGTGTCAAAGGGTATCGCGCAAAGATACTTCTCGAATGTTTCCACAATTAGCCCGATTGATTTTATGCGATGTTCACATTTTTTTGTGGAGATACGGACAATGTCGCGCGTCGTCCAGCTATGAGTTATTGATTAATATTTATTATCTAGCTTTTAATTAAGAGTGTATGGCACAGGAGGCCATCGGTCACCCTCGACCGCGATCCACGTTTTTAACTCTAAAGAGCGCGTTCCACTATTTTCCGTTTCGAATTTCGTAAATTCGCTGATACGTATCAATGTTTTACGCATACAAAAACGAACGGAATCCCTCAACAGAAGGAAACGTTCATTTCGTCGTAATTTCACATCACTCACACTGAGAGAAAAAATATCTAAAAAATAAGAAATAAATTTATTCGGTGGCTACCAACAACATATTAAATTCTTTACTTCTTTACTCAAACAGAATAAACAATTGCTATTACGAAAAAAATAAAGTATTTCAAGAAAATGTATATTTTCTTAATTAAAAAATATTCTATAAGTAAAGTGTATTACTAGCACTCACTGAATAAATATTTTTTATTTCTTAGGTATTTTTCTCTCAGTGTACAATCTGAGAAAACGATACTTGTCGAAATTTATTTGTGGAATATAAAGTTTCTATAAAACGGAGTTTATTTCCGTGAAATTTGCTTCTGCAAATAACGTTTATATCCCACAAATAGATTCTCAGATATTTTTCTCTCAATATACGGCGACCTGCGTTAAAAAACACTCGCGCTCTTTGGAGTTAAACGACTTTTCTCTTTCTTTTGTCGGGACGCATCGTATTCTCGTTATTTCGACGATATTTCATTCGCGAGCGTTCGGTAGTCGTCGTCTCGGATATCGTGCGTCGAGCGACGTCGACCGTCGCGACGGAGCAGCGCGATTAATTAACGTCGGGACGTTCGACGACGACGACATACCCCCTGCACTTTGCGGTTCCCGCTTAATGGCAGTCTGATCGCGATCCTCGCGGGGTTGGCGAATACCTCGCGAAATCGCTCGCGGCAGGAAACCCCCGTAATAACGACACACAACGAACACTACGACGGAGTCGTCGCGATCGGAATCACGCAAAGGTCACCTGAGCAATTAGTATATTACGTGGGCTATTCGCATATTTCTACGTGCTTTCAAGGTGCATCGGGATGCAGCACGTGTCGCAAGAATCCCGAGAACGGCGTTCCGGTTTTGGGTGATCGGTGATCGACGGTGCGTTGCGGCGAGAAAGAGAGAATAAGGTCCATATTAATAGTTGTTACCTGAAACTTATTCAATCCAATTGTTACTTGTTTCAATTCAAAAAGTACAGGTCTCCACAGGACATCCTAAAGACGTTCTAAGAACGTCTCTACGTCCTAAGAACGTTCCCTTGAGATCTTGTGCTATCTGGGAAGTGAGTTTTTCAGTGGAATAACGATCGTACAGTAAGAGCGATCTGTCAAGTAAGAGCGTGGTCGGGTTAAATTATAAAAAAAATTAGTAAACAAAATTTTCAAATACATATATGCATTGTACTCAATCAGAACAAAGATGCAATTATGTTAATAATGCGTCCAATCACCACTGGCGTCGATAATTGCACTGAGGGAAAAATATAGTTGCTTTCGATATCAACTATACATTTTTGTGATTTTAACCAGAAAAATAATTAGAAGAACTTTCTAAACACTTACTAAAACAATGGTTTTTCTAACTATATTTTCTAACCGTATTTTTGTGGTTAAAACCACAAAAGAGTATAGTTGCCAAAAGCAACTATATTTTTCTCTCAGTGTGCCTGGCATCTTCGAGGCATGCTTTCGACCAAATTTGCCTATCGAGCCACGGTCCGGTAAATCATCGACATTTTTTTGCCATTGTATCGATGCACCCACTTCTGTACGAATGCTTTTGTCTGTCTCATATATTTATAGCAGCCACTGAGTGCGACATTTTCAGATCTTTCGAGTGGGTGCAAAGGACTATAGCCTCGTAGCGCGACGCGTTACTATTTGACATTCATGGCGCTCACGTGTTTCTCTTACAAAAAATCAACGACAACTTGATTTTTCTTGGCAGTGCATCAAGGACAAAGATTCCCTTTATCGACTCACGACAGATTTAGGGCGATACCTTTTATCAGTTGTGAATAAGGCCGCCCACGATTTTACTTGACAGATTGTAAACGTAATGTCGTATATATCGTACGATTTACTAACTAATTTAGACCTAATTCTGAAGTAAAATCTGAACATTTCACGTGAGACAAGTTTCAAGTAACGACTATTAATACATGCCCAAGAGAGCGTGACGGATGGATGGATGGACGAATGGATGGACGCGAGAATGAGATCGGGAGGAAAGTACGAACAGCGTGTGAATGTGCCGAAAGCGTGAAGCGAGAATTGTGTGTAGTTCGCGTGGTCTCTCCGGACAATCAAAATTATGCGCAGTTGCAGAGTCATAGTGAGCAGTACAGGGTTAAGGAATTATTTTCACTTGATCTGTATGCCTCTAAGGGAGATTGTCCACTTTACTGAAACATCCTATAATTGATATACATAAAATTATATATATTCTTCACGAGTATAATCAAATATCATTAAAATTCGGTCAATATAACTGAAGGCAATTAACTGGACGGGAATCTCCTATAGAGATCTTTCTATCCCTACAATTGAGTTTCTTGTCTGGGCTCCTACATTGAGAAAAATCTCTGGTAATAATTATCCAGCCTGTGTTATAATTATTACATTTAGTGAAATAGTATCAACTAAATATAAGAGGTGGATATTACTATATGAAAGTTAATGTTACTAACAATTTTGTAATTATTACTAAACATTGGTAACATTTACCATTATTGATTACTATTTACTAAATGGTATAATAAAACGCATTTGGTAAGTATTACCAAACTTTTTTTTTTCAGTGTATTCTTCCCAGGCAACGGGAGTTTCAGTTACACCGATAGAATTGTTTTTCCCCATGCGCTGAGATGACAAACGTCGCGCAGTGAGGTTCGCTCCAAAATATACTAGTCAGATGCTCGAAAAGATAATAATCCGATGCTCCTGTTTTTTCATGTTACGAATGTCATTCGCATTGATAGCGACGAAGTATTGCTTAATTTATAACTGGAAGGGAGAAATGCGCGAGTATGGGCAGCAAGTGATTTTCTATTAATTTATGAGAGCCGACATTCTGTGCACGATTCTTAGATGCAAGCTAACGAGTATATTCGTCGAAGATACTTAATAGCTGTACTAAATCGACGGGCAGACATATATTCTTAGTGCATGCAAACTTTGCCGTAAGTCATCCGCGAGTTCGCCGTACCCTGAAATCGGCCGATTAAAGCCGAGACTGATAACAGGTTCAGCATGTATCGGGCTTTTATTTAATCAGTCGGATCGATTTGCCAGTTGCGAAGAAACGAAAGGCTGAAATTCGCACGGTAGCAATGTCCCAATGTCGTGATCGCCAAGAAGAATTCTCAAGTCCCCGAATGCCCGACTCTTTAGATTTCCATGTCAATCTTTTATCACGAATCTTGGAAAGATCTTGTGAAAACTACACGTCGAAATCGCCACTGCTACTGCATGCTGCCAAAACTGCACGGGAAAAGAAACTCGGTTTGTGCAATTCAATTTCAACTCTTCGTTTGATCCCCAAGAAAATAAAACAATTTTAATCTCCAGGGTACAGAAAAATCCTTAAGCAACAGAAATTCAATTACACGAGTCAAATTTCTTTTCTGCGCACTGACTAGGAAATATTTGAAAATTTATTTGTGTGTGAGATAAAGATTTGTTTCACAAATATAAATTTTATTTTACACAAACAAACTTTATATCCTACAAATAAATTTTGAAATACCTTTTTCGCGATGTAGAAATCGATTCGCGTTTTTTAAGTTCTGAGAAAAGGGTTGAAATGGAAGCATACGTCTTTAAGCTCTCAAATTTTAAATTCATCAAATTTCTAAAGTCTTATGAGTTTCTAAATTTCCGGGGGTTCTTGGAAAGTTAAATTTACTTAGCCACCTTCCACGAGGGTAGTCAAACCCTTCAGGTCTTAAATCTAATTCGAAATTCGATATTATCTAGAGCCAGTGGGAGCGGGCATTCTCGTTTCAGCTTTAATGAGCTCTTCTTCGGGACACGCGGGAGGGGGGAGACGAACGTCGGTCTGGGCTTCGTTTTACGAAGCGAGAGCGAGCCAACGAACGAGACGAACGTACGATTGCCATATTACGTTACTTCTAGACGAGGTTACCGATTTCTGTGCCATCTGCGCGAGCTTCTGTCACTGCATAATCCTTGTTTTTGTCAAGTGAGCGAATGAAACGGAGAAAGAGAGAAAAAAGAAAGAAAGAGAGAGAGAGAGAGAGAGAGAAGGAGGAAAGAAGAGAGAGAGAGAAAGAGAGAGAGTGCGTGTGAATGTGAGAGAAAGAGGATACGTGCGAGAAATTTCGACAGAACTCGTCGACTTGTGGAAGGGGGGGGTAATATATAATAATAATCCTATAAATATAGCACGTAAGAGTGTTTTGAGCTGTGTTTGCGACGATTCTGCGTAAAGGTCCGTCTACATAGGCCGCAACACGCAAAACGCAGTTCGCAATCGCGCACACATCCAACTTTTCCCTGCAAACGCAGAGAAAACGTAAAAAGTTGAAGATGGATGTTGCGGCCTACGTAGACGGGCCTTAAAAGAAAAATGCGAGAAAAGAAAAGAAACAAGAGAGCTGCGCTGTGCGAGATGGACTTTTATCTTGACTTTGACAACGAACGAACGATCGATCGATCGATCGACCACCGCTCGATCTTCAAAAATCGTGTAACGGCGCGGACCACGAAATTCTAACGTTTTACTCAGCCGACTTGCCGGCCGTGCATCGCACAAGCCTCTGTATGCGTGTGTTACGTGTTGCTTACAAAATAAAACAAAGTATTCACTCGAATTGTTCTTTTTCCCGACTTGTCCCCCTCTCCCTCCCGTCCTTGCCGACGGATCGAGGTGTCTCCAGAAACGATGGACTTCTATCGATCACCAAATTATCATAAATGCGTGAATTATCATAAGCAAAATCGATTGCCATACATTATCATAAATGCGTAACACATAAGAAGCCCCTTGCCTAAAATGATACGAGAAACGGAAGGATTTTATATTCGGCTATATTTTACCTTCCGTTTCGATTTTACGCTTATTCTTATATATTGTCTCATATATTTACTTTTCACGTTTACCAAATACTGCACAAGCGTGCGTTGCCGTGTGCCATTTGTTCTTATACATCTTTCTCAAGTATAATCTTGAGTTACCAATCTAACATAATCTAACCTGATCTTCGAGTGGTGATAACGAACAGTCAGCGTCGCTCGTCCAACTTTTTCAGCGTCCAGCTCGTCGAATTCAGCAGTTTACTTGCTTCGCTTTATTGCACTGCATCTGTGCGATCACTTTGACTTTGACGCCATGAGCTTTCATGAGAACGACGCGACGAACTTCAGTACTTCGAAGATACGTCTCTCCCGCAAATCGCGTGTAAAGAATCGAGGATCTAAGATCGCGGCTGCCTTCGGCGGGCATTCCGTCTCGCGGACGATTATACTTTGTCGAACGACGAGCTTCTCGTTCAGCGGGAATTCTAGCTTTTAAGAGAGCCAACGGATCTCTTTCTTGTCGCGCGCGGCCATCTTCACTTGTCGATCGGTGTGAATACTGACGCGTGTCGATTGATGTTAATCGACTTCGATTGAGATTGCAATTTTTCCGTGGCGCGCGGGCGCAACACTACGAATTAAACTTGATGATAATGTCGATTAAATTGGTATTATGATAACGAAATTCGAAGAGTAATTTAACGATGGTTGCCCCAACCGTTTGTTGCCGAAAAAGCAAGTTTTCTGATTATACAGAGAAAAAATTATTCACTTAAAATTATCTACTTAAAACATACTATTAGCAACCATTGTTTCATGTATAAGCAACGATAAGTAATTTTGTTAGCGAAAACAATTATTTATTCTATTTAAATAGAAAAGAATTTAGATTTAAGTAAATATGTTATTAATACTTACTAAATAAATATTTACATTTTAAGTTCGTATTGTTACTTGAAACTTGTCTCAGATGAGATACTCAGACTTTTATTCAAAATCAGATACAAGTTCTTTTTGAATTACATTTACATCTGTAGTCGTGGAATTCAACTGAAAAACTTTCATTTAACTAAATTGAAATCTGGGTATCTCACTTGAAATGAGTTTCAAGTAATAACTATTAATACGAGCTTTAGACATACTTTCTTTTAGTGTAGAAGTGATCTTGAAATCGACATCACAATGTCGGTAAAACGTGTCGCGATAACTTTCCCAAATAGCACGAATTCAAAAAGAATTCAGTCGTATGTCACCAATTCTGAGTTCATTTTCAGATGCAAAAAGAATTCTTCAGTGAAAAAAATTCTTTTGTGAAAAGAATTCTTCAGTGAAAAGAATTCTTTTTGCATCTAAAAATGAACTCAGAATTGATGACATACGACTTCAAGATCACTTCTACACTAAGAGAAAGTATATCTAAAGCTCGTATTAATAGTTATTATTTGAAACTCACCTCAAGTGAGATACCCAGATTTCAGTTAGATGAAAGTTTTTCAGTTGAATTCCGCGACTACAGGTATAAATGTAATTCAAGAAGAACTTGGATCTGATTCTGAATAAAAGTCTGAGTATCTTATCTGAGACAAGTTTCAAGTAACGACTACCAATACGAACTTAAAACGTAAATATTTATTTAGTAAGTATTGATAACATATTTACTTAAGTATAACTTCTTTTCTATTTAAATCGAATAAATAATTGTTTTCGCTAACAAAATTACTTATCGTTGCTTCTACATGAAACAATGGTTGCTAATTTTAGTATGTTTTAAGTAAATATTTTTTCTGTGTATAATCAGGAAACTTGTTTTTTCGGCAACAAACGGTTAGGGCAAACATCGTTAAATTACTCTCCAAATTTCGTTAATAATTCTTTTTGAATTTCGTTAATAATTCTTTTTGAATTCTCTGTGCTATCTGGATTGTTATCGACCGTGACGAGCGAAACTCGAGCTGGACAATCGCAAATTGTACTTCATCTTTCGCTTCGTAGGTTCGCCTCGGTCCTCCGGAATCGCGATGATACGCGTGTAAAAGCGCTCGTTACTCAGCTGTCCGAATTATCCGGCAGAATCTGCGAGGCTCGTCGAAACGAGGTGGAACAGTTTCCAAGGTTCCCTTATCAGCCGGGGCGAACTTCGCGGTGGATTCGCGTGCCGCGCGCGCCGAGGTGTGCAATAAAAATCCCAGTGGAATCGTCCATAAAAGTACAAATGCGAGCGTCACGGGGATATTTATGAGTGTTATTTACAACTGGCGGCTCGCGCAGTCTGCCCCGATGAATGGAAGTATCGATCGCATGAGCGGATTTCGCATTCGAGACGAGCCTATCAACAACCATACGTGAAGCATCCGCACGCACTTCGCGAAGTCGTTCTCGCTTGATCGATCATCTCGACGGAATATCGTTCGACTAGAACGATTGCACCGACTCGGAACTCTGAAGTAGCCACACTCTGCAACGCGCGTCTCATCGATTTGTCATTAGCGCGACCTTGCGGTACCTGGCTGCCTCCGAAGACAGATCGCGGGACCCTCTTCCGTTTCTCCGCGGGATTCTGCAATGTCTTGCAAAACGCCCTGACTTATTGGAGGTACTCATTTTTAATACTCCCCGTCTCTCTCAATATCTGTAAAGGGGATGTTCCGAAAATGTTTAGGTTTTTAGTCGTTTACATTTTTTTGAAAAAAATAGAAAGAGAGAGAGAGAGAAATTTGCACTATTTGAAAAAGGGATCTAAACCTTTATAGGTTACTTCTGTAGTTTTAAAGTAATATAGAATTTAAAGTAAACAAACATATTTTATTTAATTTTGCAGGATAGTTATAAACAAAAATCGCAAATGTAATCATCTTTTTTAGCCCCTGCTCAATCATTGTATGCCCATAAAAAGCACATTTAAACACTGTACTCACAATTCTCCCTTTGGATTATCAGAGAATTTTCTGTCGCAAAATAGACTGCGTTATTATTTTTCTCAAGTTTTCTCATTCTGAACGCTAAATTTAAATAAACTGTTATGTATTGACACATATTAATATCATTTATCGGATACAGAAGTTAGGAGGACGCCTGAATTTTGTTGAAAGCGTTGAAGATTTTTTAATTTTTGAGGCTCATTATTGAAGAAGTTTATATTTGAGGTTTCGTGATGTGAAGATGCGCTCTTCTTGCGCACTTCGCTCCAACGTCTCGCGAACGTATCGGTTCACTTCGTCGAGGGTTTGAACGATCGTTTCTCGCTGAGAGACGCCGCGCAAATGGGACACCGTGGAAGCGGCGAAAATATGGACGTATCGGGTCTCGACGGGTAAGCAGCAACGAAATCGCAACGGTGAAGTTCTTACGTGATTAGCCCGCTTCAAATATATACATCTGAGAGATTCCCCGACCGGAACTTTCGAGCGATCCTCGGCGCGATATACTGCAGCCTCTCGCAATTTTACGGAAAATTACTCGTTCTCGCAGTACACTCGTCCGTAACTGGAAACCTTGTCTATAGCCTTCACTCATCTGCCCCGACTCTAAATATAACGCCGAGTATATTCCGGCGCCCAACTACCCCTTTACACGGACGCTCGCGGGTTCAAAAAAAAGAAAGAAAGAAAGAAAAAACTGCACGGCGAGGAATTTAATTTAACGCGAGACATTTGACATTTGACGTCGTCGTGGCGACGTCAGTTACGTTTGCTCGAACTCCCTCTTTTTCTCCCCTCCTCCCCCCTCCCTCTCTCTCTCTCTCTCTCTTTCTCTTTCTCTCTCTCTTGCTCGCTCGCTAATTCTTTTATCCACATCGAAATACGTTCGGTTTTCGTTTCTGCGTATAAAACGACCACTTAATAATCCGCAGTCGCGTCCTTCGCACATCGTCGGCATATTGTCTGATTGATCGTCGAGCAGGTCGCACGTTACGCGGCGGCGAGAGGGTTTCCGTGAAAGCCAAGCAATCAGAGACATCCTAATTAGACGTAAAATTGCCGGAGCTTAAACAATTTTTCGCGGACGCCAATTAGCTCCGCGTGTACCTGCGCGTCGCGTGACGCGCTCGCCGGGAATGTTTTCTTTCTTCCACGGCGGAATTCTCGTAAATATCAATTACAATTGTGCTCCATTAAAAGTGCGTCGCGACGGCTATAAAAGGGCACGTAGTCGCTCGAGGAAAGCTCAATCTCCAGCTTGAAACCGCGCCGTCGGTGCGCCCGCGATCGTTGAAGGTAAGGATAAACAACGACTCGCGGATCCACGAAATTAACGGGAGACACCTATTGGAATCATTCCGCGCTGATCTGTCGACAAAAGTATTTCACTTTCCGAAAATATAAATTTCTAAAAAAATAACTTATACAATTGTGTAATTTCATCCTTATTCGTATTGGGCGTTAATCGATTCAAATTTTCTTTGACTGAAAAATAATCAGCAAATAAAACATTCAGATTAATTAATCGTCATATGTAAAATCACAAATAAGCAAAATTTCGTCGTTTCATAGAACTAATTAATAATCAAATTTTGATGTGATTGATTATATACTGACTAATAATTAATTTCATCAGCTGATTAATTTGCGATTTGATATATGACGGCAGATTTATTAATTTTGATTATAGATTTGCCGATATTTTAGTCAAAGAATTTTTAAAAAATGATTTTAGACAAAGAAAATTTATTTAATCGATTAATACCCCCCCCCCCCCCCC
>NW_022639489.1:1275059-1303851 GCF_010583005.1 Odontomachus brunneus | reverse complement strand
CCCCCCCCCCAACATTGTTTCCATCCTTTTATCTAACTTTGATATTGCCTTTCATTCATTCTATCATATCTCTGAAGCACTGATGCTTTTACTGCAGTATTTTTGGCAGACACAGAATAAATTGACATTTCGCCTTAATTCTTTATCCTAAGTTAGATTCGTATTTCAGGAACTGAAGAGTCCACTATTAAGACATTGATTGATGTTTCTTAGCAAGTTAAGCTCCACTGACAGTACACTCCTGCACCTTCAGGAAACACGGTGTAATTAGAAAAAAAAATGTCATACGAGGGAAACTTTGATTCCTCCCTCCTCGGTGTATCGGGCTCCATTTCATAATATTATTGTGTTATGTCATTACACGATATCGCAATACTTACGTAGTAAGTACATTAAACGTTTGCCGAGGACCCGAGAGTTTCATTGTGGTTGCCACAATAGAGACAGGCCATAGCTGACGGGGAAGGACGAGCAGCGCGCGTCGCGTGCTTCTAATAACCTTCCATAAATTCGTATTATCTAAACTCCCTCGGACCCTTTTCCAATAGGCCGCGTCTGATCGCCTATCCGGCACTCTTCCGACGTCCTTGCCGGGTCGCCGCGACGGTCGCGCGGGAAGCGCATAAAAGCTGCAAGCAACCCGGCCCGCGCAAACACACAGGCAGGTAACCTGCGCACCTGCGAACGAGTCAGAGCGATTGCGTAGACCGGAACGTGGCCGCGCACCAGTGAGAATCGAGATCCCGCCATGTCCAGACCCGCTATCAGCGCGGCAAAACTTCACAGACGAGAAGAGTAAAAGTTAAGGGAGAGACAGCTGAGAGAGAGAAAGAGAGAGAGAAGAGAGAGAGAGAGAGAGAGAGGGAGAGGGAGGAAGTGAGTATCGATGTATCGAAAGTACGGGTGACTCTCGATGCGGCTGGAGTCGAAGTGGCGCAATCGTCGGCGATATCATCCCTGTCGAGCACGATCGTAAGGTGAGTCGTTTGAAAGAATCGAATTAGTTTCCCACAGACGAGATTATAATTCCTAACGGCATGATTTTGAATGGTCTCGCACAGTGAAGAGTCACTTCATCGTCTTTCATGCGAGCACAACCAAAGAATTATATAACCCGCCGTGTGTAATTCACTATTTTCCGCTGATGCGATGCGATTCGTTGATCGTCTTTGGACACTTTCCTCCCTATGTATGAGTAAAAAAAATCGGGGCAAAGTTTTTCCTTATTGTTTAAATGCTCCGTTTCCCGCTTAAAACGTCGTTAGCCTTCAATGTTTGTAATCTTTCTCTCTTCTTTTGCAAAGCATAGCACACAAGAAAAAATACTTGAAAATTTGTTCGCGGGATACAAAGTTTATTTTTACACGAAATAAAGTTTATTTCGGTAAAATCTAGGTTATTTCTGTAAAATCGAGGTTATTTCCGTAAAATGTTTATTTCCATTAAATAAAGTTTATTTTTTCTGTGAAATAAAGTTTATTTCTCTGTGAATAAGCTTCCTATCTCACGAATAAATTTAGAGGTATTTTTTTTCAATGTGAAATCATCGAGTCTCCTTAAAATGAATCGCACGGAGGGTTGAAAATGATGCCTGTGACGTTGAGAATTATTTTGTATCCCTTAAGTATCCCTTAAGCTCCAATTCGCGAATGACTAGATGTAAATTGTTCGTTTGCAGGTAACTGGGACGCTCAATGGACAGAAACAGTGTTGCACGATTGGGCACTTTCAATTGTCTAATTATCAGGTCGGATATGTTCAGGTAATACGGCCTGCGAGGTATTCCAGAGAACACGAGAGAAGTCGAGGTGGATCGTGCAACGTTTTGCAACAAAAAGGCGCCCGTATGATGGTCGGGATCATCGACAAATGCGTGTCGCCTGTAAAGGTGAGACTGATTTTGCGAAGATGTGCATCAGAGAGCTTTCTCGTGTGTTCTCTCTCACACTACGTGTCCAGGAGCGAAGAGCGCGACGCGCGTGGCCACGATTTGTACACGCCTCACGTTTCAAATTCGATCCTTGACATTGCACTGTCGAATATACAGCATGACATCCATTGACACGCAGGCGTCATCGACGTGTTGATAAACATGTCGTATCACGCAACTTCGCCAAATTAGTCGATGAATTACGCCAGGCATGATTCTTCGAACAACCTCGCCCTCTAACCACCGTCTTCGTTTTGTTACTTTTAACACATGACGCTTGATTCACAAGAAAGATGAAAGTGAAATTCAATATCGTCGTTGCTAGCTCAATTGTATATTTTGTGCTAGCTCGAAATATTTGAATCTCCGCGTCGACGAAATTCTCATATTTATTTATCTCGCGCTATTTGTTATCACACATAATTACATGAAATTGTGTTATTCAACTCTTGACAAGATATATGGAGAAAAAAGTTCTATTAACATGAAGTTTAATGAAACAAACTAACATTTTGGTTGAAGAATACAGAATTTCCGTTCTTATAACACAAAAAATTCTAAGAGAACCAAGACCAATTTTTTAAGAGAACCAATTTCATTGTCTACTGTCAAAACTTTGGCTTGTTTATTATCAAAGTTCATGTTAATACAGCCAAATATTTTTTTCTCTCTATCGCATAGTATATATATATATATGTATATTAGTCTGTTCGCGTTTTGCAACAAAGAAATATAACACTATATTATCTTTATTTTCCAATAAGAGGAGCAAGAATTCAGCATTGGCATGGTTTGGCGATGCAAACAAGCAAGTCGCGTAACCAACTCGTCTCGACCCGACAAGATAGAAAAATACGCTTGATCGAAGTTTTCTATTTTTCCTCAGCGCATGCCACTGATATTCATCTGAAGTGACAATCAATATTCATCTTAATGTGACATCGACGTAATCCAAAGGCGGGCTCGCGATTAATCGTGCATCGAGAAAGTACGATGCTTCGGCATGGCAGTGAAGTGCGTGGAAGGCCCTTTTGTGTTCAGGTTAAACGAGAACAGCACCGGACCGCTTCTGCTTGTACAGGTACTTGTAGTCTGTAAGAAAATTGTGCGTTCGTTTTGCGAGATTGTCGAAATCGCGACAGCAATTCGAAAAACGCTCGGTGAAGTTCGCGATGGAGCGCGACGAATAGAACTTGCGGATCTCGTCGCTCTCCTTCGTGAAAATTTAAACACTCACTGACAAATAAGAGAACCAGAAGATCTCTAAATATATTTACAGTCTATTGTAATATATGCTCGCACTAAGATCGGCGCTGTCCTTATTTTTCTTTAAGAAATTGAGATCACTTATTGACTGTACATCTTGAGAGTCTTTTCTTTGGTTATCATACACAATTATGTGAGATCGTGTTTACTCGTCTCTTGACAAGATACACGGAAAAAAAGCTCCATCAACGTGAAGTTTAACCTTAATGAGCAAACCAACGCGTTTTAATCGAAGAATATAGAATTTCCGTGAGTCTTATGACATAAAAAGATATTAAGTCGTCGCGAAAGACAAGTTCGTCACTCCCCCATAAATTTCTCGCGGGAAGCTCGAGTGTTAAAAGGTAAATAGGAAGTCCTCATTAGACATTTATCGACACGACGAATCCTTTTGCAGCAGCCTGAAATATCTGCCTCACGTCGCACGTTGATTTTCGCACGAGCGCCGAAAGAGCTGCGCACTCGCGATGTGCATCGCGAACGATTCGCCGAGATCGATTCGATTCGACGCGAAGGGTCGTCGGCTCCGAGAAAGGGAAACGCTCACGTGTACACACACTCGACCCCCACGTAGACGTGTGGGGCAGATCTGTCTCCCCCCGTCCGCCCCCTCCTGCCACCCTTTCCCCGCACCGACTTTTCGGCACGGGGAGTTTTATGTCCCTTGGAATTTGTTCGCGCGGCACAGTGTTACAAACTTAGACGCGGCCTTGAACCAAATACTTTTCAAGGTACGATACATACATACGTGCATACCCGCAGCGGCAGACGAATGCAACGCGCCTCTGCGTGCATTCGCCGCTTTTAGACGCGACGATTAAGTAAGTGCGACATGCAACGGCAACGAAAAAAAGAGAGAGAGAGAGAGAGAAGAGGCGAAGGAAGAAGGACGAAGAAAGAAGGAGGGGTTCGCAGAGAACTTTTTGTGAGTCACGAGGCCCCTCGGCTACCATTCATCGCGATTTTTCGCGCTTCTTAATGGCGCTTTCGTAGTCGCCGTTGCACCCATAAATGTACAAAAATAATTAGCAGTGAAGTCCCATTAACGGAGGCTCGTTGAGCGCAAAACAGAACAATTTCCGATTTTTTCCCTTTAGCGAGGAATCATCGCCAAGCCCGAGAACACTGGGAAAAAAATGTTTGGTATTTGTAACTATAGTCATATAGAGAAATAACTGTTATGAATTTCAGCCGAGAGAACAATTCTTTTTTTATTAAATTCTACTATAATGTTAGTGATAATAGCCTTATGTACATATCACTACTATCATTTTCGTGTTAGAGCAACTAAAAAATTTGGCCAAAATAACTATGATTTCAGTTGGATCAATCGTTCTTTTCTCTCAGTGTACTGTTTAATAACTACATCTGTAATTGTACACCCACCCAAGTAGCAGGATAATTAGAAACATCATTAATGCGTCATTAAAACGTCATTCGACGTCATAATGTTTGCTGGATGAAAGAACAGAATTAATTTTAAACGAAAAATGAAAAGTCTCGCATAAATTTCAAGTTCACAAGCTTCACGAGTTATTTCGCAAGTTACTTTGAGTAATGTATTGCAAATTGGCCTGCAGCAATAACACGCTGCGAAATTCTCAGCTCGCTTCGCGTGATGAATCGACCACAGCGCGAACTCCGCGTTTCGGATTCGCAACAATTTTCCGCGCAGCGGCTTCTACGTAATCGAGCGTAATTATCCCCGGCTTACTTCGCGCATCTCTTCGTAAGGGCGGCTCAGCGATTCGCGAGGATTCGTCGCGAGCATCGCGGAATCTATTCGCTGCTCTTCCCCCTTTTTCTCCTCCATTCCTCCGCGTTTTACGCGTTTTGAGTCTGCAACGCTTGAATGTCAAGCGTCACATGGGAACGCAACGCTTGCGGAATTGCCTCGCTCGTGACAGACATCATTTATTAGGCCAATTGCTCGTTTACCTTCCCTCTCTGATCGTTAACTGCAGCCGGACGGAATGGAACGGAGAAAAAAATTGGGTTATCCGTGAAAGAAAGGCTGAAAAAAATGGAAGCTTGCCAGTGACGATCGTATATAATTCGCGAGTCATTGAGCGTTTGCATAAACGTGTCTAAAATAAGCCCGGGGACCCCGATAGGCGGGCTCGACCGCCGTACACAACGCGCGATTAATCGAAACCAAATAATGACATATCTTAAGGAACGCTATGGAATTTCGGAATCCGTCGCGTGTCACGAGGAAATCTGCATAAGGATTCCGGAAACCTCCGAACTCCCGATCCCCCGGGACGATAATTAAATTACGACAGAAGACAATGTATTCAATTATTAAGAGAAGAAAAAGAAACATCCGAAATTGGTAATTATCGTTTAGCTAATCGGAAAATTAAATAGTTTGCCATGACCAACGTGTATTACGTTTTTCTCTGGTTTGTTGATTAAGACAGAAAAAGACAGCTTTTTCGTCACATGAACAAAATTATGTGACCCACATAATATCTTTCACGCCAAATTAAAAGACGCAAACAGATTTTCTCCAATACTCAAGATTTTCTAGTAATCTGATTTTGAAGTTTCTACTCTACCTCTTTTAATAAACTCTTATACTCTACTAGTTTTAACCATAGGAAATATAAATATAATAGAAAATATATAAAAAAATAATAAGAAGTAAAATAGGAAAATAGAAAAAATTTATTTCAAAAAGAATGATCTTGCCATTCTAGACATGTGACTATTTTATAAGAATGCGATTCTTGAAGGTGCTTTTCAAAGGGTTGAATCATCTATCAAACTTTTTTTAAGTACGGCCAATCGTCAACACACGATCACTCTCGATCTCATTATAGATCCCTTATAGAAAAGTATCACTGGCTGTGATAAATTGGCCAGTAATAAATAGTAATTTTATTACTCGGACGAGTAATAAAATTATTGAACGACAGTAATTATCGCTGGTCAAATTATCACTTATCAGTATTAAATTTCTATAAGGGATCAGCAAATACATTCTGGAAATATATTCGCCGATTAACAACACTGTTATTCATTACCAGTTAACGCGTGTCACTTACTGATTAACACTGTAAATGTGAGCTATCGTTAATTGATTTTCGACCGAACGTCCCGAGGTCCTCGCACGAGTTTCGTGGCGACGCGTGGCGGGTTGTGAGGAGCGATTGAATGGTGAATTTGACGTCACAACGGATAACTTTATCGATGCCGTATTAGCGTGCGCGGTTACATACGATCATTCCCGAATTAGCCGCGGTGCTCGGCCTTTCTCATTTATTCGTGCTCGCATCATCAGAGCGGCGTGTCTCTGACGTGCGGGCCGATTTAATTGTAATCAAAGGCCTTGACTCGCTTCTGATATAGCGCGCGCGCGCGCGCGCAGTCATCCCTAATGTTCTAATAATACGACAATAAATCAAGGGCGGTCGCTATTTTCGTGGCAGCGCGCCATTTCGCGCGGGAAAGTTCCGGAACTTCGGAATGCGTAGTGCAATGTGCAATTAACGCGCGCATCCCCGAAGCCAGAAACAGTTCCGGCCTTCTCGGGGCAGTCGGCTAAACAGAGAGAGAATCCGCGCGGATGTAACGACTCGGCGAGGACGCGGCATTAAATCGATATCGATTGCGGTATTTCGGTGTTTATCCGACACGAGCGCATATTTTTGCGGAAGCATAAAATACACGGAAATCCCCCGGAGTTCGCTTGTGTGAGCGAATATTTATATCCGGGAATCGAACGTATCGATAAAACGACTATTTTCATCCGATACCTGTGTACGTCTGTCGCGGAAAAAAGTCGCGACTTAATTTCGCTTAATTTCACGGGTCTCGATGAAAAGCTATGGTGCAAAGCGATCGAGTATCGATTGTTTCACAAGACTTCCGAAATCTCTCTTTCTCTCTCTCTCGCATCTCTTATAAGAAACAAAAGAGAAAAGAAACAACTAGCATCTGACTGAACGGCTCGCTCGGCGCAATTTTGAGCAGAGCCTGCTGCACAAATAACTCGTATTTGGCAGTCGGTGCGTTAAAAAGGTTCATCGTTTCGCGAGGGAAGGGGATGAGGAGGGACGGAAAGGGGAAGAGGGAAAGGAGAAGATAAAGGGAAAAGAGATTGCCTTCGTTGTGCCGTCTGGCAACGAGAAAAATACTCGAGCACTCACGCGTATCGACATTTGAGACGGGTTATATAAATAGTACTTTGGCCCTCGGAATAGCCTGGGCAATATCAGCCGCCCTTTCGCTTATCGCGATTGTTCTCTACAGGTTTGCACGGAACGCGGATGGCGGGAGTATGCCGGCGAAAATAATGTATTCAAAGATCGATGGAATTTATGGTGGCGGTCCGGCGGTTTCCCCACGTCGCATTACAGGCCATTACTCCCCTGGCAGGTAATAACGCAATTTGCTCGCGTCTGAAAATCTCGAGTTATCCGCTTGAAATGTAAACAGACAAACGCCCGGGGAAAAAAAGAGCTCCTTTAAATTTCTATGAGATCGTCTTCGCGATTCGTCGCGATTCTTTCGCTGATTCCGATTCTCCCTTTCCTTCCCTCCCCTTCCTTCCCCTAGAATCCTGACTGATAACACCTGTTCAGTCCTCATGAGTCTTTAGTGCTCATGAGAATGCGACGTCTGTATGTGTATGTATATGTATATATATATATATATATATATATATATATATATATGTATATATATGTACGTTTAAAACTAAATATTAATTAAACTTGTTTAAATTAACTTTTAAAATTATATTAATTTAAAATTAAATTCTACACGCATATTTAACGCTAAACGTAATTGCAACGATTTAAAATAAATTAAATTAAATTTAAGTAAAAAAATTAAATTTAAATAAATTACACTCAAATATATTTAAATAAAATTGAAAAATTTAAATAAGTTAAATTTAAAAAAAAAGTACAAAGTTAAATTTAAAAATAAAATAAAAATTTAAATAAATTATAAATTTAAATAATTTTAATTTCAATAAATTAAATTAAATTAAAAGAAAACTTTAAACGTAACTACGTACTAAAACGTATTAAAATTATTTGATATGTTTTCTAATAAACACTATCAGTAACATAACATCAATAATTATAATTTCCCACTTAACAATGTAAATGCAATATAACACGTGTTATGTTAATAGTTACATCAGCAGAAAATAGTCCAATGCAACTTCATTTTTTCGTTTTTTCAAGTAAAGTTATGGCCAAATGTGACAGTAATTGAACTTGAACCTTTTGCAAAAATCCCTACAAAATTATCGAACTTTGCACGCGTACGTTTTAATCAGGTGATGAAATTTAATTTAGACTCGCATGCTCGGCGGTACTTTTATACTTGGATTGTTCATTAATTTGAACTGCAAAACCAATCAACGTGAGTAGTATGTCGGATTATTTTTCGCTCACAGTTTGTCAATCGGATACCAAAGGGAAATTCCATCTGCCGGAAGGACAAACTGATACGCCACTTGAAGTGCATGAAGAAGGTCCACGGTTCAATTTACGACTTCAGGTACTGTGCACGACAGATTCTAATTGATCGCAATCGATTATTGTAATTGATTAGGCTCGCCCACTGATAATGCGATACTAATCCGTCGCGTTAGCCCCGCGGGATACAACTTGCCCTCTGAATACACAAAACTGGCCGAAGAATGCAGTCGTTACGAAAAGGATGATAAGGTTTGGATCTGTAAGCCGGTCGGTCAGAGCCAAGGGAGAGGGATCTTCTTGTTTCGTGTAAGTGTTTTCTCAGAGGATGCAATTAATGACGCGAGTCAAATAACTTTGTCCTTTAAAAATGTCTGAATTTTTTCGAACCTTGTTTTTGAGTGATTGGAGAGAATATATGTCAGAAAACGTGACTTTTTAACGCTTGTTGACAATAACTTTTTAACGAAACATCTTCAGATTAATCCCAGATAACACAGAGAATTCAAAAATATTTGAAAAAAGATTCAGTCACTAATTCTGAGTTCATTTTTAGATGCAAAAAGAATTCTTTAGAGTTCAGTCCAGTGAAAAAAAATTCTTTTGGCATCTAAAAATAAACTCAGAATTGATGACATACGACTGAATTCTTTTGAAAAAAAATCTGAAAAATTTTGAAAAATTCTTTTGAATTTTCTGTGCTATCTGGGATATTTACAGGGGACATTTTGTTTGAAATTCAATTTTCTGCATGACCACCAAATATTTGTACTTTATAATTCAGGACATCCTGTATAATACATATAATAAAAAGACTTGAAGAACATTGACATATCGCAATATTTAAAGAAAATATATATCACAAACTGAGCTCGCGCGCGCCTAAAATCATCCAAATGTATCTTTCTAGAAATTAAGCGACCTGTCATATGACAATGCCGCGGTTGTGCAGAGATACATTGAAAATCCTTTGCTGATCGGCGGCTACAAATTCGATCTTCGCTTATACGTGTGCGTGCCGTCGTACCGGCCGTTGACGATCTATCTGTACAAGGAAGGCTTGGCTCGTTTCGCCACCGAGAAGTTCTCCCTAGAACGTCTGGACGACCCTTTCCGACACCTCACGAATTTCTCTCTGAACAAACTGGGGCCAGGATACTCGGAGAAGAAGGAACGCATCGGTGCCGGTATTTCATACGACGCTACCAGTCGTCTCAAAGACGTTCTACATTAGTTGCAAGCCGATCGCAAGCAGACTCAATTCCTGTCGCGACAGCCAATCAGAAGCATCAATGGTGCTATTGACGCTTCTAATTGGTTGTCGCAACATAATTTGCAGTCAACTTGCAACTAATGTAGAACGACTTTTAGACACATTTTATAACTGGTCCTCTCGCCGCGAAACTCCTGACTGATATAACGTCAGAGGCGAGAAGATTCACGATAAAAATTCTCGCAGAATATTTCGTTGAAATAAAAACGTATAGTCGCACGAAAAAATGTTCTGCTCGTCGCAGGTAGAATTCAGAATGTCATAGTAAAAATTTATCGTTGTGATAGAATTTACAAAAATTCGTAGAACTTACAGCAGCGACATTCCAGCAATATCTGCCGGCAAATTTGGAAGGGTGGGTGAGGATTCGTTTCTTTCTTATTAAATTTCACGAATATTTCTACTTGAAATCTTGTATCTGTCATGTATATTGATTCAAGACATATATATGCGGTATCGCAATGTTTGCTAATCACTTAGTCATCTCAGCTAGTTCCTTGTATTTAGATAATTTTCGCTGTGACTGCAAGGCCAATTTTTCCAGTGCACAAAACGACACTTGCAATCGATTGGACACAACTGCCAAATCTCTCCGAACGTTTCCCCTTTGCTTCGACAATCGATAAATTACCGTGAAATTAACGTGACACGCAACCTATCTTTCCTCATGATTTTGCCACGCCAATTTTACCGTTATTCATTGCATTATCAAAACAGAAGGAAAGTCTTCGGACTATTCAACACATCTGCTCGATCGACTGCGAGTGTTATTTTATGAATACATCTTTTTATTTCTGCGTGTTTTGCAAGAATTTTGAGCGCGTATGTTTTTTCTCGCTCTTCTGACGTCGTGAATCAAGATAGCCGCGGCGAGTAAAACCAGAAGCCTTAATTTAGTAAAAATTCTTCGCCCCATATGTAGGCTGCAAATGGACGTTTCGTCAACTAAGAAGATACTTCGAGCAGTCAGGATATTTCGATTGGATTCTATGGCAGAGAATCTCGTGTCTGGTGACTCTCACGATTCTCAGTCAAGTGGCAAGCATCCCCAGGTCCTCGAATTGTTTCGAATTCTTCGGTTTCGACGTGCTGATCGACGAGAATCTGAAGCCGTGGCTCTTAGAAGTCGGTATATACACATACGCGCAAGATTTGAAATACATGCAATTAGATGAAATAATAAATATCTCTTTCTCGCGCGCGTAATATTACAAACAACGTGTGTCGGATGTTCTGCAGGTGAATTTGAGTCCGGCTTTAAGTAACGACTGTGAAGTCGATTCGGAAGTGAAGAAACCCCTACTGCACGATCTGTTTGATCTATTAGGTCTTCCAGTGTGTAACACCGGACTATCCCTGTTCACAATGTGGTCCTCCGATCATCGCATTGAGGACGAGGACGAAGTGTCTTCCAAATTCGGTCGTTCTACGAAAAAGAAGTCGAGACTCGGACGGGAAGCCGACGCTTTTTTAAATCTCTCCCCGGAGACCCGAGCCACGGTAATTGCGGAGAAATGTTTTCGTTTTGTAGTTTTACATTATCAGTTGATCGCGTGAAAAGTAGAGCATTTCACGTTGCAATGAAAGTCAACCAGACATATTTCTTCAAATGTTGAATATATCTTAAAAAGTGTTTAAGAAAAGCAAAATAAATTCAGAATTCATGAAAATGAATTGAAACTTTAAAAATGAATGAAAACTTTAAAACCACGAATGAGTTTAGAATTCATTGAAACATTGAAATCACCTATACATTGGAAAATTATCTAATTGCTGGTGCAATTAGAAAAAAACTAATTCATTCAAGAGTTGAGTGTTCATAATTTAAGTAATATTTATAGTAATAATTTATAGTAATATAAATACATGTATATATATACACATTTAGATACTTATATATTTCTTTCTACTATCTGCGCACCTTTATATATATTAAATAAACTGATGCACAAATAAAGCACAAGTAAATTAATAAGAAAAAAATTCTTTAAATAATATTTTTCGTATCTGTAATATTTGTATATATACATCCACATCTCAACTTTGTTTCAAGTTAACATTTGTTATTTAAATAATGAAATAAATATATAAAAACGTATAATTTTGTTGGAGAAATAAGTTTATAAATAGTTCCTGAAAATACGATTCTTTTTTAGAGTCTTAACTTCTTTAAAAAAATCATGAAATTTTTTAAAGATATTAAAGATTAATCTTCCCTTCCTCCCCCCCATTAAATATTAAATGATAAAAAAATTTATTTGAATGTTGACGTTGAAGAAAGCTTCACCTACTGTGAACGTGTACTGTTTATTAAGAAAAATTGAGACATTCGTTATAACTATATGATCTTTTTTTGTCTCAGCTGAGACAATCAACGCCGGAAGTTTGCCCAACTGCCTGGTCTCGTTACAATCCGCTGTTGATGGACAAGTGCATACGCCGTGGAATTAAGGGAAGTACGATCGAGGATCGCGCGTCGCCACCAATTTGGGATAACGGCAGAGACTGGAGAACCCCTTGCGTGAGAGAAGGTGGATGGATTCGTGTCTGTCCGTTTACCCGAGCAAAGCATGTCAAAAGTACGGAATACGCGAGACCGTCGCCCAGAACAATCGAGAATGAAATTAAGAATATGGTCTTCTGTATACGAAAGTAATCGCTTTGATTTTTTTCTTCAGAACTTATTATTTGGTCACTTGTACGTCACATATGATATGTCTTTTCTTTTTCCTGGCAGGTACTTAAAAGCCGCAAAAGAAGTGCAACAGAGAAATGAGAAGTTGAAGGACGAACAATGCAATAGCCTTCTGCAAAACGCGCTTGAACTGAACACGGAAGTTTGGCTGCCAGAAAAGTGAAAGTCTAGAAGTCTGCATTTTCTTCTTTTTTTTCAATTTCGTCCACGATTTCCAAATTTACTTATTGTCTACTATGCTTGTTCATCGTACGGCACTATTTTACGAGATACTTCGAACAATTATGTACAATGTATATTGTAATATATGCGTCTCTTTGTTCCGACAATCATCGTAGTACACATCTCCTATAAATTGTCTTGAAGCCTGATCTACTCGGATTCTCACTTTTCAATGATATAATTCAGACAGATTTTTTTATTTTCAAGTTTCTCAACTAGGTCAGCAAATCACAAGAATTGGCATAGATTACCTTAATTTTTAAACCGTACTATCAAGCTTTTGCACAACGCATAAAATTTAAGCTTCTTTAGCTTATAGATTCAATGTCAAATCTTTATCTTTTAGTTAGATCTATGCCTAGGATTGAATACATCTAATAATAGTCACAAATAAAATTATTTTATCGTCTGTGTTAACTTGTTAAAAAAAAATAAATTTTCTTCGCAAACGATAATATTACAGCTAAATTTATAACAAACTGTGAAAATTGGTGGATGAATGAGTAAATAATAGCCAAAAATAGTTCTGATCAAAATTACGTGGAGCAGCTTCGGTTTATTGAATGTTTTCTTGTAAATTTGTTAATCACATTACGTCTAAATTATATTTATATCTCCCTATATTAATTCACTCCTTTCGCTGCCAGTCTTCTGTCACGCTCTTCGGCAATCGATAGCTTCACACCCTTGTCCCTTGGCAAACTTACGTAAGCCTTTGTGCCTTTGCCAATGATGAAGACGTTATTCAACCTGAACAAACAATTTGTATTATATAAAAAAAATAAATACTAAAACAACGATAACATACTAAAAATATTTTGCGAAAAAGGGAGTTTTGTTTCCTCCTTGGGTGATACGGAAAACCGAGCTAAAACGGTAATCAGTGACCAAATGTGAAGGAATTTGATTTTGGCCAGTTTTTGACTGTTTATACATATAACATGTATCACAGCTTCGATACGGCCCAGTTTTAAAAAAAGCTCTGTAAATCTCAAGGTGTAATTCAAAGTAACAGTCGTTTATGAAAACTTACATTAATTAATAAACAACATAATTTATTTTACGAGATAAAATAAATTAGAGAAAAATCACGATACATTTCATTGAAGACAAATCGAAAAGTCTAATGAATTTTTTAATTCCTACGCAAGCATGCAATTTTACGAACCTTGTGGCAAATGTATGTCCTTGCGCATCCTTCACGTGACAGATATCGAAGGAGCCGGGATGACGTTCACGGCTGACAACAGTACCAACACGACCTAAATTCCTTCCAGAGGTAATCATGCACAAATTACCTACAAAGGAGAGATAAGTTTGACATTTTTTTCTTTTCCTTCTCTTTATATGTAATGTATTTATATTTTTTTTGCACTATATTCTTTTAATATTATATTTATAAAGAAAAGTTATTGCTCTCCTTTCTTATTTCTCTCTATAAAAAAACGAAAAATAAATATACACAATATACAAATAATTTGGTCATTACCAGAATCGAATCTGATGGAATCTAAAATCTTGCTAGTGGCAATATCCAGATGAATAGTATCGTTGACTTTTATGACCGGGTCAGGGTAACGAATAGTTCTACCGTCGTGCGTCACTAAGAAGGGGATACCCTTAGGGCCGGTCTGAACGCGCTTCACCTTGCACAATTTGTACTGCAAATATACAATGTTATATTTATATGAGGCACAATGCTTTTTTATCAAGAGTTGCACATAATATCGAGTAATTACCTTGGCTTCTTCTGCGGTGATGCGATGCGTGGTAAAACGACCCTTCACGTCATAAATCAATCGGAAAAATTCGCCAGTCTTCTCAATAGTAACAACATCTTAAGCAATACAATTATAATCTCAATTAATCCGTTTTTCTTCACATTGCATCCGCCCGTAAGTTATAATGTTTCCAAAGTAAAACAGAAAGAATATACAATTGGATGGCCAAAAATTAAAAAAATTGCTATAAGTTTTTTTTTTACTATTATAACATTCCTTAATGGAGAAAAAGTTTTATCTGATTAACAGCATGAAAAAACTAATAGCAATATTTGTTGTTGATGATTTGCTATTATTATTGCACCTAGAAGAATCAATCTACAAGGCTACATACATAAGAATAAACCATTAGATAGTTTTTAGACACAATGTAATTACAATTTTTTAGTTGATCTTATTGCTAATCAACACACTGCAGCTAATATATTAGACTTGCCAATTAAGGCAGGAAATTTTTTCTTGTAAAAACAGGTTTTAACAGGAAGAAAACAAAGTAACCTCTCTTAAGACTATAAAGAATATGGCATCGACACCAGACTCCTTTGGTAGCTGATAAGGACTTTAATGGTTACATTTTCAATTGTTGACAGATCTTACAACAATTGTTTAAGAAATCAGCTTTGTTTCATATCACCATCCTATTTCATATTTCCTTTCCTCCTATAGATCGTACATTAAATAGAGCAAGATAATAAAAACTCACCCATGAAACCAGCAGGATAATTAGAATCAGTGCGAACTTTTCCATCCACCTTGATCAACCGCTGCATCATGATCTTAGTGACCTCACAGTTAGTTAAAGCATACTTTAACCTATTGCGGAGAAAGATAACTAAGGGAAGTGATTCCCTGAGTTTGTGAGGACCAGTGGATGGCCGGGGGGCGTACACACCCCCCAGTTTGTCCAACATCCATGCCTTAGGCGCATTAAGACGCTTCAGATGTTTCTTTGGGCCACGAGCCTGAAAAAAGATATCTTGATGTAATAAAGTATTATGTGAATTGTGAGACACATATATGTGTGTGCTTGCATCATATACAGCGTGTATGCGAAAAGTCCCGGGTCTCCTAAATATTTCGCAAATCAAGCATTTATAACAAAATTATTTGATTTTTCCAAATCTTATCAAATAGAAATGTACAATACCGTTCACACACGATCAAAAATAATCTGCACAATCGGTACGATAGTTTTCACTCGTATATGTATCATCTTAGAACTTAGTTATGTACGGCAATGATCGCAAGAAATATTAGGTTATGTCATGCAATAGTTGCATCTATTTGGCAGCATTGTCATGTTTTATTTAAATGATATTGATTCGCATAATATTAAAAAACATAATATAAAAAAAATAATTTTAGAAATAATGACTCTAATAAATACATTAAGAAAAGCCGAGAATTTTAATGAAGGAAGCAGATCGAAGCAATGCGGCGCATCTTTTATAACGATAGAACATATTCAATATTCGATATAAATACGTCAACGATTAAATGAAAATATGCACTGTCTATTTTTCCTATGAGCCAAAAAAATATACGATATATTTCTGCGATGCAAATGGATTTCTCAATTTAGAATTCGTGCAAACTTACCATCTTGGACTTTTAAACAGGAAGGGAACGGTGATCTCTCTAACCTACCACATGTACACAAGTCGATATTACTGCAGAGAGAAGCATGAGAGCGGCACTAGTCATACGCGGTTGATTCAAAACGTCTAAATTTGTATGAATGGGTGCGTTCAGCGAACTCAACAGTTGCACAATAATTGAGCAATTCGTCAATGTAATTGGTCTAAATTTAGGGATCTAACAGTAAGAACCAATAATCGCTGAGTACTCACTGATCGCTTTTTTCGCTGAACGCACCCAATATATTGCGTAAAGTAGAGGAAAACAATAAATAACGTTTATCACTTTTTTTTATTTGTATAACATTTAACATTTGTAACACATAATTTCATAGCGACACTGCGACTGTTATTTGCATTTGCCTCGTTAATATAGTTTTTTTTTAACAAAAAATGAATTCGTGTTATAACAAAAAGTTTTATCAGTTTGCGCATTATATTATGGCATGATGGAATAATGTTGGATGACTGTCTAAAAATGCGTCAATAAATTCGATAGCCGTCAACGCATTTGATAGTAGGTTTCCTTCATTAAACGACATCGCATGTTTGCATCGCGTTCATTAAACGTTATAGAATAAGCCCCTCAGTCCTAACAGTAATTTGTTTAAACTATCTCATAGAACGAAGCAACATTTGTGATGCAACATATTATTATTTTCGTTTTATTAAATTGTATCTATACAGCGTCAGAATAAGATTACCCGACATATAGATTATAAAAACCAATAGGTTTTTTATAACTACAAATATATATTAACTTTTTTATATAACTAAATAGGCTTGTTCCCAAAGCTACTTTTTCTAAAAATAAAAAATACGTAACTAGTATATCTTGAAAACTTATCATGAATCCTTTTTTGTAACATACTCAAAAATTGTCTAACTGGGAAGCATGTGGGAATGTTCCATAAACTTCTCGAGTTCACACTAAAGGAAAAGATTCATGATCGCTTCCTTGGCATGGTAAAATCTCTTTAATGTTCATGGCGAATGCGAAGATAATTAAAAGCGGCAAGGCTGAGCCTGACCAGTTCGAGCTGAGTGATCTCCAATCACTCTTTGATATGCTTTCTTTATTTTGCATCTCATTTTACCTTCTTTATTTAAAATCAGTATATATTTAAAATGTCATGTAATAAAAACACAAAATAATTACACAAATCTTATTATGTCATGTCTAAATCAGGAACTTTTAGGACAACACATCATTCAAAATATACATACTTATATCATGATTAAAAACTCTTAAAAAATTTCGGTCTTGAAAAGTTCACACTTTTATTTTTTTTTTTTTTATAAATTATACATAAGATTCAGGAAACTCGAATGTGACATCCCGTCCAGTCAGTTGTTTGTATACTGAAGCAAATGTATCAACCTGTTAAGAAATAACATGAAATTAAGTCATATATATATATATATATATGTTTATGATACAAATGTTCTCTTTAAACGTTCTAAGAAAGTAGAACAAATTAACATGCCTTGTGTTCAATATTCGTCTGCTCATTCCTGTCTAGATGGACCTTGATAACTTGAGATCCATCAAGCTTAACTCTGGTGCGTTTGCCGACGATCTCTACAGGATACACCAGATCCTCCAACAAGGCATCATACACAGCAGTCAACGTTCGGCTAGTGTTAATATAATTGCGTTAGATTCATCAAATTTACAAACAAATAACATTAACATGTTTTTGCTATGTCTCATACCTTCTAGGACGCTTCTGCTTGTTCTTGGTGCGAGTCTTCCTTGTTGGCTTAGGAAGGATCTTACGTTCACCAACAAACATCACATGTTTACCAGAGAACTTTTTCTCCAGTTCCCGTACTAGCCTTGTCTGGATCTTTTGGAAGGCTTTTAATTTTGGCATGGGCACATATATAATGATGGACTATAAAAAAAAATGGTTTTATATATAAGACAGTATGTTATAAGAAATTTCAAACGTGATACAAACTAATTTAATTATTTTAGGAGTATGTACATTCTAACAATAAAATCATGTGTAATTGTTAATTTTTAAATAGTAGAAAGAATAAAGATACCTTAAAACAATAAACTTACAACTATATGAAAATATAAGCAGGCTATATTAAAATACAACAAAAAGTATATAATAAAATTTACCTTCTTGTTATTCGTCTCCATCTCTCGTGCTTTAGTAATATATAGTTCTCTTAGTTGCGACTTCAAGTCGCTGTTCATCTCTAAATCCAAGAGAGCATTAGAAATGCCCAACTCGAACTGGTCGGGCTCGGCCCCGCCGCTTTTAATTATCTTCGCATTTGCCGTGAACATCTAAAGAGATTTTTGAGGTTAGGAGAAATATATTTGTAAAAAACACATAAATACCACATAAAGAATGCACCCAACTATCTAAGTGTTAAATTAGAGATTTTGTAGGCGTTCGAAAATATCTTTTAGTATGAAAATGTTAAATACGGCATTATGGTGGACATACGATACGAAAGTCTAACAGACGCATTATAATCCCAACATGCACGGGTGTAGGAAAAATATTTCATAATCTATATACTTTAATGTTCTAAATATTTTGTGTTGTAAAATTTGACATTTATTTATGTACCTTCGAGCTATATTGTTCAGTTAAAACTAAATTTTTTAAAGCACAAACCTTGCAGATACAATGACCACGTGGAAAAGAATTACTAAGAAGGATTCACGCAGATAGTGCGACCCAGCAACGAAAGATAGAGTCCCTCAAATAAAGCCAACGACACACGATGCTTGTTTCGTGCTGGATGGAAATACTCTGTTCTGATTGGCATTTCTGAAGATAGAAATGCACCAATCAAAACAGAGGCTCATATTTTGAACCCTCTTTTATCGATAAAAGTGCCTTGAATATAGCTTCTCAGTTAATTAGATGATTCCTAAACCTCTTTTAAAGTCCTTTTATAGATAAAAGAGGATTCAGAATATGGGCCAGAATATTTCCATCCAGCAAGGACGAAAATGAGCACTGTGTGCCGCTGGCTTTAGGGATCGTCTACATCGCCGTTGCAATACGTTTTAGAAATCGTCATAATGAGGTCGCAATTACATTTTAAAGTCGTAGCATTAGTCTGTAAATCGATCAAGTATCTATTTCTTTTGTATAAACTCGTGAAAAGTGAAGAGTTTTGTTAAATTCGTTCATGAAATTATACATTTTAGTTATTTTTTAGTTATTTCTAAATTTTATTATGACTGCGTTCCGATCTCATGCCAATGCTAAAAATCTATAGTATACGTAACATGAACTATAGATTTTCAGTAGTGGCAGTAAATATCGGGATATAGTTTATTGGTCAATTTTCTTGCAACTTTGCGATTTGTAACTAATGCAGAACCGGCCTAATAATAGCATGTTTGACTGGCTCTGGGTTAACCCACTCTGAGTTATTCAGTCTACATTTATGGTCGAACAAGTATTTATAAGCTTTATGATTGGCTAGTAGAGACTTATGACATCATTAATCGCTCTCGGAGCGATTAACTCAGAGTCAGTCGAACACACTATAAGATTAGAATTATGGCTCCTGCACACAGAACGCGGTAATGCTTGCCGTGCGACAGCTAATCAATATGTTGTTTTTCCGTAAGAGCTAGAAGGTTATCACGGAAAGCAGCATATTGATTGGCTGTCGCGCGAACTTCCGCCGCGCGGCAAGCATTACCGCGTCCTGTGTGCAGGAGCCATTAGGCTGGATTCCGAAATTCACTGCCAGTACTGAAAATCTATAGTTCATGTCACGTATACTGTAGAATTTCAGTACTGGCAATGAATTTCGGAACGCAGCCTAAAGACCAAATCACACTAACGATTGGTGATATATGATTGACGATTGGAACTTGACCAATTGGAACAAAGCAAGCTAAGGCTGAAGCTTATTGATTCGTTAAAATATAATCTTTAATTGTCAATCGCCAATCGCTAGTGATTTGGCCGATTGTTCCAACCTCTTGGTAAGTTACCTTACAGGTAAATCATGTGTCTGTCTCTGTCCAATTTGAAGAAAAAAACGAAGACAGACGTATGATTTAACTGTCAGGTAGCTTACCAAAAGGTTGGAACAATCGGCCCTTAATAATGTAAATTTTTTAAGATTATAAAAGAAATATATATACATAAAATCACACATTGGCATGTATATATACTTAAATTGCATGAATGTATAATATATTTATTAATATTCTATATAAATTTGATTTCTTGCAAAAATAATAAAATATTTTTATGATTCTTCCAAACAGTCTTCAACTTTTTCACTAGCATCTTTCTTTTGGTCGTCATTAGATTGGTGAATCTTAAAAATCTCGGTAGAAATGTTATTAAGCAAACTAGATGCACCAATTCTGAAGTAATTACTGGACAACCACTCATTCCCTAATTCCTCCTTAACTAAAACCATCCATTCTAGAGCATCCTGTGCAGTCTTGATACCTCCAGCAGGCTTAATGCCAACCTATGAATAAAAGGTACATTGTAAGATATAATTACAATGAGAACAATAGGTTGTACCCACCTTTTTCCCAGTCTGCCTTTGAAAATCTTTTATTGCTCTGCACATAACGATACCAACAGGTAAAGTCGCATTAATGACTTCTTTGCCTGTGGATGTTTTAATGAAATCAGCACCAGCCATCATAGCCACCATGGATGCCTTGTACACATGTTTTAAGTTGAACAGTTCTCCCGTTGAGAGTATAACTTTTAAACAGATGTCACTAAGTGGAGTACTGCAAGTTTCACGAATAGCTTTCAATTCTTCATACAGTTGTTCCCACTTATTATTCAAAGCCAATGAGCGATCAATAACAACATCTATCTCTCCTGCTCCATCTTTCACAGCACAACGCACTTCTTCTAATCGGGACTTCAAATGATATTGTCCAGAGGGAAAACCTGCAGCTACTAACATAAAAATAATACAGTCACAGTAGATATTAGTATATCTACTGTCAATGCCAAAAATAATCTTTCTCCTTTCTTACCACTAGCCACATGGATTGACTTATGTTTATCTATGGAAGACAAAGTATTTATTACATCCAATATCCTGGATGGGTAAACACAAACAGCTGCTGTATGAAGCGGTTTATCCCACTCAAATGGCAAATTGGCTATGGGTGTGACAGCCTGCGATTGAGAATTAATCAGTTATTCAACTTAACAAATTACTTTGCTTAAAAAATATGATAGAATGATAGAAAAATATGATAGAATTACACAAGTTTATATAAAAGTATTTTTAATAAAAAAAATTGGTAAAATTGGTAAAATTATATTATAGAAAATCATGTATATTCTGATAAATAAATTTAATTATTAAAAGTGAGAGTTATAATATAAAACTGAAAAGAAATTAAACCTTTTTTATATAAACTGAAATGTGATAAATTAAAATTTCCTAATAAAAATGATAAATTCTGATAAAATTATAGTATTTCAATAAAATTTGTATATATTTCTAACAAGCCCCTTATCAGATTTTTGTTAAGTAGAAAAACTCATTCATACAATATACCTTTTTACAAAGTTGCGCCACGTTATTACTGGTATCGTCACTATTTAAAGTGGTTAAATCAATGAAGCTTATCGCTTTCAGTAACCAGGCTATTTTGTTGTTCCCTGTTATTGTGGTCGCTTTATAACATATCTGTCTGATGTCCTTATTTATCGCTGGCTCATTAATATGTACTTCCAGCCATGCTAAAAGATAAAATATACAAAAATAAATATAATTATATATGAATTTAAAGATTCTCGTATCGTAACAAAGCGTAATATCAGTTATTTTATTAATTACGAACTTGGAGAAAATGGCACCGTCATGTTTAAAGAAGATATTTAATACAAGTTTGAACTTAAACAGCACATAAGTTTAAATAATTCTCTGAAGTTATTGGGCAGTGTGCTTATCACATGTTATCACATCCAGTGCTGCGAGTCGCGAGATTTTCTCCGCGACAGGAGGCCTTCTGCGCATGCGTAGAGTGACGTGCAGTTTGTTATTGGTCCGCGTATGAAATCTCTTACCGTGGATACATCACGTACGTGCCTACACGAAGTAAAAAAGAAAGTATAAGATAGTATTTATCAATTCATCTCGTTCTTTCTCATGTATGGTTATGTAACATAGGCTTCGTTCAGGCGCTCACGCGCTATAAGCGTCATTTTATCTTTATCGTTTATTACATAAAAGGAATGTCCAAAACAAATGCAGCCATATTCTCCGATAAAGAATGATAGGCGCAAGATTCAAAGTTTTTTTTTTTATCAATAGATAATCTACAAGTCTTTCTACATAAAATAAAAGATCTAAGCCTTATGGGCACCTGACATTAATTAGAAAACAGATTTTATTTTCTACTAGTTGCGTCTTTTTCGCCCATTTTTTAAGTATTAAGTTTGCCAATGAATATCGTCCTTAATGAGAAGAAAATTGACCTTGCTTAACTTTTTAAATGATTACGAAGAATCTTAGTGCTATCTATACTTTTTAATCATGTGTTAAATTTTCTTTATTTTTTTAATGTAATCGATTATCATGTATTATCATCGGCCGAATATATTAATATATTTTGTAGATTTATATAAATATTTAATTGTACTAAATATATTAATATATTTTGTACACGTATTTTTACAATTATTTAGTATTACATGCTTTATTATATTATGTACTTTTTCTTTCTTGCATAACTTCATTGCATTTTTTTTGTTTTTGAACGTTGACACAGGATAACTTCGTCAAATGTCTGAAGCTGCTTAAGATCAGTAGTCATCGAAATTGCCGGTGCCGGAGCAATTAAAAGGTGAACGATTTACAATCAAGCAAAGTGCGAAAAGTTTCATGTAATTAGAGCTTTATATATATACATTATACATAAATACATACTTTTACGGTAGAAATTGGTGCTTATTAATTAATTTATTAGTTAATTTTGATCTCATAAATATGTAATATTAAGTCACATAACTTCATTCTTCAAAATAATCTATGAAGAAAACAAAATACTGACGAAGTCTGAAACATTTTATGCTCTCTATGGAAATGTCAACGAGGCACACCTGAGTGGTGATTTGGATAACTTTGTATACGAGATCATCTCGTAAAAATCACATCAGCAATACTTGTGCGTTACGTGTGAAAGAAATTCATCTATAATGCTATGTATAAATCTACTTGTGCTAGTCAAGGACGTCATTATCTATGGTGCTCCCACTGTTCCCAATACTGTGAAGTCTGCATTTCGGCCAGACGCGATACTGTACGATCAAACGCGAACAGTTCTTCTTCTCCGGTAAAGATATTTGCCTTGTGATCTTCCTACAGATAATGCAAATAAAATTATCGCAATTGCAATTTCACTACTTCATAAATTCGCTGGCTCTCGCCTGCTTACCGAGCCGTGAGAGATCTTCAAATCGTCCATCAGCATTCTTTTCTCATCAGTGTACTCGGACTCGCCTTCTGGCAAAAATAGTTGCGTGTGTGGTACAGCCGCTGACATAACAACTCGCACCTATATGGTTCATAAAGTTTACGTATTATTATAAGTATTATTATAAGTATTTAACATTCATTCGCACATTATTTTTCTGTTGACTTTTAGAGTCCCGTATCTTTACTGATATGTAATATTTCTTTAAAAGTAAAAATATCTTAATTAAATTACTTCTGCGTCATAAACATAATTGCAATATTTAATCGTTAATAATCTTTATTATAATAATTTCACGTAATAAAGACAACTGAAGTTTCTCTAATTATTTTTTTATTTTTTACAACTGAGATTATCTTTCAAATCAACTTCTGAAATACCCTATTTACACTTATCTGATTGTTGATTTAAGCAGAAATTTTTTTTGTACTGTGTGCACGGCAATCACATATAATACTATTAAGATATTTTATTCTGTTAATTTATTTCCTTTTTATAATTATTTTAAGTCACTCTTATTATTTATCCATTACTTATCATGTATAAAAATAATTTCATTATTTACATATTTATTTTAATATAGTTTTGAGAAATTTTTCACGATATTTGTTGATCCTACAAAAATATCTTTCCATTAAAATATTATATTTCCAAAATAATGAACTCAGAGAGTTAATATTCGATTTGGAAACGAAGAACGTAATTCATATAGAGAAAGCCTGGCGCGCCTTACCCTGTTATCATACAGCGTGTCGATGAACGTGATAAACCGCCTGGCTTGAGATTTGAGACGCAAATTCAGTTGCGGCACATCTCTTATGATGACTGTGTGAAACACTTGACTCAACGCCAGATAATCGCTCGCCCCAAGCGGCTGTGCCGAGAAAGATATGCTTTAATATACTTCCACATGCAACTTCGATCTGCGTGCATAACACAAAAATATTTCGGCTGTCTCACCCTGTCACACAATTCCTCGAACGTGGAGTCAAGCACTTGGCCGCAAGTTTTGCGAAAAGTGACGTTGCGTCCCCTTATAGAGATTGTTCGCGGTCGTATGACGTCGTTCTCCATAGAGCACAAGTACTTGAAGACCTTGTCCACATCGTTCGCCGCATCCTTGCCTTTTCTTTAATCATTTATAAGACTCGGTTAATCGCGGTGCACTCATTTACAGAGCCGCGTTTCCTTGTAGGCGCGTTAGGTACTGGGAGCTCTGCAAATTCGGGGGCTCTCGGCGAAATATGGCTTTTCGTACGCAATACATTAAAACAAAGTAAAGCAAACAAGTAAGCTATTTCTTAAGGCAATGTATAATTTACAACAAAATTGTTTTCTTTTAAAAAAGAAAAAGGAGAAAGGAAAAATATTGAACTTTACACACTTGTATTCTGCAAAGCCACAAAAAAGATCTTATTTTTTTCATAAAGATTACTCGAGTTTATGACAATGCATTTTATATTTTTAATTGACATTAAATAAAACGAAAAAAAAATAAATAAACATTTTTCCTTATTATGTATTTTTTTCCCAATTATTTTCCAAAGTATTTTTTTCTTGAAATTTTGACTGCTTTGTAACAAACGTTACACCTAGGGCCCAAAAAAAGATAACACGGCGCTGTTTATTATGGTGTGATGCTTGTGAATTTTTACGTACATAAAGTATATCTTCTTGTTTCCGGACCCCGACTTCAATCGGTAATCTATTCCGGAATCCAAGTTACTGACCGAGCAATGGTTCTTTAGCACTTGGATAAATGGTACGAAGTTTCCCCTCTGCAATCCATTCTTATACAGATTGTCCGGCGATCTGTTGCTGGTCGCCACAACTATCACACCGTTATCAAAGAGCTCCGTGAAGAGTCTCTTCAGTATCATGGCATCCGCGATATCGGTCACCTGCGAAACATCCGCTCACGTTGAATCTCTTAAAATCGATAAATGCATTCTGTTTTTCTTTATGACAAGATGCATTCTGTTCTTCCTTACGACGGACAATTAGTGTCAACCTGAAACTCATCGAAGCAGAGTAGCCAGGCCTCCTCGGCAATGCTGGACGCGACCGGAGGTATCGGGTCAAAAGGCTGCAGTTTGGTGCTGGTAACATCTCGCACAATGGTCTTTTTCACCTCGTGCACTCTGCTGTGCACATCCAGCATAAAAGAATGAAAGTGGACTCTCTTCTTATTTTTAATCTAAAACGAGAAATCTCCACTTAAAGCTGCATTATATTATCTCAAAAGAATCTTATCCTTGTTTTGTACCATACATGGCAAATCGCAATTTGTTCAAGATACGCTACTGTTAATTTCTTTTGTTTAACACTAGAACTACCAATGATTAAGAACTTATTTTCATCAGAATGGTCAAATCAGAATGACAAATTTTTTAACAAATATATTTAATTCAAAGAAGGAAAATATTCACTTATTCTTATTCAACATTTAATTAAATTCAACTTTAAAAATATAAAACAAGCTGTTATAAATTTGATACAAAATATTATAATATTTCTATAAGAAATAAACCTGTTATTTTTTTAGTAATTTTTATAGAAAATATTTTTATAACAAGCAAATCTGTTATTTTGATAATTCTAATGTGTGTTAATTTTAAGTCAATTTCATCGTTTATTCATTATGTGTGTATAAACAAATCTATCATTTATCCACCTATCTTAATTTTGGAATATTTTCTAGCAACATTTGTTGTTCCTGCAGATGGTTATAACCATCTATATATATATAACTCTAATTTTCCAAATGAACTTGAAAACAAATTGTTATGTCGAGAGATCAAGTCAATCGATCTGATTCACTATGTACAGTACTGACTCAAGCAGCAACCTGAGATACCTGGCAACAATCGTAAAATAGGTCCATCAACATTGTTTTACCTCCACCTACTGCTCCATAAATGTACAAGCCTTTTGGCGCCTCCTTCTTCTTGCCACCAAACCATTTCTCCAACAGGTTCAATTGTTGTGGCTTATAATCATGCACTTCCTGGTAGACTCCCTGCAAGATCTGTGCCACCTTTGTCTGGTGCATATCATTCATCAACTCGCCTCTCATAATTTTCTGCTTCAGAATACTGACTGGTCCATTACTCAAGTTTATCTCTATATCATGAGCGTAATAACACTTCTGAATAAATATGACAGGCTGAATGCGCGTTAACACGTGAAAGAGATAATTCGTGCTAACGCACCTCCTTACGAGGTGGTGACTCATAATTACAGGATATTTTCTGCAGAAATGGGAAAGAGCCGTCTATTAAAAGCTGCTTATCGCCTGTCAATCGATTGTCGAGGACTGCTAGACCGTTCAATTGCGAAAATCGGGCTAAGATAATGTACTAACGAGAATTTTCGAAGTGACCTGCGAAAGCGGTTATCAACATTATCATAAAATCTTCATTAACGAAATGATCAGATAGAGATAGTAACCTTGACACTATACGCACGTGAAAAATGGCAGATATCGCACATGTTCCAAATTAAGCACTAACGCACAGGTAATAAAGCAAAGAGATGCTCCTCGATCTTGTAATAAGAATACGATAATATGCCTCTGTGATTTATAAGTACATTTTGTGAAAAGAGACCCGTCCTTCCCACAGAAGCTGTCAATTTATGATACATGTATTGACATTTCGCACACGTACCCACCCAGGCGTTCTTTCGGAGAGGACATGCTTTTTGAAACATCTGTTAGCTACGCGCCGCAAGCGTGACGTAACACAGTGACGAAATAGTTCAAGTTACGTCCGGTGTAGCGCTTTGATTGTCCAATAATAGATTTTAGGTTTGTCGCGTTGCTTGTACTTCTGGGTTACATTCCAAAACATCTTTTCCGAGGAAAATTTTACTTTTAAATTTATAGTTCATGTTACATACACTATAGACTTAAGAGTAAAATTTTCCTCGAAAAGGACGTTTTGGAATGCAATCCTGGTACTTTTACACCTAATGTCTGTTGCACATCAGACGAGACGATCGATATCCAATGACAGTTCTTCTTTCTAAAGAGAGATCGGTGTATAACGGATGTTAGGGCTATCGCACACAAATTGACATAACTGCAATGCATAGCATAAGATCGTATGGACCAATGAGCATCGAATATTAAGCATCGAACACCAATATGGCGACTTAATACTCGATGCTCATTAGTACATACGGTCTTATGCTATGCATATGCAATTATGTCAATTTGTGTGCGATAGCCTTTAGGTGTAATGGCTCCTGCACACAGGACGCGGTAATGTTTGCTGCGCGGCGGAAGTTCGCGCGATAGCCAATCAATATGCTGCTTTCCGTAATAATCTTCTAGCTCTTACGGAAAAACAACATATTGATTGGCTGTCGCGCGGACTTCCGCCGCGCGGCAAACATTTCCGCATCCTGTGTGCAGAAGCCATAAAAGTATCAAAAGTGTAAGCAACGCGACACATTTGATTAACCGATTACAATTAACCGACCGGGGTACGGTCCATTTGGGGCAGGCGTTGCAAATGCTTTGTAGAGTTTTTACTTCTTTCTGTTTCTTCATTCAAATCCGAGGAATAGAACAAGAGGGAGAAACGATGCGCAGCATTTGTAGCGGTTGTTGGACCGCACCCTTGGTCATTGAGCGACGAATACAGTGCGAAAATTTAAACCGGCTCTATTCTATGGTCCGTTCTTTTCAACTGCACTGATACACTGGTGCAATAAGTTAAAGAGAAATAAAATATATTTGTCTCACTCTAACTTATTGCACCAGTGCAATAGTGCAGCTGAAAAGAATAGACCTCTAATCATGTCATAGTTATAATAAAAACAACGAATCGCGAGAGAAGTGGCAAAATTAAACTGTATGAATTTTTTTCAAAGTAAAAATGTAAAGTAACGATAATTACAGTGTAATTTTTAACGTCATTTAATGATATTTCTCAAATTTGGAGAAACAATTAAAAGTTTTGTTGAGGAATTCTCATATTAGGTGAAGTAAAAAGTTCTGAGCGTTTTCCGCTAGATGTCTTTAGTGAGCCATATCTCACGATGTAAACATCGCATCGGGTCATACTATACGGCGATTTAAAGGTG
>NW_022639489.1:1274731-1275049 GCF_010583005.1 Odontomachus brunneus | reverse complement strand
TCTCACGATGTATACATCGCATCGGGTCATACTATACGGCGATTTAAAGGTGACATTACGCTTCAAAAAAAGTTCTGTGACAGTTTTGCGTTTGGTCAAGCCAGTTGTGTGTTACAGCGTTCCCAAATGGAGGTAAAAAAGAAAATTCGATACATTCTTCAATACCACTACGACCAAGGTGAAAAGGCGGAGCAGGCGGTCAAAAAAATTTGTGCTGTTTATGGACCCAATACAGTATCGAATGCAACAGCAAAGCGGTGGTTCCAACGATTCCGTTCTGGTAATATGGACGTCGAAGATGAGGCACGCTCTGGTAGG
>NW_022639489.1:1255777-1274721 GCF_010583005.1 Odontomachus brunneus | reverse complement strand
AATATTAGGTGAAGTAAAAAGTTCTGAGCGTTTTCCGCTAGATGTCTTTAGTGAGCCATATCTCACGATGTATACATCGCATCGGGTCATACTATACGGCGATTTAAAGGTGACATTACGCTTCAAAAAAAGTTCTGTGACAGTTTTGTGTTTGGTCAAGCCAGTTGTGTGTTACAGCGTTCCAAAATGGAGGTAAAAAAAGAGAAAATTCGATACATTCTTCAGTACCACTACGACCAAGGTGAAAAGGCGGAGCAGGCGGCCAAAAAAATTTGTGCTGTTTATGGACCCAATACAGTATCGAATGCAACAGCAAAGCGGTGGTTCCAACGATTTCGTTCTGATAATATGGACGTCGAAGATGAGGCACGCTCTGGTAGGCCAATCGTCGAAAATGTCGATAAAATCATGGAAATCGTCGAGTCGGACCGGCATGTGAGCACTTATTCCATTGCCCAGGAACTGAAGATTAGCCAGAAAACCGTTTGGAACCATTTGCATAAGGCTGGTCTCAAGAAGAAGCTCGATGTATGGGTGCCACACGAATTGACGCAAAAGAACCTTTTGGACCGAATTGATGCCTGCGATTCTTTGCTGAAACGTAACGAAATCGACCCATTTTTGAAGCGGATGGTGACTGGTGATGAAAAATGGGTCACATACGAGAACAACAGCCGAAAAAGATCGTGGTCCAATCGCGATGAGCCGGCCCAAACGATCGCCAAGCCCGGATTAACAGCCAAAAAGGTTTTACTGTGTGTTTGGTGGGATTGGAAAGGAATCATCCACTATGAGCTGCTCCCATCGGGCCAAACACTCAATTCGGACCTCTACTGTCAACAACTGACCAGATTGAAGCAGGCGATCGACCAGAAGCGGCCAGAATTGGCCAATAGGAAGAGTGTTGTGTTCCATCAAGACAACGCCAGGCCGCACACATCATTAACGACGCGCCAGAAGCTCCGAGAGCTTGGATGGGAGGTTCTATTGCACCCGCCGTATAGTCCAGACTTGGCACCAAGCGATTATCACCTTTTCAAGCATTTGCAAAATTTTCTTGATGGTACAAAACTGGCCTCAAGAGAGGCTTGTGAAAATGAGCTGGTCAAGTTTTTTACCAATAGGGACGAGGACTTCTTCAATCGCGGAATTATGAAATTGCCTTCAAAATGGACAAAAGTTATCGAACAAAACGGCGCATATTTGATCGAAATCGGATAATCCTAACTATGTTAATTTCATCGTCGAAATAAAGCGAAAAAACGCTCAGAACTTTTTACTTCACCTAATATATATATATATATATATATATATATAAATTTTATATCATAATCTAAACAGAAAAAAATAATATATATTTTCTAAACGATAGCTATATAAATTGAAACATTGACTGAATAGCTCGATGACTTTACCACATCCAAGTTTTATAACAGAATTCGTACCCAATAAAGCGTGATTGAACACAACAGCAATTATTTTCACTTATTGAGTCTGTTTTTGATCTCGGACAAATAAATTATGAATTTGACAAAAAATTTTCGAAAACTTCTTTATATTCGTAATATATTTATAATATATTATTTATAATAAATTTATATAATATATATTTTTTATATACTATGTATAATATTAATTCTTAATTATATATATAAAATTTACTTTTTGTTTTGTTTTTAGCTACTTTGTTCACAGTCATATCTTGAGCACATTCGGCAAAACACTTCCGTAAGAAGATCAGGAATGTGGATAAAGAAATGCATGATCGTTACTTTGTGACTAACTTGCACAGTTCTGTGGTGATGTCACATTGCAAAACCGAATTGTCTTATGTAACAGAATAATACTCCGTCAAGACGTTTATATGTCGCTTAGTCATTATGATAGAACTTTGTGTAAACTGAAGAAGAATACAATGGCGGTCTCCGTTTGTCAAGATTGATTCCTTCTCTAGAGGCATAATAGCGTCTCTCAATGACTCTGTCAAAGAATCTGCTGAGCTTCACGGACGAACTGGAACCAGCTGCTAAAGATCTTATCTGACGGCAGTCCTATTAAAATAAGGATGTGTTACAATGATCGTTCAAATATAGTCATGCAATAAGTATTTTTAGAGACTTTACAGGTAATACTTACCAAAAATATTTCGTCGGCACCACATTCCTCCGCGATGGTTGAAGAACGTCTATGCACATTGGATTTCACTTCTGGAATCAAGTCGAGCTTTGTACCAACCACTAAAATTGGAATCTGGAAACAAACAACTGCATTCAGTAAAAATCAATGCTACTTCGTCAACACTTGAAAGATTCTGCTGAGTGTTTTGAGAATTACAGTTTCTCAGCATTTGTGCTTATTGAATACTACTCTCTAGTATACTGGAAAAGGAAACTTTACACCAGTTGCAAAGCTATTTTTTTCAACTCTAATATTATCCATATATTTATTATATATACAATACTCATATACACAAAATTGTGTAACACTGCAACTTGATAATTTGAAAGATCTTTACATGAGTTGAGCCCACAAACTTCTCAGGATCAAAGTCATCAAATGATCGAGACCTGGAGAAAGTCCCATCTTTGTTTAAAACCTCCTCCAGCCATTTCTGCAAGTTCTGTTGCGACTTACGGTTCGTTAAATCGTGTACCAATATTATACCTGGTGGACAACATATATTTGCAATCATTGTTAGATTCTGTCATAGCTTCAAGTGTAAAATATAAACATAAATGCTTAGTACCATATCTATTTCAATATGATACATACATACCATTTGTAGGATTGTAAAACACGGATCTCGTATTTTTATGGCTTTGACTACCACCAACGTCCCATAGTTCAATAAAATATCGTCTCTGATTAGGAGTTCCTTCTTTATACTCGTGTAACTTGACCTCCACTGAACAACCTACTGTCCAAGAAGGATTGCTGATAGGTTGCTGTTGGCATATCAAATGCGTCAAAGATGTTTTACCAACGCCTGTGTGTAAATAATTCATATCAATAGTTCGATTTTTCAAGCATGTTTATTAATGTGAAAAATATTAATTATACATAACCTAAACATATGTATAGTGCAAGTATTAAAACTTTTATATTTACCAGAATCACCCACTACGATAATTTTGACTTTATCAATCGCTGCCATTAGTAAGCTATTTTAAATTTCATGTGACTTTAGGAATTATACTTGCGGAAATTTTGATGCTTGACTGAAAGGGTTTGTATTTTTCATGGGTAAGATCCGTTTGGGGCTACAAAACGCTTTGGAACATGTGAAATAAGATTGTGATTGGTCTATACGGCGCTTTGAAGTGTTTATAGCGCCAAATAGATCCTGCCTTATAACGGATGGACCCGATTGACCATGGTACAATTGGACATAGATTATAATGAGGGAGCGATGCACTTGGACACGGTGCATTTGGACACAGCCAATCACAGCACCGTGTACTTAGAGACATTTGTAGGGCCCCTTGGAACAACGACTTGTGATTGAACTGTGTCCAATTGCCCCGTGTCCAACTGATATACACCCTTATAATGATTGGTTCGACCTGATAATTCACTAGATAATTCTTTGCATCGGTTGGTTGTGTCCAATTGTGGACATCGTTAAGCATCGTGTGCCACTGGCTTAACTTATTGCACCAGTTCAACAGTGCAGCTGAAAAGAACAGATCACAAAATAGTTTAGAAAGTATAGTTATAAAGGAGAGCGTGCCGAATGACCACTGTACGATTGAACACAACCAACCAATGTAAAGAATTATCTAGTGAATTACCAGGTCGAACCAATCATTACAATTTGTGTTCAATCGTATCGTGGTCAATTGGATCCTACCCTAATGGCTTCTGCACACAAGACGCGGTAATGCTTGCCGCGCGGCGGAAGTTCGCGCAACAGCTAATCAATATATTGCTTTCCGTAATAACCTTCTAGCTCTTACGGAAAAGCAACATATTGATTGGCTGTCGCGTGGACTTCTGCCGCGCGGCAGCCAATCAATATGCTGCTTTCCGTAATAACCTTTTAGCTCTTACAGAAAAACAACATATTGATTGGCTGTCGCACGGACTTCCGCGGACCTCCTGTGTGCAGGAGCCATAACGTACACTACATATAGGATTTCAGCACTGACGGTGAATTCCGGAACGCAACCTTATTTCATATTAGGATACATAACCTCAAACCAACTGCGATAGTAAACAAGCTGCTAACCGCAGAGCGTGCTCTTAATAACTTAAGTTAATAATAAAAATGATTTGTTTCACCTATTCGTGAAATCTTACGCTAATAATTAATATGTATACTCATTTACTACATTTATTACGTTGATATTTGTAATATTTTGATAATACAGTTTATTTGGGATATTTTTAAGGTTAGTATTTTTTGTTCACGTTACCGATATTTTTAATAGATTATTTTTTTTCAATTTTTCAAAGAAACAAGTGCATATAAGTTTAATAGTGGCAATAAAAACGATATAATAACAATAATAATATAATTAGAACGATTTAAATTTTAAAACACAACGTGCGATTATGACTTCGCTTGATTTTGTTAACTTTGCATGATATAATAATAGCATTATTGATAAACTATTATTAATATTACTACCTATTTCAAAACAATATCGGTTAGTAAAAAATTATTACAATCGCGTAAAACATGAGTGCTGAAGAGAGGCTTGTTACTGAGGTTCCTAGTAGCTTAAAACAGCTAGCTCGTCTTGTTGTCCGTGGATTTTACACTATAGAGGATGCATTAATCGTGGATATGTTAGTTAGAAATCCATGTAAGTAATTATGCAATAAATATATTTGTATAAAATTAACTAGAATAATTTCATCTTTTTATGTAAAATGTACATTTTTGATAGGTATGAAAGAAGATGATATTTGTGAATTGTTGAAGTTTGAACGTAAGATGTTGAGAGCTAGAATATCTACATTACGCAATGACAAATTTATTCAAGTGAGATTAAAAATGGAGACAGGATCTGATGGCAAAGCACAGAAAGTTAACTATTATTTTATCAATTACAAAGTAAGTATAGAATAACTGTCATTTTCTTAGATCTGACTGAAAATAAGATAGAAAATAATTAATGCAAACTTATATATCTTGATTTTAGACATTTGTAAATGTTGTGAAATATAAACTGGATTTAATGAGAAAGAGAATGGAAACTGAAGAGAGAGATGCAACTAGCAGGGCTAGTTTTAAATGTACAAATTGCTTAAAAACATTCACTGATCTTGAAGCAAGTATAACAATATAATTGATAAGTGATAAATTGCTTGTATAATCTCTGCAAAAATTAAATTTTACACGCACACACATGTACACACACCATGTACACACACATACACACATATAATACAGTTGAAAAACAACATATTTTTACTTTAATATCACATTTTTATAATTTATTAATTTTTTATTATTTCTGGTTTTTAAACTTTTATCTCTTTTGAAGTATGATTAAACTTTGCATATATTATTTTAAATAACTAAAGTACATGTATATAAAAATTGTGATTTCTGTAATTATTTTGTTTATTATCTTAATTTAATTATTTATCATTAATTTTTACTAATTAATTATTATTTAGTTGTCATTATTATTTAATCATCTTTTCCTTTACTAAAAATAGCAAAATCATGTATTTCAACAACAGTATAATTTAAAATATTCCCAAGTAACAGAATGATATCAAATAATGTATTAATTGTATTGTTGATGTTAAAGACGTCATTAATATGTTGTTAAAACATCATTATATTTGTTGGATTTACACTTCAAAGTGCAATAACTTTTTATCCAAATTCTAATTTCAATGCTAAATTGTTTATGATCACTTTTAGATGCAGTATAGATCAATTTCTAATTCTTTCAAAAATTTTACATTATTTTTGAGATATTATTTTGAGATAATACAACTTCAAGTATTATAATAAAAGAAGAGTAATTAAACATAGGAAGAATGAGTTTTCACTGTTGCTGTATATGTTCATTACAGTTGAAGTGACAATACAGGCAGATTGAAATAATTATATGATATGTTGATATTGTTATGACATTGATCTGAAGCTGATAACTAACATGTTAAACTTTATTAAATCCTATGCAGGCGGATCAGCTTTTTGACATGACAACCGGTGAGTTTAGATGTACGTATTGTCGAGAAGTGGTGGAGGAGGATCAATCTGCTCTACCGAAGAAAGATTCTAGATTGTTACTAGCAAAGTTTAACGAACAATTGGAGCCACTTTACATACTATTAAGGGAAGTAGAAGGAATTAAATTAGCGCCCGAGATACTGGAACCAGAACCTGTTGATATCAACACCATTCGCGGGTATATGTTTTTAAATAATATTCATATTACATAGGATGTCTGACACTAAACGTCCCATGTCTCGCGTACATTAGGTTAAATTGAACAAAAAAAAATTCTTATTTTACAAATGGCTACATTTGATTTTTTAGTTATTATATATTATATATAATTAGCTCCCTTATATATCAATAATTGTTATCTTTTAATAATAATTTCTATTAGTATCGACACGAGAAAACCAGTCATTCTTCGTACACCTGGCGAACACTGGTCAGGTGAAGCTACTAGAACATCAGGCTTTGCGGTGGAGGATACCAGAGTGGATGTCACTATCGGAGACGAATCCCCCGATGATAACGCAGCGAATCATAGAAAGGAGAGACCCATATGGATGATGGAAAGCACAGTTATCAATGCCGATGGTTCTCAGGTAGATTTATATGCTCCATTAGTTTATTTTCTCATCAGTTTATTTTAGTTATTTCGCATGGAAGAGGAATTTGGTTGGATTAACCAAATACCTGGTAAAATAACGGCATAATAATAATGGTAATGTCATTATCATTATAAATTATTTTTTGTTTTCAAGTAACTAAAACTACTTAAAGTTTTAAAGTTTTAAAGTAATAAAAAAAAAACGGTAATTTATATTAAACGTATTTATATTTTTTAAATAACGATAAGGAATATAATCGTTATATTTATCGTTACTTTGTACATGCAGATTACATGAATAATGATAGCGATTATTATCTGAAATATAAACAAATGAATTTCAAAGTATATATCAAAATGATAATTGTTTTTTCAATGGATAATGGGTGATGCTACGAATTTTTTTATAACTTTTTACAACCTGGTTCACCCATGTCTCAATTCCGTGTGACTGTTTCACAGCCTGACGGCGTGAGTACACAGGACAGCATCTTAGACAAAGCTGCAGCTACTGCCACGAATGTAATCACGAACAACAAACAGGGTGATGATATCATGTCGGTGTTGTTAGCTCACGAGAAAAAGAGTGGCCCTAATTCTATGACAGCCATCAAAGCTGCACTTCCTCAGGATTCCAGTGATAGCAGCGATAACGAGGAAATGTCAGAGATGCAGACCGTTGATGCAGGTATGAAAAATGTATCAAGTAGCGTAAATTCCGCTAGTACTAGAGGATTTTAAAATTTAGTATAACTAAGTAATGATTAAACGCAATTGACATGATAATAATGTCACAGAAAATAGAAGATAAAAAATTATGAATATATTTAGAGGACTACGTGTATCCTGGATTATTAATCAATACAAAACTCGGAAAGTGAATATTTAAGATATTTCATGTCTTATACTAATATTCGACTTATATTAAAGTGTTAGAATAAAATGAAAAATATCTCAGGAAGAGAGAGTATTCACTTTTCGATGGTTTTATCTCGAAATTTTATATACATGGTATCTGTGATCGGAATAGATTTGTGTTATATAGAAAAACCATATGATTCCATTTAAATTAAAGTTAATCTTGACAGATCTTTTCAAGTTCACTTCTAAATTAAATGAATATTATTACCATCTTCTTCCGTCCTTGAAACTATACAACTTTTGTTTGACACATTTCGTTTTATAATATTCTGTTTTCAAGATATTTCAAGTATATTATTAAAATGGGACACTCTGTATATAAATACATTTACGAGATCTAAGTTTTTTTAAAAATAATAGTAAAAACTGATTATTTTTCATATTTATGAGCAAGATCGTGGAGAAAATTAATAATCAATGAGCCAGATTTAAACTTTAATTAGCACGGCCTTTTCCATGTTGTCAATCGCTATTATTTTATAGTTAATACTTCATAAAATTACGACTAATTATTTGCAGGCGAGGTGGAGATGATGGAATCGGAAGACGATGAGCTCGTGCCGACTGTCAGTGTCGCGGGCAAGACCGTTGCGATTACCGACGTCAATGATACTTTAATTGCACAAATGACGCCCATGGAGAAGGAGGCTTACATCCAGACGTATCAGGAATATTACTCGCACATCTATGACTAAGGGCGTGAGGAACAGTATGCGTCGTCGTATGCATAAGACTGATCGATTTGAAACCTTTGCTCCTTGTAATATTTTGTATAGTTATATGAAATATATCTAATTTTCGGAATGTTTACATGTTATCACGAGTAACGTGGCGATGAAGAGATAATTTATCGTTTCGTGCATCATTCTCGTGTTAAAAATCACAGTGTGGCGCATTTATCTTCCTCGCTACGTTCACGTCGAAAAGATCAATGTTCGTGAAGAAATAAGGTGCATTTTCACAGTTTCATACATATATATATTTTCTTTCTAACGCAATCGCAACTGAACAGTACCATGAATTAACAGTTCTTTAATAATAAATAAACGATCAGAACGAGAGTCTCGTAAACATAAATTAATTTAAAAGAAATACATATATGTCACTTCTGGTGAGACGGGAAATTTTTGAAACTCAACCAAATGCGAATTAAGCTTATTTGATATCATCTGCTTTTTCTTTCTCATTTTTTTAGTTCGCCTTGCAATCAATTTCCGTTCGACCACCACCATCGCACGGAAATTTCAAGACGACTTTTTAAATGTTTAGTTGTATTTTCGCTTTTTTTGTATTTTTCTTGTATTGTTGCTTTCTCATTAATAGTTTCATAATATAATGTAACTAATCTTGTTACCATTTTTATCATCTACGTTCTTTTTAATATAGCTCGTTCATTAAGAACCACGTCAAAAGAATCCTGAATACATATTTCACCGTTATAGTCCGATATCCTTTTTGATCTCAACATCACCATTCGAATGGAGATAAGATGTAATTTTGAATGTGCGCGAGGAATAATCCGTTACAAGTTCCGCGCGAAAAGTTCAGGATTCTTTTGATTAGTGATCGATCGTTCGCTAGGAAGCTCTAGCGGTTTACTCTGGTTCGTTCAAGCGCAAACGAGCGAAATCTTCGAATACGATATTGTCGTCGTCATCGTTCGCGTAGCAAGAGTTCTCGTATCGCGCTCTCTCCATGCTCTTGGTCTTCTTCAGCATGGCCCTCTCTTTCTCGATGGCACCTACACAAAGTGAAGAGGTTTACGCAAATCTAAATTGCAAATGAAAGAAAAGAAGATGTTTTGCCCAATATGATAAAAATTAATGATAATAATACAGAGTAATGTGCAGCCAACATGTTCCCACGTTCACGTATGCATACTAGTGATATAGACGCGTCAAACAATATCTTAGACATACCAGGAGCTGGATGCATCAGTTTGAACGGAACATCGGTGGTCAGTTCGCCACCGAGAGTACCGCAGTTTAATTTCACTCGGACGGAGTAGGAGATCACGATACCCAAGTTCTCAGCTGGACACTTGCCCTCAGCGACCAGAGTGGAGGATGCCAGATTTACATCGTCATCCTGCAAGGGAAACGAGAAAATGAAATCTAAAGATCGATCGTTGTGTGAACAATGAGCTGAAGATGACTTTCTACATGTTGATGGGTTTATTGTAATGTTACAACGGTCTAAATTTCGTTGTAGTAGCGTAATCTGTTATAGCGATCTGAATATACATATTTAATTGAATGCTATATGATATTGTTTTCTTATTTCAGCACCACGATTTTGTCGGAATGACGTAAAGAATTATGTTGTGCTGTTGTATCGCGTACTTTGAGATGTCCGTCGAGAGCGATGCCGCGCCGATCCTTGTTGCTGCTGGCCAACGGCACAAGATAAAACTGCTTCGTAAAGGACGCGCCAGGTGTGATCGGGCAACCCTCGCGGGTCTCCAAGCTAGCCACGTGCCGTGAAAATTGGGCATTCACCATAGTTACCTCGCAGTGTTGCACCACATACATCTGTACAGAAGGAACGACCACAAGTATGAAGGTAAAAATTTACCTAATTTAACTGCGTACCTTGATGTTCTTCACCGCCTTGCGCGAGTTGTTCGTCACTATGACATTCGCTGCCACTTTCTCGCCGTGATAGTAGATCTCGCGGTCCAACGTGACTTCCAGATTCAGTTTGCCTTGGGAGAAGGTGAATCCCTTGGAAATCAAAGAGCTGGGAAGCCTACGGCCTCGCGTCGGCGGGGCGAACTGTAGCTTCTTGATGGCCAGCGCTAAAGAGGATCTTTTGTGTCCCTGATAAAAGAGAAAGACAAAATTTTCAATTTTAATTAAATTTTAATTTTCGAATTTTATAAATTAATTTTTTTATATAAAATTATATAATTACATTTCTCAATTTTAATTTAATTGCAATTGAAATATTAATGTGTATACTTATGTAAGATAATACTGAAATATATATTTGTTAATCGAGTATCCCTTCCTCTGTTTCAATACCTTGTCCTCCTCATTGTCTCCAACGAACACTTTCACGGTGTACTCGACTCCCAAGGGTTTTCCCTGATCATCATCACCGGGTTGCAGGGTGACCGAACAAGGAGCATTCTGCGGGAAGTGAAAGGTAAAAGGGTATGCGTTCGCACCCAGACGCTTCAGCAAGCGATCCTGAATTGACGTTGTCTCTTGTTTCTCCTTCTTCAATGGTATAATCTGATCGCGGCACAGCACGAGCTCCTTGCTGAACTTAACTCCCATAACTTCATCCTCCTCGCGGCCATAGCGGTAAGTTGTCGAAACCTGAATGCAGTGCAACGTTACGATGCCATTTGTCGCAAGTAATAAGTGCTGAACACTTCTTAGGGACACTTCGAGATGTGATAGAAAAAGAATCCTCCCTGACAATATAATGTCTAAAATCGAGACATAAGACGTTTTAAAAATAATCTTTAAAACACCTTAAAGACATTTATACGTAAATCGCCTGAAAGACACCTTAAAAATGATCTTTAAGACGTCTTATGTCCCGATTTTAGACATTATGTTGTCTGAGCTGTTTAAGATGGATACGAAACCGATAACATTACATAAAGTTTAACTAAAAAATTTCACTTTAAATCAGTGTGAATCAGTAAGATGATTGATTTACATTGAAATTTAGATTAAATCAATGTAATTTTATAGTTTTGTATCCATCATTTTAAGCAAAGAAATGGTCTCAATAAACAAGGAACGTTAAATTAACGTCTTCGGATGTTGATTGCATGCGTATTTTATGAGAATGTTCTTACTTAATATATAATATCTTAAAAAAATAATATATTCGAATAATATGATTTTTTAAAATATTGTAAAAATGTTTTAGTCACCGGAATATGAAGATAATAAATGAAAGTGCTATAAGCCTTTGTAAGGTATGAAAAATATAGATAAAGACTACACTTTTATTTTGAAAATTCGAATTTTTTTTTAGTTTTTCTAATTACAATATATCCAATTTCTTAATTACTATTTGCTATATATAGTATATTAATATACAAAATATCTTAATCTAACCATCACCTAAGATCAAAATATCTTCTGGAAAATATAAGTTAAATATTTTACTCATCTTAAAGGCTAAATGCTTCTCTTCAACTTTATATTAACATTTTCTTATTTCTGTAATTTTTTCATAAATTATATCATTTTACCAACTTTCCAAAATTACCAAACAATTTACCGCTATTTATTGAGCAAGTTACCGTCAAATCAAGTCATTTTCATCTCTATTTAGAAATATGAAAATTGAAGCGCAAGGTTTTTCGTAAAAAAGAGAATGTTACACACTATATTGAATATCGTTTTGATTATATTTTCTCAACTTATTTCCAGCTCACTGGGGATGCTTCGTTGGAAGCTTTACCCACCTGACCGAAGACCTTGCGACCCTGAAGATAGTCATTCTCCACTACGATCACACCATCGATGGCATCGGTGTGGTCCAGATGGTCGATGAAGTCTCTCTTGCCCAGGTAGACCGTAACTTTGCCTAAATAATGTGTGATATGAACGTGACATCACCGGGAATATGATTCGAGGGGGTAAGACAAGAAGTATCGGGACCGTCGAGTCAACTCACCATTGGGAGTGGTCTTCTTGAATACCTTAACGGCTACAACGTAGGCCGAGAACAGTAGTGGGAACATCTGGCGCTGTGGATATGGTGGTTTTTTATCTGTTTCTTAAACGAACGAGCGATTTAGCAGAAATTTGTTTCCCGCCCAGAAGTGACACGTCCTCAGCGTGGCACCGTATCTTTATATAGTCTCGTCGCGGGGCTTCCTCACCTCGAAGCCGTATCGTTCTAATGGAATTAGACACCGTTATAGAATTGATTTTAAGAGGATTGCGCGCGTGAGTTATGACGCGAAGAATCGTCGCGTGTCGCTCTTGGTAGCTGCGCTCAGTGAATCACGAACACTCGATGATGTCGGCTATAATACTCGAAGGTACTTTTCTTCCTCGCAAAACGGTGGTACTCCCATGCAAAAGCTGCATGGTAACTGCAAAGTAAGTCATCTGCAACGATCGCGCAACATGCAAACGTTCATACGTAAAAAGAAGAAATAAGATGGTGATGCGCTTTCTCATTTGAACGAGACGAATAAATGGATTCACTTCAGTCTTAAGCTTATCTTTATTTCGATAGTAGGTGTTTATACAATGTAAAATACGGAGGTATTTATTAGTCGAAATAAAATCCCCTGAATTTTCAAGCGGTCGCTTTTAGGTATTTTATATAATCACTCGTCAATAATAAAACATTTATCGAGCTTTAAGTATTACTCTCTCTCAGCGTCAACAATCGAACCTGCTTATATTTCTTTGTATTTCTTGTTCCGTTTTCACATTCATTTAGTCGACAGACACTCGATGTAACATGTGTATACATATATATATATATCTTTTTTTTCTATTTATATTGCTGTGTATTATACGTATGTACGTGTGAACACCATCGGTACGATGCTCGCAAAAATATTATGGTAACTGAGACTTTTCCTCCTTCTTTTGCGTAATATGAAAAAGGCAGTATATAGTACTTCGAATGCCCCTCGAATTCGTACGAGAATACATACATCGTTTGTTCGATCATGACGATCGGCATAGTCGATCGCAGATCACTTCGGGCTTGAAAGCTAACAAGAACTCTCAGCGGAACTCTTGGCGCTTCTTTCTTTTGTATTTTCGGCAAAACAAATATCCTAACGCTAGAATGTGAAAATGTACAAGTCATCAAGATCATAATCTCACTCTCAGTCGCACTGTCGCGAATCGCATCTTCTTCAAGTAAAAAAAGAAAACGAAAAGGAAAAAGAACATGTATCGCACGGATGACGCATTACAACATAGAATACATTACGAACTAGGAAAAAAAAAGAGATTTTTGCGACGACAATAACAGAGTAAATGATAACAGTAATCGTGATAAACGTATCTAGTAACAGGCACAGTTAAACAGTACAAATTATAGTTGTATTCGTTATTCAACGTTTTTTTTTTCATTACGCTACAAAGAAATTCGTTGCTACCAGGGAACAGAAATGCTGACGAGATTTTATGAAATCTTTATTCCAAATACTTATGCGTTTCACAATGCTTTCATACAATGCCTACTATAGCCTACTTATTATCTCGACGCTTTTATACGGCTCGTTCGACGCGTTTATACCTTAAATGAGATCCTTTTTTTTTCTTTTCCATTACAAAGAATTTCCAGCGATTTGCAAAACAGAAAATCACTTGTAAATGGTGACAAATAGCAATTTTACAATTAATCGTACATTTGCGTGGATTCATGAAGGTATATATCGCGATTATTGCTAAAACAAAAAAATTTCTTCGACACAACTCGAAATGAATTCGTTGCCACGCAAACCCAGTCGAAACGAATTCATCGGCCGTTTATTAACAAGTTACGCTACATGTTACGCTAAATATGTATCATAACTTTCGTATTACATCTTACAAATAATCCATAAAACAAGAGCGATCCGATCAGCTAATTTTGTATAATCTTAAATCGAATCTTAAACATGTTTGTCTCGCTCTTCGTCGAGCCAGTTAGACTTCGAGAAAGGCAATCTCTCTCTTCTCAATCGTGCACGTACGTTTATCTTCTCTTGCTCGAAATATCGTCACGAGTGCGTCACATGCTGTGTCACGCGCGCTCCATATGTTGAAAGCACTGGTTGTTGCCGTGCATATTTGAGCAATATATCTAAATTGTCGCAGCAACCGAAGCAGCTACTTTAATTAGCGTCCGAAACACACAATGCCCCAATCATCGAAATATGCACGAGGTGTCTCGAACTTCGTTTTCACGACTGTCCCGAAAAGCGAGCTAAGAGAAAAATACAGACGTTCGTGACACAAGTTGGGAAGATATATATCTCTCTTGCACTCTCCGCTTTCACCGAAGGATCTCGGACCTTCGTGAAGCACCAAGTGTGCACGAAATGTGTTTCGCGATTGACGAATTAAGATTTTGAATGTGCAACGTTAATGTGCACCCACATTTTTCACGCCAACATTGTCTTCTCTCGTACTATAGTCTTGCACTGTATACACGTGTCATACTTTTCAACCGAAATAATAATATTTGTACATAAGTAGAATTCCTAGTACAGTTCCCTGATACCAGCGCACTTCTAATGTCGAACAGTACAAATAGTTGTGTTAGTCTCGAAGGTATACATTAGGTAGATTCTCGTAGTTATGTTTGCAGTTCGCCGCGACACACGCAAATCGTACACTCATACAACACACACATACAGAGCACACGCAAACAAACTTTTTCTCTCTCTTTCTCTCTCTTCTCTACGAACTTACGTCGCTAGTCGCCATTTTTAGTTCTTTTTCATTTCTTTTTACAGGACACTTGGCTGAAACAATTTTTATCATTTTTAGAGGTGATTTCCGAAACGAGGCTGTGCTGCAAACTCTGGCAGCAAACGTCAAGCGAAATTTGTTTCACACAGTATAAATCTAAAACATGACAAAATATTGCAATGCTTATCGAAAAAAAGAAAAGAGAGATTCGGAGAGAATCTCTCTGGTAGTATCTCGTTACTCCGAGATTTCATATTTTCATTAAAAAGTAAGGAAATTTGTGTTTATAAGCCGGCACTTACCTAATATTCCTCACAGAAGTATCTTCTTATAAATAAGAATCCTTTCTTATGATAGATCTGAGAATAAAAGAAATTGCGAGGTGACAATAAGAACGAGAGAGCTAGAAGTAGAAGTGTTACTCTAAATTTATATATATTTTTAGGAAATAAATGTACTTACAACTCGGTGCAGCTGCAGACTCGAATTTCTTTTGTATTTGATCGTATGTGAATTTAACAAACGCGTCGTACTGCTCGGAAAGCTTTAGATGTAAGATCTTATCGTATTCTTCTCGAATTTGCGTTTCTTGCTCTTTGAGCATTCGTTCACAGATCAAGCCAACCTGTAAAATCAACCTATAAGCCAATCTGCAAGACCAATGTTCATTTCTCGTAAACATAAACCCATTTTTTGTCGAAAGTAATGTCAAAAAAGTAACAAATAAGATGTTATCATATTTCTCTCCTGGAAGATGCAACCGACTTATACTCTACCTGTCTAAATGTGAAGAGGGGTTTTTCAAATTTTTCCTTGCCACTAGAATTATGACTAAAAGGAGTTGTAGAAGAGGCAGCTGAAGGAGCCTCTGTGTCAGATGAATCACCGCTGCTTGTCTGTGAGTGATATTGCAACTGCTTACGCCGTTGCATTCTGCGGATTTCTTCTCTGATGTTGGCAGCCATCTTTTCTGCATAAACAGATACAATAATATTATTTAAAAGAATACATATATATTTCAAAATATATATCTCATGTGTACAATATTGAAATAATGTATATACAAAAACCAATAATTTTTAAAAAAACTTCAAGTTTTGTTCCCTTACTTTATACATGCAATAAAGTCTTGTAACAATGAAAGATGGATAAAATAACAATGATAAGAATGATACAAAGTAAAAAAATCATTAAATAAGTTAATCATAAAATATTTTAATTTTTCATCACTCACTTTGTGGAAATTTACATACTTGTGGTAACCTATAAATATATGAATAAGTTGATTTCTTTTTGAGTAAAATATCTTAGTCATTATATTTTCTCCCTTTTTTTGTCTCTCAAGCACAGATACTATCATAATAAGATACTAAATAAATTTAATTAAAGTATAATTATGTATGTATCATACAAATATACTTATAAGTATGCTCATAATTATATGAGAAAATATATGGTGTGATACATCTAAAATTTGCTTTTTCTACCTTGACATATTTAGATAAATAAAATGTTTGTTCATTTTTTTTTGTCAGTAGTATAATAAAACCAACGAAAGAAATTTCAACGCTTTTTGAACAAGATGACAGTTCCTAATCGTCTGTTTGTACCTTGAATGCGAAAAATTAAAGGCCATTTCCGGTGCGTGTAATAACCATAGATATATATGATAGACTCAGCATATACGAGTCTTCGCAGAACAGAGAGAGAAAAAGAGACAGAGAGAGGCAAAACACCGGGGGGAAGTTTTCGTTCCTTATCTGCGCAGGTCGTATGCGCAATCGTCCGTTGACAGCCATTGGCGCAGATTTACGAGAATAAGAAATGCGCATAAGCGCACATATCTACAGGCGATACATTATATTGATAAATGCGTTATGCTAAACGTGCGTTAGAATTTACATACATGTCGCAAATAGCGACTTAGTTCGCCATGCTTTACTTACATGCGAAAATACTCCTTCACCGGCTGTTTTCCGATAACCGCATGCATCACACATCTTTGTATTATTTTTAAGCACTTCACACGTTGCGGATATTGCGAGCGTTTGTCTAAAAGATCTGATAGACAATAATTATAGCACACGTTCCACTTTTCTGATTTCAATGTCCACGACATGCACTCAGATCAACAATAGTCGGCCATTGTTGTCAAGAGTGCGCGCGCAGCAAAGAACAGACATTCCCCGATGTGTGTTTTGCCTCTCACTCGGTTCTGCCAAACTGTTATTTCGTACGAAAGTACAAGGTATGTTGAGTCTATCGTATGTGTTTGTGGTAATAATTACGAAAATAAAAAAAAAAAAGAAATGAATAAGATGTCATGTCTAATCATGCAGCGATACCCAAATGCCCTGTCACTGTGCATGACAGTCTCGCCACGTGCTGAAAAGTAGGAAATCCGCGGCGTTATATGCATTACCCGATGTTGCGCATCCTCGACGACGTAGGCAGCGCGCTTCCGTTTGCATACGATAAATAAGAAGGGAAAGAGAAGACGAAAGAGAGTCCGAATTCTCCAGGGAGGAATGTCCGTTACCACATTACCATATGATTTACGCGTGCCCCTCCCCCTCCCTTGGGGTCGCCTGAATACGGGTTTTAAATCGCTGGATCTTAAACCGCCCCTTCTAGACGTCTCTCCATTTCTCTCTCTCCTTCACCACCTTTATCGTGCTCTCCATCTCGCTCTAAGTAAGAAAAGGTGTGCGTGTGCGCAGAGGAAGGGGGGAAGCAGAGAGAAGAGCGAGAGAAAGAAAGCGAGAGAAACAGAAAGAGAGAGAGAGCCAGAAAGATACTGGCAGACAGAGAGGAATGACGAGGAGCGATAGAGAACGAGAGAGAAAATGGCCGTGGCCTGCGGTAATTACCAGGCGTCAATTTGTTGGCTATCTCACCGAACGCAGAGTCCTGCGGCAGCGAACCACCACGGGACGACGACGAGGCGACGACGGCGGAGCCGCCGGGCGATACCGCGCACATCGGCACGCATCTTCGTCGCTTGCTCGGCCGGCCGTGGCTGTGCACCGGGTCGAACTCCAAGGACCTCTTGAGTGTAGCGCACGCCATGGCGTTGGTGGCGTTAGTGGTGTGGCACTCTTAAGCCCACCGTGTCCCGTGTACGACTGATACTCGACAGTCAGTCGCACGGGCCGTGGCCCGGGGGCGGACGGGGCGCGGGGGTGGAAAGAGAAGGACCGACGGTCGTAGGAGAGAGCGATGGAGACGATGGTTCCGAGTCAGGGGGGAAACACGGGGGAGCGGCGCCTGAGCGAGAGAACGTACGATGACGGCGTGCGACACGCGTGCGAGCCACGCGACAGGATTGCCGGCAAGGGCGACGTTCACGGGCGTACCCCGCTGATAACGATCCGGACGGACTATGATCGAGAGTACGCGCAACTAACGCGCGCTGCCACCGCAAAACAAACACTGCGCTCAGCCAATATGGCCGTTCACTATTCGAAGCGAGCTCTCCTCTCTCTCCGCGGTCAGGCCAACGCATCGCCGCCCGCTCCCTCTTTCTCTCGCTCTTTCCGCCGCTGTTCAGTCGCGAACGCCACTCCGACCACCTGACATTCGTGCGCGCCGGACGTCGGCGGCGGCGGCGGCGGCGATGTGGCTCTTCCGTTGGCTGCATTGGGCGGCTCTGCATTGACGCCGACAACTCGGCACCCAATAGGAGAAAACGCTGCCTGGCGACTTTTCGCTTTCCAAAAATCGTGCTCTCTCATTGGATGAGCCTAATATCGCGCATCGACGTTACTACGGGTTTCGTTGTTGCAGGGACTCTTGGTGCGCGACATTCCGTTTTGAAAGTCACGCAGAGTATATA
>NW_022639489.1:1247464-1255767 GCF_010583005.1 Odontomachus brunneus | reverse complement strand
TATATATATATATATATATATATATATATATATATATATATATATATATATATATATATATATATATATATACACATTTTCGCCTATTTATGCACATATATAGTCATACATACATACATATATTACATTTCCTTGCATTTTCTGCGCCGAGATGCGCGTGTCATGAGTTATGAATAGAGAAGAGCCTTTTTATTCCGAAGTCTTTTTTATCAACGAAATTATCTTTAAGTTTTCTGATTAGCTGATAAGTACATTTGGACCCGTATTAATGATTCTTATACTTGAAACTTGTTTCAAGACAAATTTGAATTCAGAAGCTGTATTCTGTAATACGCATATGTGCGCATTTATCTATAGTTCATGTTACGTATATTGTAAAAAATATATGCATATGTGTGTTACGGAACGCAACCAGTTAGATAATAGTTTTTTAGTTCAATTATGATTGCAATATAAATGTATAGTACAATTCAACAAAAATACTGGAATCTAACTTTGCAAAACTAAAAATCTAAGTATCTCGCATGAGACGAGTAAGTTTCAAGGTCCTTATTCTTGAAATAGTTGCGTATAAGTAAGTTTTATTGCGCAGTTTAATCATATCATAAAATAGCTGCGCAATAAAATTTACGTATACGCAACTATTTCAAGAATAGGGGCCCAGGTGATAACTAATGATACGGGTTTTAAGCCAGCGACATACGATGCTTGTTTTTGTGTTAGTTTGTTTGCTGGATGAAAGTACTCTGTTCTAATTGGTGCATTTCTGAAGATGAATGGAAATGCATTAATCAAAATAAAGTATTTTCATCCAGCAAGCAATCCAACACAAAAACAAGCACCGTGTGCTGCTGGCTTTATATCTTTTTTAGTAATGCCGATTAAACCTGAAGTAAGAAATTGACAAATCACAGTTGATTATTTTTCTTACATTTGATATTTTAATATTTTATATTTGATATTTTGATGCCGATTGGTCAATTTCTTACAGCTTCAAGCTTAATACTTATCCCCTTTCTACATTAGGTGATTTAAGCGTAAGCCTCAAAAACTAACCAATCATAGTCGATTATTCTCCTCAAATTTGACTGTGATTGGTTAGTTTTTAAAGCTTAATACTTAAATCACCTAATGCAGATGAGGGGTTAAGGTCGATATTCATAGTCAGACTTTATATTTAAGACCGTCTTAAGTTTAGATGATATACAGATCATTTCATTGGCTACGGAGTATTTGAAGATGAACTTAGGACAGTTTTAAATATCAGACCGAACTATAAATACCGGCCTAAGTATTATGATTTAAGTTCTCATTATAGACCCCGCTTTAGCGATAAACTTGCAGAAATTCCAATGACGAGCTAGAAGATCTTTGAACGAATCTCACCGACGCCTCGCACAGTGTTTGAATGCGTTTGAGAACACGTGTGAACCGCGCCTGCGCGAGTGCAGCGCGCTCGCGCCTGCGTCGTGCGCGTCGCGGTACCACGGAGCGCACAGCGTCAATAATGTCAATACTGTCCGCGGCAGTGGTGGTCGCCCTGCGAGCTCGGATTTTCGTGGGTGCGTGTCGTACGTACTACGCGCAACGCGTATGATGCTGTAAACGGCAACGGGAAGACAACTTTTCTAAGTGGTACGTTCTTCGCGATGTGTGAGACCTTCTGACGACGACGACAACAACGATTACTTCACGCGGGCGGGGCGGGCGAACGAACGAACGAGCGAGAGCCAACCTTCGCCTTTTCTTCTCTCTTTCTCTCTCTCTCACTCTCTTGCTGCCCGTATTTTTCTCTTTCGCGCATACGTGTGCCGCGTACCCCAGCGTAGGGAACGTCTCGTGTGCGCGCGGGGGGCTCGCGGCCGACTTGAGAAAAAGTGCAGACACTACACGGGCGTGGGGAACTTGTCGACAGTGTGTTTCTCCAACCCAAAACGTGATCGTGCCACGAGCCTCGGAGACGACAGTCTCCCGGGCGTATACATGAAGGAGCAAGATATACCAGAATATTTGGAGGGTTGTGGTCTCGCCACCTGCACGATCGCCGACATGCCCGAAGAGACGGAGACATTGCGCGACGCTAAAGATCAGCCAACCAACAAGGACAAGAAGCTGATGGCCACCTCTATCGGCGGCGGTTGCACGGGCGGTACAGGCGGTGCGGGTAGCGGTGCGGGTAGCGGTGGCAGCGGTGCAGATACGAAGAAGATTGTGACGGTGAAGCACCCCGAATCGAACAAGCCGAAGCCCACGACGAAGAAAGGCAAGCCGATCCAAGCTGACTTGGATGTGGCGAAGGCGTTCGTCCGATGCCGCGAAGAGTGTATGCGACGGCTGGACCTCAGCAAAGCCAACATCACGAATCTGCCGAGCTCTGTGCGCGAACTCACGCACCTGAGGGAATTCTACCTGTACGGGAACAAACTGGCGAGCCTGCCGCCCGAGATCGGCTGTCTGACTAATCTCGAGACGCTGGCGCTGAATGAGAACTCATTGACCAGCTTGCCGAACACCTTAGAGAACCTCAAGTCCCTGCGCGTGTTGGACCTCAGGCACAATAAAATGAACGAAATCCCCGACGTCGTGTACAAACTTACCTCACTCACCACCCTTTTCATGCGCTTCAACCGGGTCCGTTACGTGAGCGACAGCATTCGAAATCTGACGAATCTGACGATATTGAGCTTACGCGAGAACAAAATCAAAGAACTGCCCGCGGGAATAGGCGACTTGGTGAACCTCTTGACGTTCGACGTGTCCCACAACCACCTGGAACATTTGCCTGAAGAGATCGGCAAATGTATCCAATTGTCGACATTGGACCTGCAGCACAATGATCTGCTCGATATTCCCGACACGATCGGCAACCTCGTCTCGCTGACGCGTCTCGGGCTGCGCTACAACGGGCTCTCGAACATTCCGCAGTCGTTGGCGAACTGCAAGTCGATGGACGAGTTCAGTGTCGAGGGTAATCACGTGTCGCAGTTGCCGGACGGTCTGCTGTCCAGCCTGTCGAACTTAACAACGATCACGCTGTCGCGCAACAGTTTCACCGCGTACCCCGCGGGCGGCCCGTCGCAGTTCACCAATGTCTACTCCATCAACATGGAGCAGAATCAGATCGACAAGATACCGTACGGCATCTTCTCACGCGCGAAAAATCTGACCAAGCTCAACATGAAGGAGAATCAGCTGACTGCGCTGCCGCTGGACATCGGCGCGTGGGTCAACATGGTCGAGCTGAATTTAGGGACGAATCAGTTGACGAAAATACCCGACGACATACAGTGCCTGCAGAACCTTGAGGTGCTGATACTGTCGAACAATCTGCTGAAGCGCATACCGGCCAGCATAGCGAATCTGCGCAAGCTGCGGCTGCTCGATCTCGAGGAGAACAGGCTCGACTCGCTGCCGAACGAGATCGGCTTCCTGCGCGAGCTGCAGCAGCTGGTGCTGCAGTCGAACCAGCTGACGACGCTGCCGCGCGCGATCGGCCACCTCACGAACCTCACCAACTTCAGCGTCGGCGAGAACAACCTCAATTACCTGCCCGAGGAGATCGGCACGCTGGAGAATCTGCAGGCGCTCTACATCAACGACAACGCGAATCTACACAACCTGCCGTTCGAGCTGGCGCTCTGCTCCAAGCTGATCGTCATGTCGATCGAGAACTGCCCGTTGTCGCAAATACCGCCGGAGATCGTCGCCGGCGGGCCCTCCTTGGTGATACAGTTCCTCAAGATGCAGGGCCCGTACCGGTCGATGTAACGAAGTCGCCGGACGACTCCCCGAGACTCGCCCTTCCTCAGATCCCGATGCGGCCCATGTGTCCCGTGTCACACGGATGTCGACTCGTGAGGCTCCTGGGCATTGTGTAACTCTTTTCACGTGAACTCAATCTTGTCGATTGTGTCATTATTTTTCCCGCTGAAATCATGAGAAGTGTAGAATTTTCGTAGTAAAGGAAAGTACCAATGCCGGGACGTTCTTATGGTTTTTCTTTGAATATAAATATTTGAACTTATAGGATAATCCGAGTTACTTCTCGAATAAAAACCTACGCAAAACAGCGTGCGTCGGAATTATCCTTTGCTTAATATTTAAACTCAACAGAAGACATATATGCAAGTATTGAGTATATACATTTTTTCTATATTTTGAAAGTTTAAATATTCGTATTTGAAGACTAAAACAATAGGAATGTCCAGGACTGGGTACATATCCGGAAATTGGTATCTTACTTGGAGGCGATTATGAATCTCTTCCTCCAATGTAAATTCGTGAAATATGAACATTTCCATACGTTTTCAAAGTTAGACTTTTCATTTTTCGTGAGTTTATGCGGGAGAAAAGATTCATGATTTGCCCCCTGGATCGATCATGTAACTTCCTCTTAGGAGTCTTCAAATGAAAAATGAAAAGTTTCACATTTACATTGTTTGAAAAGTTGCATTGATCGCGCGCTGAAGTCGTGAAGTTCGCAATTGAACTTTTCACTTGTCACGAATTGGCGCTAGGGGAAAAGATACATGATCGATATCTTGATCCCTCGCTGTGACCATAGGTCTGTTCATTCTATGTAAAGCCTGGAGTCAAATATTGAAGAACAGACTTCATCTTAATTGATCACGTCAGAAGCAAAGCAATGCATGCCCAAAATTCTTGCAAAGTAGTATGTCGAAATATGAAGGTATTCTTAAAGAAATAAAATGGCAGCTGCAATCGATTAAGCACATCCCCTAAAATTCATGTGATACGTTTCCTTTTTAACCTACATTTCTCCGTGATCTTGTCACGTTCATTTTACGGTTATTTATTCATTGTTAGAATAAAAGGAAAATACTCAGACTATCTTAAAAGTGTGCTTAATCGATCGCAAGTGCCATTTTTTGGATGTATCTATTTAATTCGACGTAGTGTGTAGAAATTTTGGGCATGCATTTCTGACGTCATCAATCAAGATGGCGGCGAGCAGCCAGGAGCCTTAATGCCGAGACGGTGACTGAGGGCCGCTCCAGAGTAATGACGACGCTAGAGGAGGGAGCTTTTGTACGGATCAAATCTGTCGACTTAAATTCTCGCTCTAATGATCTCACTCTCTTCGAGAGAACGCGCCAGACGTTACGAGCGCAAGAAATGTCACGCGCTGTATGTAAAACGAGCGAAACATTTCTCGCTTCCTAGGCAAGAGGCAGAAGACGTGCTTCTCTCTGCAGGAAAGACAGATTAGTATGTGTAATATGTATAAACATATAAATATGAATAAATAAACAGGTAAATAAATATATTGATATATCTATTTGTGAGATATAAATATAGTTATATTTGCGAAATATAAATATATTTATATTTCTGTTGTGAGATATAAATGAGTAAATATATAAATATATTTATTTATATACAAACACACTTATACGTGCACATGAACTTGGTGCTATATCGGGTATTTTTCTCGCGGACAGAGAAGGAGATTAGAGCTTGTGCAATTCTCTAAGGTACTTTAAGCATCTCGGCGCAGTGACATGTAACTTCAGCGTCGCAAATTACGGAAGAAGCCGATATAGACTATATTTATACAACTGTATTTGTATTCTTAGTTCATGTTGTATTTATGTGCTTTGTTTGAGGTATGACTATTGCTAATGGCATTCGGGCATGGCATCTGAAGAAACTGCACGTTGTACACGACAGAAAAGTGAAGTCTGGATGATGCGACATATTTGGTTTTCATGAAGCTGAATAGCATTTCTGGTTATCATAACGAGATATTTTCTGATATATAAGCGGAATATTTTGAAGTAATACTGGCCAGAGTTTGATTAATGTGTCTGTGTATGTATATGTATATATATGTATGTATGTATGTATGTATAAATACATATATTATATATATATAAAAATTATATATATATATATAAACCATATGTAATATATATATATATATATATATATATATATAAACATATAACATATATATGTATATAAATTATATATATATAAATGTGTGTGTATGTGTGTCCAGAAGTCTTGGGCTCAAATACCATCAGAATATAAAGATGAGTTTTTCAAATATAATATTGAATCAGTTAAATAACAAATTTCAAATAAAATAATTATACATCAACACTTTAAGAAAAAAATTGTCAGTTAAATTTGTAAAAAGAAAGAATATGGATACAATTTTATTACGCATTATATACGTAAATATATGTAACCAAATTCATTTGGTTGCATTAACCAAAATTATGGGCCGTTCAGAATCCACCAAACAGTCTGTGACTTATATACTTCCAGATTTCAGATTAATTCAACCAAACTTTCTTTTCTGTGTGCAGTATGTTTTTGCATGATGCAGTAATAGTGAAACGAATTTTTCTTCTATTTCAACGTGAAAATTCTAAATTGTACATGAACACGTTAGATTCATGAAAAATTGTCACATCTTTTTTTCTTTCTTACTGTTGCGTCGAAATATTTGATATTGGAAAGGAATAGATTTTTTGAGACATTGCTGTGAATTTAAAAGAACTGCGAATTGCAATTCTTTATGTGCGTGCACGGAAGAAAATATTACAGATATAACGATGAGAAATATCGTGAGAAATATTTTAACGCATTTCCTGCGAGAATTATCTTCGGGTTTAGTGAAACTAAACTCGACGGGTTCCACGGAGTTCAACGTTTCATCTATTTGGCGAAGTAAACGCCAACTAAGCATAGCTTACGAGTTTTTTAAGCTGTACAATTAAGTTGTAATTTCTTTTACAATGGAACAACAAAATTACGCAGACATAGAACGTATCATTTGCAAAGGAACATAAAAAACGTCCTGTTTACTCTATGTGTATACATATATAAGTACAAAGAAATGTGCGAGATAAGATCTTTAACGTAGTAATCAATTATAAAGAGCAGTAAAAAGAAAAAAACAAATGTTGAAAATCGGCATCGATGATATTGTTCATTGTATTAATAGAATGTTGAGATGTACTTTATATAATTGTATGAGAGAGAAGAAAGAAATAATATTTTATTAAAATATTAAATCGAGAATTTGTGAATATGCGAATACACAGAACAAACATCGATACGCATCAATTTCCATCCTGCGGATGTTGTACGCAGTGCATGGTTTCCTTTCTTTTTCTTATGTGCTCGTCGATGTGTATGTGTGTGTGTCGCTTTGTGAAACAGAATACACCGTCGCCGATCCAAGATTGAAGATCCAAGTACTATGGAAAGCCACTAAAAGATAAAACTGTAGCTACTCATCCAATTCAGCGAGCTGTATTCTGAGGCTTGAATTTAACGCTGCATAAGCGTTTCCATTTATCGTTATGCCGATAAATTCAAGGATCAATATGAAACATATGTATATATATATATATATATATATATGTATGTGTATATATATATATATGCATGTGTATATATATGTATATATATGTGTATATATACACACACATATATATATATATATATATATATATATATATATATATATATATATATATATATATACACACATATATATGTGTACACTTAACACACCTGTGAAAGTAAGAATTATACAGAGACAGAAAATAATCTACGAGATAACACGCTGTGTGTGTACGCGCGATATCGTGTTAAATTTAGATTGACTTTTGTTACGTAATTTGCAATAATTAGCGACGACTGTGTGTACTTCATCGAAATTCACGTGATAGAGCAAGAAATGGTGGTGAGCTCCATGTGCAATTATATTCCTACGAAGTGACACGGAAGATCACGTTAATCAGCAACTACGTTTAAATTAGATTAATGTATATATACGGATATACACACGGTGAAAAAAGGCAAAGCAAAAGATGTAATTACGTGTTTGAGTCCATGTTGCGGTTTACGAGAGAGCCATGTCAGATAAGTCGTTGAAACCGGTGATACGTATACGGTGAAAAAAACAACGCGACGTATTTTATAATACGCGACCAGTATTTTATAATACTGGTGGAAAGAGAAAATAATGACATTCTGCTGTTTTGTTTAACGTGACGATATAACTTGCAGTTATGACGAATTAAAGCAATGAAGCCACTATACCGTCTTAGAGTGTGCTTTCATTAGATTAAAGAGGTTGCGCTGCCAAATGTAAGCATAAAGAAAAAAAAATAGGAAACAAATTGAACAAAGAAATGGAGATGAACACATTGAGCACTCTCTTGAGATTATATTTTGCTAAGTTCCATAAAGCAATGAATTTTTTCCCCACTACATCTCACCTTTCTCTCTCTCTCTCTCTCTCTCTCTCTCTCTCTCTCTCT
>NW_022639489.1:1231000-1247274 GCF_010583005.1 Odontomachus brunneus | reverse complement strand
TCTTTCTTTCTTTCTTTCTTTCTTTCTTTCTTTCTTTCTTTCTCGTCCGGTCGCTTTCCTTCTATCTTCTTTGTCTTTCTCTTTCTCATATCATATCAACGTTGTTCTACTCTTAACTATGCACAAAAAATAGTGCCAATGTAATTGTAAAATTATATATATTATACATACATACATACATATATGTATACATACATATATGTATATCTTTATGAGGAGATATTTGTATGCCGTTATATATGTATACACTACTGTCCAGAAGTTTGGAAGCAGTCATATTTTTGTGTGAAATAAAAGATCGTTTGTAAATATTATAAAAGCAACCGGATATAATAAATGTTTATTGACATTGACGACTACTTTAGACCAGAACACCAACTGTTTATGCCTATGTCTAATAAATTCTTGCTATTATCTACTTGCGATTGAATATTTACTTTGTTTTGGTCACGTTTAATTTACAGAAATATGATATTTATTCTCAATTCCGATATCTAACCATTGTATTCTAATTAAATAGGATTTTAATAGTTTTATTCAAGCATTCATAGACGCAAGTTACAATTTCTGAGCTCAGTGCGCCTTAAAGTTATCAGTTGGTTGATTTAACTGAATTTTTTTATTTAATATAATGTAATTATAGGCACAGAAAGTTGGTGTTCTAACTTAAAGTAGTCGTCAATGTCAACAAACATTTATTATAAGCGGTTGCTTTCATAATATTTACAAACGATCTTTTATTACACAAAAATATGACTGCTTCCAAAATTCTGGACGGTAGTATGTATATATATAAAATCGATTATAGATAAGTTATCTATCACACACATGGGCTCACATTTAACAACGTGCCTATAGCTTAAAAACCTTGAAGTCATCTAAAATCTTTGTAGCTTATCGATTTTTTTATTTTCGTTAATCTTTTTGCTTTTGTATATATATGTTATTACAGTGTATTTTTCTCTATATATGTATGTGTGTGTGCATTAATGGCGTAGTCGCGTACATATTGTAAAAGACTGATTTGTTTTCAATTTGTTTTATTTAAAAAGTCGTCCCATCGAGTTGTCGTACGCTTAATGCTAAACGTGGCTGTCTCTGATTGAATTAAATTCAATTAAGTAATAATATGTAACAATTATAATAAGAGGATAAGCTTACGGATTGTAAGAGAAGAGTAATGAGTTGATAATATTCATTTAATTAATTTAATTAAAGATTAACATTCTCTCTCTCTTTGTTCCCAAGACAGTCTCATTTAGCAATAAATGTGCATGCGTAATCACGACTGTCGCACGAACTGTAACGATATTACTTCCGTGTAGGAGGTTCAATTGTACAAATCGATAGTCGTGTCGTGATCTTTTCCGCGTGACGCGCAAGAATAGACTCGTCAAAAGTAATTTCGAGACGATTCGTGCGTTATGCCTGTCATGGCAGTTTCTACTAACGTTGATTAATAAGATCTGAGTCTTTGTTTGAGTTTAAATTCAAGTTAAGGTTTAACAGTAGAATGTTCAGGAACGACAACGCCCTTTGAACACCCGAAAGAGTCATTTCGACTTGCGATTCTAATATTTTAAGATTCTCTCTGTTATTCATTACTCGTATCAATGATTACTTTTGAACATGCTGAAAAAATACAAATATAGACATTTTATATATTGTAAACAAATTATCACAACACTTAGAATTTTTCCAAATTTATAATTTCCTACAGTAAAATGCATCACAATTATCAAATGCGGTATGTAAATTACTATAGAAATAGTAAATTTGACAATCTTTTAACATACGATATAAAGAATATTCGAATAATTAACATAATTTTAATAATAATTTTAAAATTTTAGTAAAAAGCCAAACGTGTGCATTTTTTTTCTAAAATATTCACAATAAAGGGGATGTCAATAACTAGGTGTTTTGCCCTGATATTAATCGACGTTAATAGAAACGTGCATTAGTGGGACGTTTTTGAGCATTAGATTGTTCAGTAGCCGCCGACATATCAATTCTCCTCTGCGTTTCAACAGTTACGCGACTAACGCGTGGTATTGCAAGAATTGCCCTGCATACCATAGTCGAACGTATTCCACGAGAGAAAAGTAGAAAAAGAGATGGCCGTCGTGTCAGAATGATTACTATTGTCGCGAGCAATCGCGGACAGTAGCCGCATCTCGTTAAAACGTCGTTAAAAAATGAAGAGAAATATATATATGTATATTGCAACTACTGTGGCTGTGTGAGAAACAAATTTTTACTCAACTACTCTAATCAATCCCATATACTATATCGATCGTGTCAGTCGGACTGACATTTCTCTCACTCTTCGCTCTACTCGTAAGCTCATGTCTTTCTGCTCTACTCGTAAGCTCATGTCTTTCTGCTCTACTCGTAAGCTCATGTCTTTCTGCTCTACTCGTAAGCTCACATCTTTTTGCTCTACTCGTAAGCTTTTAACTTCTCATTCTCGTCACACGAATCCTTTCCTCGGTGTCTGCTTCGAGACCATTTCGAGCAGCTATCTCGAATAACGATCAATCTCGCGATTATGGATGTCATCTTGATTTTCTCTCTTCAATCATTGAAGCTACGAAGTGTTCGGTGTTGCCGTCGTGAAACTTATGATTTGGCGATCCTATTGTCGCGTTGAACGTTTTGTGATTTGTATGAAAAGGAAAGGAGAAATACCAACTAATTAATTAAATCAATTACTCCAGATAGACATATATTTCGGCATATTGCCGGAATAATGACTGAATTGTAAATCGAAAATTATAGTGCAAGTACACAAAAATGCGTCCTCATACAAGAAGAATTTTGTCAGGTTGTCTCAAACAAGGCGTTTGATGTCACGAAAATTGCGCTAATATCGGAACAACGTTCTGCTGCTGCTGTGAATTGTTGCTTATTTTCTGACAAAAGAACGCAATTAATCAAGCGTAATAATCAGAATTAAACGTTTTAACTCCAAATATGGCGTAATGAAACGTCATTTCTTGAAATAATAATATTTTAAACATGTGCTGGTTGTAATAGCAAAGTATATATTAAATGTTTGCATCTGTGTCTATCTGGGGTCGCGAAAACGACATTCACATTCGCGAGTCGATTAAGGAAGATTGGAAGATGGAACTTAGCAAATTCTCGACTGAAAAACGAACGACAGAAGTATTCCAGATTTAACGTGTCTAACAATATGTTGTCGCTTCTACGCATATACATATATACTTTATGTGTATGCTATTTGTCTACGAGTATCCATGCTTTAACGAACAAGAAAGAAAAAGGAAGAGAGAGAGAGAGAGAGAGAGAGAATACACTCGCGTATTCGCACCTTACGTATGAGATTTGTCTCTTAATTTCCTGTTTTTCGAGTATGCAAAAATCTTCGTAGCTCTGAGCGCAGTCATTGTGATCGCTATATTATTAAGTATGCAAGTTTTTCATCATTAATTTACACTACACACAGGGGTGCGTTTTAAGGGAGAGAAACACCTTTGCCGCGCGCATAGAAAACTTAAATTCGAAACACTGTAACTTTGCCTTTAAATATTTTCCATGAAATATTCATAAATTGTCATAAATATTCTATTGTAATATTCTACTGTGAATATCTAATGTATAAACTCATACAAATTATATTTGTATGAGTTTACATTAGGTGTCAATAAAAATGTTGCTCGAATTAGGAAATAAAAAAGCGAATAATGGCAGAACAGCAGCCATTTCTGTAAAAGTTCCGCTTCTTTCATAGGCCTGATAAACTCTTGTAAAAATTGCTGAATGGAAAAAAAGAGATATACTCTTAATGTGCAATAAGTAAATTCGTTAGTTGCGCGCTAGCATAGCCGATTTTTCAAATAATTTTTCAAACCCAAAAATTATCAAAAAGAACGTTTTTAAGAAAAAGCGCTTCTTCTTAAAATAAACTTTGACAGACTAGTGCGGTCACAATTTTTGGAAAAAATTGGCAATCGGCTTGGTAAAGGCGTCTTATCCCCCCCTCCCCCCCAACGGCGGACGAACTGCGAGTAATTTGCGAAGCGCGAGTGTCTTATGAGGTTTTATATTTTTTCGCGCACGTTTGCATGGTGAATACTGCAAAATTCAAATAGCGGAACGTAGACAGACGAACGTCCGGCGATAGAGGAACGTTCGTTAAACAACAAAGGCATTCACTGATCGGATAAAACGAGTATTTGTTAAGTCTGAAAGTTGAAACTCTTTTTTATTATATCGTAGGATAAAGGTTGCAATGTAACGGTCGCCATGGGCTGCGAACTATTAAAGTTGCGCGGGAGACGTCCCTTCGTCTTCGAAAGACGCACGTTTCTTGTTGGTATCAGAGAAAGGAGGAACTTACTTTATAAAGTAAAAGCCGTAAAAATCATTTATTTAGCGTGTTACGTGTATAATGTTGTACTGAAAGAAAAAAATATCTAAGAAATAAAAAAAGAAGAAATATTCGGTATAGATACTGATAACATATTTATTTTCTCTCTTTTGTATTAATATACATATTTTTATGTTGAGAAGCGCTTCATTTTTCAAATACAAAATTTACATTTTCCTAAAATCATTGTTTCTTATGAAAGCAATTATTTACTCTATTTAAGCCAGAGAATTTAGGATTAAGTAAATATATTACTAGTACTTACCGAATAAATATTTTTCATTCTTTAGATATTCTTTCTCTCTCAGTGTATGTAAGAAATAATGTAAATTTTTCTATGACGTCTGTTTTGTAGAAGTCTTCGCGAAGTGTTTAGCGAATAAAAAATAGCATAGTTTTATACTTTGCGCTTAGTTACATACGCACACATACACACACACACACACACACATACATATATATTTATCGTTGCTTTTTACGTATTCTATGCCATTAATACAGAGTTGCGGAAGTGCGTGTTGGCACTTTCGCAACTCTTCTTTTATTCAAGTATTTCATTTGTTGAAGTTGCTTGTTTATTATATTCAGTGATTATATATATAGTATTGATATATTAAAACTCTAAGAATATGATTAGCGAAGAAAGAGTGAATATTTAATTTTCTCATTTCGAGTCGATATCGAGAAGCCAGTTAAGAGCATTAGAAAATTCACACTACAGAAAGATACGAACGTTATTAATGCGTATAACTGCAAGCATACAAGACGCGATTCTAAATGTATCGTTGAATATTATTCGTTAATTAGATTAACGTTTCTACAGAATTGTCCGATGTGCGCCCGTGGCGACCGTTTAATTTTAAATTTAGTCTCTCATTAGAGTATGTAATTGAAAGTCCTCGCGCGTGGAAAATCCATCGAGTCATTCACATAAGCAAGTTGCCAAGATCGGTGATATAAAATACGATGAAACTGTTAAACAGTTAAAAAAAAAAAGAGACAAAAAGATAAAAAAAGGAAAAAGAGAAAACAAATCTATAGACGACACGTAGTCCCCTCGTGGTTTGCAAGCGATAAATTGACATGACAATTGCAAACGCACAATACGCTATTCCGGGATAATAACATTTGTTGAATAGTCTATTGCGCAACACGATTGTGTAATGTGTATAATTCCAGGAATATATAATATTAATTGTAATCAAGTGTACATTACGTAATTATATATGAGAGGCTGTATAAATATTTCTAAATACATAAATATATATATATTATGAAATATTTTCCCGAAATCCACACACTTCTGCTTCTTGCACAACCCTCTTCATGCATTTAGTTTAATGTGTGCAACATTTATATTTCTCGGATATTCATTATATTAAAATTTATTCTTAGAGTATAGTAAACATTACTCGCGCGCGCCGAAGCATATACTACGTGTATGCTTTAGCATTACGGTTCTTTAACGAATTCATAATATTTGCTACAAGAAACCAAACTTCCTTTATTTTTTTAGACATCTTCAATTTCTACATTGTATTTATATGCGTAAAGATATATATATGCTTACAGAAAAAAAAGGAAGTAATTATTGATAATAATGATTATAATTATCACGATGCTGCTCAAACCTGACAGAAATATCGCTACGTTTCTTTGGAGTAAAATTTTTGTATCTTTCGTCATGGTTAAGCTGTAATTACATTGTTACATGTTTTATTATTTCATTTTAACATAATATACTTAAATTATTAAACGAAAAGAAAGCCATTTTCTACATACTTCTGTAGATGCGTTCGTGATCCTTGTTTTCGCACTGAATACGATAGTTTTTTGAAGGGATAATTGCGGATAATTCTTCGGAGTCTTAGTTACTTCTTTTTTATTAGCAGCAGCACTTAATTTGTCATCTTTCAAGTGCAATTGATTTCTTAGTAACGGTTCCCCTTTATTGTCGCGTGCCTTCTTGTTCTTTAAATCTGTGGGGAGCAAGAAAATATCGTGTCAATAAAATATTAATAGAAACATTGTAAAAATAATTATTAAAACTTATACTTTGTTCTTTCCAAGAGAATTAAAATTATAATAAATCAATAGATAAATCGATAAATCGATAGATAAAAATTGATAAAAATTCGATTTGATTTAAACGAATTAAATTAATATACTTATATAGAAAGAGTTAACTTATTAAAGATTATATGTTAAAATGATTGCATATATATATACTTTTGCAGTTTGAATCATTTTTACGTCGTGTAATTTTATCGCTGTGATTAGGAATTATTTCGTCATATATTGGCATTGATATCGGTGTAATAATACCACCTGAATATTCTCGAGGATTTATTAATCTATAGAGAAAAACAAAAAGTTAGTAATGCGTTTTAGAAAAATTATAATAGTTCTTTTAAAATAATAATTATGTATGAAAAAGCAACGCATAATTTTCTCTCTATATAATATTCATATAATTCCCATATAATAATCGTAAAAAATTTATGGGCATACCTCAGTAGTTCTGCAGCATCATCCGAAATTGATTGCAATTTCTTTAATTTCATTAACGCATTCTCCACATCTTGCTTGATATTCTTTTCACGATTAAGATTAGAAATTTTTGCTTTAATAGCATCAATTTCATTTATGAGATCCATCAGCTCTGAACTCCTTTCTACATCTAATAGAATTATTTTCAGTATATATATATAATGCATATTTAAATATCCTTTATACATTCAACAGACCCAGATAGCAAAAAATCTTCAGAGAATGTTCTGGGATGTTCTTAGGATGTATGAATGTCCTTAGAACATCTTTAGAATGTCCTTTGAAGATTTGTGGTGTACGGGAAGTTATGTTTAACTTATTTGATTGATAAAGCTGTCCAGATAAACGTTTTATTCTTTGCTGTGTAGTTTTACCGTCGTTTAAATTATTGTTCTTCCACTTTTTGCAAAGATCAATTTCCGTAATAAAGGGATAATATCTAAAGATGACAGAGAAATTATGTTCCTGCGAGAACTGCCACACCTGATTGCAATATGAATCTTTCAGCGACCACACTTGATTATTTAATTCGATCTAAATTGAAAATAAAAATGTTCGTGCTTAATTAAAAGTGAGATAGACGTTATAGTTTTAACTTGAATATATAATCTTATTAGGGGAAGTACGATATGATTATTTTAATGTTAATAAGATCTTCTATTTAAAAACACTGTATTCTTAATCTAATATTTGTGCTTTCAATAAAAATTATTTTTAAATAATGAAAATATATTTTTTTTCTTTGTTGAATCATATAAAATGAATTGATGCAAATAATTTTTGTTTGGTGCTGTGTGTAGTTTCATTTTAAGATTTAAATATCAAAAATAAAAATATTTTTAGAACAAGAATATTCTCTTTTTCTATGTATATATACTTGTCGTTTAATAATATATAATTAATAGTAATATCAATGTGCAATTATGAAATCTTACTAATTTATTACCAGCTTTTGTTTCTCTTCCTTTAAAATCTTCTCTTTCTCCAGCAAGCTACTTTGGCACATATTCGTTACATCTTTCGTGACACTCAGCTCTATACTTTTAATTCCGTATGTGGTCAAAAGAGAATCAGGAACAATATTATTAGTATCGTTTACAAAGGGAAGCGACATTTTTTAATCGTTTCCTCTTTTCGTCTGATTCGCTATTTCTAAAAGAAGAACGAAAAAAATTTTTAAATATGGAGATTTGCGGTTATTATAAGATATCCCTATATTAAATTTCAATCGAAATCGAACGACTACTGGACAACTTCCGTCGACCAATGAGCATGCGGTTTATTTCAACGAGTCGACGATTGAAAAGTTGTCATTCTGACGAGCGTTTAGTAACTGGACGGGCACACTTAATGGTAAAAGAGCCACAGGCCTGAAACCAAAGAGAAAGAGAGAGAGAGAGGAAGAGAGAAAGAAAGAAAGAAAGAAAGAGAGAGAGAGAGAGAGGACAAGCGCGCCGATAGAGAACGAAATTCTTCTGTATGTAAACAAAGTTTAAAACACGAGATTAAAAGCGTGATTACGATCGATTTTGAAGTTTTTTATGGTATAATTATACAAAGAAACGAACAATGAGCACAAACGGCATAAAATTGTTAAAGAAAACGTGAGTTTATGATTCCTAACCCATTCTTGTAACTTGAGAAACTCTTCATAATCTTGAGATATATATATATATATATATATACATTCAGATTATTATATATATAATGTGGTGATATATATATCTACATCTATATATGTACGATTATAGTGTTCAATTAGCTTAATATATGTGTTATCAGATAAGGCTAATGAAATCACAATGATTTTCCTTCTTTGTTTGTAGACACGCATATCCTCCACAAGGGATGCGTTGCCAAAAGTGTCTGGAGATGGGACACTGGAGTTATGAATGCAAAGGAAAAAGAAAATACTTGCATAGATCCTCTCGTACTGCTCAGTTAAAAAAGGTTATGCAGAAGCAACAGGATAACAAAGAGTATGTACATTGAATTTTTATCAGACTTGATTATCGCAAGATATAAAAGTATTAATGCCTGGACATTCTTTTTATTTTGGTCTTTAAATATGAATATTTAAACTTTTAACATAGAATACGTATACATATACTGAACATACATATGTATATCCTATGTTAAAAGTTTAAATACTTGTATTTAAGTATTGAAACAAAAATGTCCTGGATTAGATATATGTCCAAGCATATTGATACTTTTATCTCGAGTTTGTTTTTGTAAGCTGAGATTATTGTAAGTTTCTTTATATAGTGTTATTTCCTTTTTATTTTCATGGTTTCTATAGACATGTAAATTCAAAAAATTTTCTATAGACATGTAAAGTCAAAAAATTTTGAAAATGATACAAAAATTTGTCTTGGCATTAAAAGTAAAACTATTTATATCTTTATAATAATAGACTTTAGATAATTTTTTGTAAGTTGATTATAGTAAGTTTCTCTATTATTTATATATTATTATATATTCTCTAGTATTATTTTTATTTATTTTTATGGTTTTTGTAGATATATGAATGTAAATAATAAATACAAAAATGTTATAAAAATTGATTTCCTAGCACCAGAAATAAAACATTTTCATACAAAGGTAAAAATTATATAAATGTATCATATTTTCAGACAAGAGCAAAAGGAAGAAATAAATAAAAATCATGTTACGAAGAAAATGAAAAAGGAATCTAGCAGTTCCAGCGACTCGAGTTCTTCCAGCAGTGAGACTAGTGATAGCAGTAGTAGTGAAAGTAGTAGTAGCAGTTCTTCATCAGACAGCGAGTCGGACTCTAGCGACAGTGTATCTAGTAGTAGTAGCAGCAGTAGTAGTAGTGATAGTAATAAATCCACCTAATAGCACGGTAAGAAAATATTCTCTAATATCTTGTTCTGTATTGATAATAGATCATTCCGGGCCGCCGAATAAAGTGACTTAAAAAAAGTATGAAAGCAGAAATGAAGGAAATGTGGAACTCTCGCGAGATTTACTTCACATTGTACAAAGCAATGCATATGATATTTCATCATAACTCAATCTTTCCTTTCATTACATATATACATGTGTATTTAATTAAATATTAATGATTATTAGTGAATATTATTATAATTTGATCACTTAATCATGTCACAGTTTTATTGCATCAAGATTTGCTACTCTAGTTTCTGTTATGTTTAACTTTTTTTTTTTATAAAAATATATACAGTGACATGCATATTTTATGCATATTTTATGTAAGACTATTCTTGTCATTGATATTGCAGGACATCGTGCGTTAATATTATTTTTTTTAAGAATTTTTGATATTGAATGTGACATGAAGATCTGTCACTGATCAATGTAGAGTTAATAGTTAAACATAAGACGATTATTTTTGCTGCGCTACTGTGCGCACATAGTACTTACAATATTGATATAATTGCTTTCTTAAGAATATATTTAACGAGGGTTTCACATGTAACAATAATATAGAAGGATCAAAGGATGTCATCAAAGGATCAAAAAATTTAGGAGTATGCAGTACTCGCTAAGATAAACAAAAATGTTAAGTTTAAAAGATCTTTTAAACATAAAAGCGATGTTTAGTTCTGATATGTGCACAATTACATGAGTCTAAATATATTTTTATAGAAATCGATTCTCCTAGTCATTTTGTAAACACTTTCCCACACAACGTGGTGGGAGACTCGTTCAAAAGATGCCCTACTTTTTTTAGGTGTCTTTTGAACTTCTTTAAGACGTCTTCGAGACATGCATGGTGTGTGGGTTGTTTCTCTATGTATTTCTGTTCCTAAATTTCTCGATCCTTAATTTGTTATAATTGTATAATAATAAGATTGGTATACAGTGTGTTAATTAGGCTTTTGTCAGACAATTAACGATATAAAAATTTTACATTGGAGGATATAAAAAATTATACTATTTTGTTACACAATTTAAATACATATGCAAAAATATAATGTCACTTTTCTCGGATCAATCTTCAATATCTTCGGGCAGAGTCTGTACTATCACTTTTCTTCTTGGTTCGAAAGTGAAATTGTTTGTCTTGAATATGTCACTTTCGTAAAATGGATGTAGATTGTGTATGTCGATCTGCTTAGCCTGAAAATACAAAATTTATTATTGATAACGTGAAACGCGACATATGAATATCGTGCTAATGTAAAACGGATAAAAAACGAGTTTCTACACAGACTCAAAAAAGATGGACGAAAGTATTGTGGAAACTTCACGCATCGAAACATATTAAAATAAGATGAAAGTCTTGTGTATTTGATGTTAAGAAAATTGACCGATTCTCTCTCTCAATGCGTCATTTTTAACCAATTTGTAATTGATAGTAATACTGCGTTATAATGCATGTAATTTTCATGCCAAATTTAACGCGATTTATTTTATTACCCGCTCTAATAGATCTTTTTCTGAAATTTCAATAGTTGCGATACGTCCGCCGTGCAAAGCCTTTTGAAACGCCAAAGTGTCCAAAGTGATTTGTCGTAGTATGTAATACAGGAGTTCGCTGTGATCTTTCTTGTATGACAGATACTTCTGGAACGTCTGTAACAATATGTACATTCGGAGATTAATTAGTGTTGTGAAATAAAAAGTGGATTAAGGGTGCAAGTGAGAAAGTATATGTGGACATACCTGGCGCATAGATTTCATTACAGAATATTTTTGTGTATCGACAAAACTATCGAGGGCCATTCTGATGGCGAGATTCATGTCGCTTTCCTGTACGTGATCTCTTAAATGCATCTTCGCGCTAGCTTCTGCCATACGAATAATGCTTTCTATATGGCGAACGGTGATTGGCAAACTCCCAGTCGCCTGTAATGAAATAACGATGTAGTAGTTTTTAACTCGACGTATAAATTTTGCCGTACCTTCTCAAGAATATTCGCCAAGTAGCATTCTTATTTAAAAGTTTCTCTTAATTTTTTATTTTGGAAATTGAATATTGCTTTAATAAGGGGATATCAGATGGTTGTATATAAATGTTTCGAAAATTCGATTTGAAAAATGGTTTCAGTAAGAAAAAATTAAAACTTCATTATAAAAATTATAAAATTTATAAAGAAATAATTTTTTTCGAGATAAAGTAAATTATTACTAGATAGTTTTAAAAGCGCTTCACATTAAATGACGAATGTAAAGAGACCAATAAGAAAATATTTTTGTTTTTTATAACATTATATACTGTATTCTTAAGAATATTGAAGAGATAATAATGATGTATCATAGTACTTTTTATCGCTTAATCGATGTTTAATATCCTCTTCTTTTAAAAATGCCCATTATTCGAGAACGAGATTTTCTTAACAACTTACCAAGCTCTCTTGTCTCAGTTGACTGTACAATTTCGCTACTTTGTCCTGATCAATGTTGGTCAGCTTGGGATGTACATTCTGTTTGGCGTAAACGATATACTTTTTGAGAAGATCTTGCGGAATGGATAAACTCTGTATAACGGGATCCAACTCTATGGCTTGTGTTCTTTCTGTGCTCGTGGGATGATGCTTGATGTGCGAATTGACAACGAATTTGGCCAGATGACGGTCCTGCATAGGATCGATCTCGTCCTTGACTATGCATAGCGCGTCAAATCGCGAAAGAATCGGTTCCGATAGGTCCACCTGCGTAACAATATAATATGTGATATTTATGTATACATATCTACATATTTACATAACTTTATAATTTTGTAATGACATCTTATATCTTCTGATTATTTTCTCTAATGTTTCGGTCTGATAATTTCATACGTCACAATTTCGAGAAGACGCTCAAAGACTAAATCGTTTCACGGGTTCGTACATTTTCTGAAAAGGTCATGCTAGGGTCGTATCGACCGCCGATAGGATTAGACGCCGCTATCACTGCGCATCTGGCGTGGAGAGATGTGACGATACCGGCCTTGGAAATAGAAATACTCTGCTGCTCCATAGCTTCATGGATGGACGTTCTGTCTTGATCGTTCATCTGGAAAAAGATGGAAACTGTAGCGTGTCTCTGACGACAAAAGTATTCTCGTTAGAATCAGTCATGATGTAAATTAAGATTTATATATAGATATAAATATTAATATCACACTCATATAACATAGATATTGACATAAGAGCTGTGTGTGAGAGTTCTAATAAAAATAATAATATAATTGGGACAACTAATAATAATGCTGTTACCAATAATTTATTACTAACTTTAATTACCGATAATAATCATGACTAAATTACTTATAATATTTACGGCGAGAGATTGTTATAGTGTACACTTTTTTTATATATTAATAGTTAAATATAAATTATATACTTTGTCGAACTCATCAATGAGACATATTCCATGGTCGGCAAGGACTAAAGCTCCAGCTTCTATAGTCCACTCTCTGGTGGTAGGCGATCTCCTCACGTAAGCGGTCAGACCGACGGCCGAGGCCCCCTGACCGGTGGTAAACACTACCCTGGGTGCTACCTTCTCCACATATTTCAAAAACTGCGACTTGGCAGTGCCGGGGTCGCCGCATAGCAAGACATTTATGTCGCCTCGAACCTTATGCTTGTTACCTATATGCCCATATTTGATATAACACAAATATAAAGAGAGGGAGAGAGAGAGGATGCGTAAATTCATAAAATAACTTGATGAAAAAGTACCAGGATTTTTCGGCTCGCCGCCAAATATCGATAACGCCAAGGCTCTCTTGATATTCTCATGGCCGTAAATTGAAGGTGCGACACTCGCAACAATGCGATCGGCAATGCGTTGATCCTTGCTCAAAGCGAGTATATTCGAGATATCTTCTTCTGTTAGCGAATCCACGATCTCCTTCGAATCTTTGACGAATAAGTGGTTAGCTAATAATACTGTGGAAAATACTGGGAAGCCCTATTGTGCAAAGTAAAATAAATTAGAAAATTTTTGTCTGATTTATATGCCTGAAAATAAGATTTATTTTGCAAGCACATGCATAGATACGAAATAAATTAATAACACACATAATGCACAAAATAGATTAATAACACTTCGAGAAATGTAATAATTTCACAGTTATAAATATTTAATCGATTTAACGTGTTAAAAAGCTTACTTGTTCGGTGTTTAAAGAACCATCGTAATTATTGGTGTAAATAGCGGTAACGTCTATTTCATCTCCTGGTTTGCAACGATCGCAGAGATCGGATAATAGAATACAGTCCTTACTGCGAGGTATTCTACCAGCTGGTATTCTACCTGGAGACTCCTGTATTGTAATCTTCTGGTAGTTCCTGTATATCGTTTTTTCCATATTGACCTAAAACACAATACATTTATATATAGATATAAAATATAATTTTTATAAGATAATAAAAATTCAGAGAATAAAGAACCTTTCAAATAATAGAATAGCAGTGCAAAAGTTAACCGACTTGTTTAAAGCTCGACTCACCATGAACGGACCAATGCTCTGACACTCGGGACACGAGCCTGGCTTGACTTCCGTGTTCTGGGATTGAACGAAAGGTCCGAGGATATAACCGCACTTTGTACAATCATATTTCACCACTGATAATTGCGGCAAAACTCCCGTTGTAGCCGTGACGACTCCAAGAGTGCGGACCAATTGATTCAAATGGAGTTTCCTATTATGTAAAATTAAAATTACACGTTATGTACGCGCATTATACACTGGATGTGTACATATATATTCTTGAGATTCAAGTAAAATAAAATAAATAAAATAATATATTACATAGGTGGAATTAGTATATATCACAGAGTTAATTGCGGATTTTTACCTGAACGTGCGTAACTCCTCTATCAACGGCAACTCCGATATTCTCACGTGAATTTCCGACGTGACTCTTTCGTAACTAGGAAAAATCGTTAGTACCAGTTCTTTCGCCACTTCATCAAATATCTCAAGCATTTGAAATGGCGCCTCTGGTAAGAAATAGGCCAAAACATGTTCCTTACTGGCGAGAATGGGAAATTCCACTACGAAACTCGCCTATGGAAGTAAAGAAGCTACATAAGATATTAGATAAAAAAAATAAAATGTCTCGGGACGATAATGGTCATTTTATTTTCAAAAAAATAAATTTCATGCATATAAATATGGATATAAGTACAAAATATACATTTTGCTTATTTCCATACCATAGAATATGTTAATAATATAAGTATTACGAGAAAATTATACTAGTAGTTTTGATTCCAAGGTATATATGATAATTAAAATAAATGAATAAAAATTATATTTTAAAGCAAAGTTTCCTTATCAGAATTGTGTAATATGATTCAATACTAAACCTGATTACTTTCGCACATGTGGCGAATACGTTCTTTATACATGTACTGTCCCTTCGAGTTTGTATGGGTGCGAAGAAAACTCTTGAAACGATTCGAAATTTCCGTTCGTGGTCCTAACATCATGACCCATTCTTTTACCGAATGCCCTTTTGTATCCTCTAAGTTTTCAATGGATTCGATCATCTAATATAATAAGAAAAATTTATTATTACCTTTTGAGAATGTTTTTATGCAAAGTTATACTTTTATGAAAAGATTATTACTTCAGCATCTTCTAATACACCCGTAGCAGCCTTTTCAGCCATACGTCGCTTGCGTGCCTGTACTTCTTCTTCATCAGTTTCATCTAAAAGTATAAAATAAAATGTTTTCAAAATATACTCAATTATTACAAATACATTTGCTTAATTTTTATACAGATTATATTATATAAAATTGTTATTTACTTAATAATATACTTAATACTACTTAATATTTTATATAATAATTCTTTTGATATAATAATAATATAATTGTTTTGTTTTCAAAAAGAATATAGTAAAAAATTACCATAAAGCAAATCGCGATCATCTCTTATGATGCCTGCTGCACGATCTCTTTTTCGCATTTCAGTTTCAGCAGCTATACGTTCTCCCTGAGATATGTCTGAATATTCTTCTTCATCAAGGAGATTGGGATCATATCTGTCCAATGCTGACATAGGCCGATAATCACTATTGAAACAAAATTATATTTTAATGTTGAATCCCCAATCTTCATTTTCATTACCATACATAGGATTATAAATATTGTTAAAACATTATTAGTAAAGTATTTTTTTTGTTAAAATTATTTTTAAATAATGTATATCATTCTTTAATATTTACTTAAATAACAAATACTGAATATTTTAATAAATTATATGATTGATATAATTTATTATATCAATTTATATATTACTTTATTGATTTATACATTACTTATAAATTATTATATTCTATACATATATATATATATATATATATATATATATATATATATATATATATAT
>NW_022639489.1:1224821-1230933 GCF_010583005.1 Odontomachus brunneus | reverse complement strand
ATATATATATATATATATATATATATATATATATATATATATGTATTGGAGATAAAGAATATATTATAAATATTAAATCCTTACGCTTCCATATTATCTCCAAATAATTCTTCTCCTTCTTCCTCTTCTTCCACAATATTGCCTTCATTTTCTTCACCAAGTAAATCAGATTCATCTTCGAATGGTTCATCTATATCAGGTGCAGGTGAGGTCATTGCCTCTGCATTTCGTTCAGAACGTACAGGGGAGCTGTTTTGTTCACTCTTATAGTAGAATGATAAAATCAAATATTATATAAGCTGCATTTTTTCTTGTATGATTATAGATGTATCATAAATATAAATGTTATCACTGATCAATATAAATATTTCTTTTACAAGTGTGTGTATGTGTATATAAGAAAAACATATAGTTGTTTTGTAATGATATAATACTTAAAGGAATCTCTAAAAAACAAAATAAAGTTAATGTTACATTAAAAATTTATAATGATCAGTAATAATTCAATAGCCATATGAGCATCAATATGCATATATTTAAATTTAAAACTTTACCATTGTTATTATTTATAATATAATATACTTTCGCCAATCTTGCTTTTATAATATCACAAGACAAAACGCTATAACTGGTACCAGTCGACTTTTGTTAGCTATTGTAATACAGTTATTGTAATACAGATCTACTGTCAATAACCACACTATGAAGTTTAGCGAGACTGCATTTGGCGGGAATACTTTGTAAAGGCTTATCCAGTGGTCTGTTCTTTTCAGCTGCACTGCTGAATTGGTAAGTTAAAGTAATAGCGAATTCGGTAGCTTGCACTAGTGCGCACTGAGTGCGCATTAAGGCTTGTTTACAGTACATTCTTATATTTAAGATCGTGTCTTAAATACATATTTAAAAACATTTTAACTAATAAAATGATTCGTACGGATGTTATACATATCATATTATGGTTAAAAATATTTGAGAATTTATTTGAGAATTATTTAAGACAATCTTTAAATATAATAACATACTATGAACAAGCCTTAGTGCGCACTCAGTGCACACTAGTGCAAACAACCGAATTCGCTATAAGACAAGTATATTTTTTCTCACTTTAACTTATTGCACCAGTAGTGCAGCTGAAAAGAACAGACCACAGGCTGCGTTCCGAAATTCACTGCTAATGCTGAAATTTTATGGTAATGGGGTGTTTTCCAATTGCTTAACACATCTTGACACACACGTACACAACCAGTTTATTAGTCACATATTATCTAAAATATTTTGTAAGATAATATGCAACCAATAAACTGGTTTTGTGTAACACAGTGTACGCAACTGGAAAGCACCCATGAATTATAGGCCGATATTCATAGTACGATCTTATATTTAAGATTATCTTAAGTACTGTCTTAAGATGTCATAAACCAATCACAGAACCATATTCGCATCTTAAGACATTACTTAAGACGATTTTGAATTAAGATTCGACTATGAATACCGGCCTATGTGTTTTTCAGTGCGACAGAATTCTATAATATTATATTTCTTATTTTTTATTTTTAAGTAGTATAACTCAATGGCAAATCAGACGTCTTGTTATTTAACAAATTACAACATTTTATTCGGAGGAAAAAGAGAAATTAGAAAGAATCATGATGGATTATGTAAGGTGGATTTTTAGATTGGATTTCTGTACACCGAGGTATATAATTATGTATGAACTAGGAATGGAAAAATTGAAAATAGGATGGGGTATAAGGGCGAAAAGGTATGAAGAAAAAATTAGGAACAGTAGTGAAGAGAGACTAATCAAAAAGTGTTGGGAAGAAAAGGAAGAAAGGGGAGGGAAAGATTTATATTGGAAGGAAAGGGAAAGTTATTATAATAGGAATGGATGGGGTGTAGAAAGAGTTAAGGAAGGAATGGAAGGAGGGTGGGATATGGAGGGAGAGATAGTAAAAAGGGAAAGAGACGTGCAAAAACAGTGGATAGAAAGTAAGATTAGGGAGGCAAAGTATAATAAAAGGTATAAAGATATAAGGAAGATAGGGGAGGGACATAAGTATTTGGAAAAGAGCAGTTTGATAAGGATGGGAGCAAAGGCGGGGGGAGAAGTGAGAGCGCTTATTAAGTTAAGGTGCGGTAATCTGGAGTTAAAAAATAAGTATTGGTTAGAGGAGGAAGAGAGAAAGTGTGTAATGTGTGGGAAGGAGCAGGATGAGATGTATCATTATATGTATACATGTGAGTGGGGAAAGAGATGGTTCGAGGAGATGGATAATATGGAAGGTAGGGGAAAAGAAAGGATATGGGATGATGAAATCGATGAGATTAAAGGGAAAGTATTAAAAAGAATGTGGAGAGAAAGGGAGGGTAAAATCAAAGAGAGAGAAAGAGTAGGAGAAAAAGAAAAAGAAAAAGGATAAAGTGAAATGGGGTAAAGGGAAGAAGAAAGAGAGAGGAGAATTTAATGTGATATAGATATAGAAAGTATGGAGGAATGGAAAGAATGAATGAATGGTGGATGTGTGGAATGTGTGAGGTAGTTGTTTAATGTAAACCAAGTCCCCTTCTTGGCTATTTAATGTATATAGCTGAATGGTAATAAATATATATATGAAATTTTATTCAATCGTAAAGCAGAAAGTCTCGTTATTTTCAAATAGTATAACTTAACAAGGGCTTACTTTTACAAAACACACAAAAATAAAATGATAAGTTTTCGTAATTATAAAAAGTAGGCAAAACTTAAATGGTTATAGATTATACTGAAACGCATTGCAATAAAGTTCGTGAAAAAATATATAATTTCAATATATCACGTAAATATGGAAAACATAATATAAAATTGTTCTTTTCACTATAAAATTAAATGAGATTAAAAGTATTGTATTCTACTATACAATATATATTATGTAAAGTAATTGAAAAACTGAGATGTATGTGACATTTTATGATTACAAAAATGTTTTTATTTAAAGTTTTACAATTGTAGCTTCTTATTCTAAGCGGTATAATTAAAAATTGTATTTTCATATTATTTTGTTCTTTTTGTTGTTAGTAACTAAAAGGGAATGTGGTTCTTCGACACATTGTGTACATACATATACAGAAAAACTTGGCGAAACTTAATTTTTATTAAAATATGTAAAACCTACAATAGTTTACACATCTAATTCAATTAATATGTTTTATCAGAGAGAAACCTGAGAGCGACCACGCTATACGTTTTGGCCGACACCGATTTTCACGCTGTTTGATGCGCCATCTGCATCCATTTTTGAGGTACGTTCCTTACGCCTATTTTCAGACATTGTCGGTAAAGTTTCGATTTGTTGTGTGTCCATTCTACGCCTATTTTCTGGCGATTCGTGTCCGTGTTAAGCGCATAATTGCGTGGTTAAAAACATAAACTATCCATGTTCTTAACTATACAATTATGCGCTTAGCATGGACATGAATCGCCAGAAAATGGGCGTAGAATGGACACACAACAAATCGACACTTTACCAATGTCTGAAAATGAGCGTAGGGAATGTAGTTCAACCTCAAAAATGAGTGCAGATGGTGCATCGAACAGCGTGAAAATCGGTGTCGACAAAAACATATGGCGTGGCCGTTCTCAGATTTCTCTTTGGTTTTATCATACACGCCTGATATATATTATTATACACGCCCGATTATAACTGATAAAAATGAGATTAATCAGGTCCCAGGTATAACAGATAGTCAAAATAACGTCAGATTGACGTTATTTTGACCAAATGTTGAATAAATTTACGTCACTTTTTGGTCAAAGTGACATCAGATTGACATTATTTGGACTATCTGTTTTACCTGAGATAGTACGTAACATTTACAAAAATTTCCGAAAGATTTATTAAGATAAATACGTTTAGAAAACGTATGTAAAATTATCATGCTACTAGGGTACCATATAAAAACGTATTATTAAAAAAATTCGAGACCATTTGGGTACTTCGTTCATATAGGTAATAAATTGGTAAAATCGTTAAAATTACAAAAGAAGGAAGCTATGCGTGTTACTCTCTCAACGAGGATAAAAATTTGAATTATCTATGTTACTATGAGTCTATTTATGCGGCGTAAAACTTCACCGCGCAAATTCATTTTCCGGAAATAGGGTTTTATTTAACTCCCTAGTAGTGCAATTATATAACTCGTTAAATGCAGTTAACGATAGATGTCGTATCGTTGCGCAGCTTTTCTACGGTATAAAAAAAGCTGCGCAACGACAATGAAACTGTCGTTAACTGCATTTAACGAGTTACATAATCGCACTGCAGTAACTTTCCAGTTAACTTTAGAACCTTTCGTAAAATATTGAAACGCAGTTTCGAAGACTAGTCAGAAATCTGCTAGAAACTGCTAGTCTGCTAAAAATTGCTAATAAAATTTGGAAAGCTGCATCCTAATCATTGACGCCCGACGTACTACTGCCGCTTCTACTTACACCATTGGATAGTTGTATTTTCGTTATTCTTTCTTGCGTATATTCTTCGTCTGCAACAATTCATATATTGCAATTAGCATTTTTTTATGAATTTCCATTTTATAAAAAATATGCACATATATATTCCAAAAACATATTACAGCTATTTATGTATATATATATATTTTTTTTTTTTTCGGAAATAGGGTTTTATTTAAAATAAATAAATAAATAAATAAATAAATAATATATATATATATATTATTTATTTATTTATTTATTTATTTATTTTAAAAATTATAAATTTTAAAAATTTATATATATATATATACATATATATATATATACATACATATATATGTTCATTGATTTCTTTCTCTCACCTGACTCGTTGTCGCTCAATTGGCGAGGTGAAAATTTGCATCCTCGCGCAAGATAATACTTTAATTTACCCACGCTAGCTAAAATTAAGCCGAGGAATGGCGGCGAGGGTTTTAATGGCCTCGACAAATATTCCGGGTGGAACTGTGTGGCTACATAGTAACTGTGTCCTTCCAATTCAGCAATTTCCATTCGTATGTTCTGATCGTCGCGACCTAGCACAAAAATATTTGTCACGTTCCTAATTGTCTCTCATTATTATTACTAAATATCATTATCATATAATACGTATTAGTATACAAATTTAATAGTAACTGATGTCTCAACTCTCTAGTGCTTAGAAAAAATTTGTCCTTAAAGGAGATGCAATGTGTAACTCACCTACAAATTTTAAACCAGCTGCTTCTAAGTCGGCAATGTAGTCCGGATTTATTTCATATCTATGCCTATGCCTTTCTTCTATTGTATCTTTATTATCGTATAATTTTTCTGTATACAAATATTTATAAATGTTAATTTGAAAAAAACGGATGATTTTAGTTGATTGATAAATTTCGTCACTCACTTAAAATAGAGTTATTGTTGATAAATTGTGTCTGTCTTTTCCCGAGCCTCATTGTTCCCCCCATTTGTCCTGGATTATGCTCTGGCATGTCTATCACCAGAGGATGAGCGGTACTCAGATCGATTTCTGTTGTATTTGCCATCTCGAGATTTAATACATTTCGCGCAAATTCAATAACTGCCGCTTGTAGACCCAGGCAAATACCAAGGAATGGTTTGTCGTTCATTCTGCACCATTTGCACGCCTCCATTTTTCCCTCCATTCCTCTTTTTCCAAAACCACCTGGTACAATGACGCCGCTAGAGAGGTATACCATAAATATATTTAATATATAATTTATAATTTTAATTTCATTTCTTGTAACTTAAATCTAAATAATTTTACTTATAATTTGTAAATTTTTATTAAATTAATTTTCTATGATTCAACTTTCAGTATTTTGATCTATTATATTAAATTTATAATTTTATACAATTAATAATTTCAGATATACATAAATTAGAATGTAGAAACATATTGTGCTGGAAAACTTACTTGCTTCTACAAAGTTGTTGCCAAGCCTCATGATATAAAACCGGAACTTCTGTTTTTGTGGCCTGTTCTAGATTAGCAGCTTCTATAAACTACAATAATCATGTTCTTAGAGAATGTGTATGCATATATATATATATATATATATATATATATATATATATATATATATATATATATATATATAT
>NW_022639489.1:1216601-1224707 GCF_010583005.1 Odontomachus brunneus | reverse complement strand
TATATATATATATATATATATATATATATATATATATATATATATATATATATATATATATGATCGTGCAAAATGTATAGTAATACTTCAAACAATTACGACATCTTACAGTCAAGTTCAATTTATATCCGGCTTCAATAGCAGCGTGTTGCAACGCTTTCGTAACAGACGCATAAGAGTCTTCAAGTTTTGTATATTTGCCGACCAGAGCAATATTAACATCTTTACGCAGATGATCTACGCGTTCCGCTAAGTCTCGCCATTTCCTCATAAAGCAACGCGGACGCGGCATTCCTATTTGTAGCTGTAATCGGTCATTCAGAAATTCTATGACACCTTGATGTTCCATAAGAAGCGGCACTCGATATATGGACGTCAAGTCATGTATAGTTATAACCTGGACAGTGATCAAAGAATTAATTTACATTACATACATTTTATATTACTTTGTATTAATAAAAAATATTTTTTATGAGATTATATAATTAAAAATTTAAATTTTATGTATCATTTTTTTTGTTAATTGATTTTTCTGTGGTAATTACATGTAATTAACAAATATTTCTCTGATAATTATTTATTAAAAGAAATATCTCTGATAATTATTTACTTAAAAGAAATATCTCCGATAATTACCTGCTCTGGAGCTACATGGCAAAAGTTGGAGATTTTTTCTTTGGCAGAGTCGCCAATAGGCATTTCTGATCTACAGACTATGAGGTCAGGAGACAAACCTAATCCACGTAGCTCTCTCACGCTAGATTGTGTCGGTTTTGTTTTGTGCTCACCAGTTGATCTTGGCTGGAAGAAATATTTGTATTTTAGTAGATATATAGTGTTTTAAAGAGAGCCTGTAGAACTTGCAAGATAAACTCGTTAAATTAAGTAAAAAAATCCTTAATGACCATAGGTCGCAAAATTAATACTGTTGAAGTTAGAAAAGAAGTTAATTTTCCATCGAAATTAATCACATAATTTTATCATCAAATTTAAATTGCCAATGTAATATTTAAATAAGAATGCTCTTACCTGTGGCACCAATGACACATGAGCAACACAGAAGTTCTCTTTTTTTACTCTAAATTGAAATTGTCTAAATGCTTCTACAAACGGCATTCCTTCGATGTCACCTATTGTGCCGCCTAATTCCACTATACAAACCTATTTAAAGAATATATAAATGATTAGAAAAATATTAAAATTATTAACCAGTTACTTAAGTCTATAATCATATAAATATAATAATATATGTATTTAAAAGTATCTAAAAACATATAAAAAGATCAATTAAATTAAAGAGAAAGTCTGCGTGTGTGTTCATTTTTCCAGTTCTATTTATAAAGTTTCCAATTTTAAGATTTTTTATTAAAAGTCGAAAAATAAATATTAACATTCTTTCTTTCTTACAAAGTATATATATGAAATTATTTAATATTATATAACAAGATATTTTTTATTTATGAACAGTACCTCTGGTATAGATCCATCCTCTGTTACAGACTGATTTGCAACTTTCTCTACCCATTCCTGGATAGCATCAGTGATATGAGGTACCACTTAAAAAAGAAAAACAGTATATTCTTTTAATTCATTTGTACAACATGTTACACATGTTTTTAAACAATATCATAGGTGATTTATACCTTGTACAGTCTTCCCTAAGTAATCTCCACGTCTCTCTTTTGTAATAACATATTGATAAATTTTTCCTGTTGTTATGTTATTATCACTATGAAGAGTAATGTCTAAAAAGCGCTCGTAATTGCCCAGATCAAGATCCACTTCTCCACCATCATCGAGTACATAAACTTCTCCTGTTATATCATTCAAAAAGCTTTGTCATTGGAATGTATTGTCATGGAATGTGAAGCTATATAAAGTAGAGGAACAGTAACACGAGTGTGTTTTCTTTCGAGGAATAATTGTTTGTCTTTTCGGAACAATGGAAGTGTAATGTTTCATTGGATATTAAATAGCACTTGCAGCAGCAAGTGATAAATACAAAATAGAGTGAAGATATTATATTAGCAATAATTATAGTAGTTATAATAACAATTAAAGTAAATTATATCAATGTTAATTACTTTTAATGTATTAATGCATTAAATTTCATCTATAACAAGTATCAATCCATAGAAAGGCATCAAATATTGTATTAAAAGCAAAAAAAATTTTGTAAAAAAGTTTTTTTATTTTTTATATATTCCTGCATATCTAACATCCTCATAATACAGTTTTTATATTTTCTAAATATGCATCTGTTTTATCTTGAAATGCAGAAAGAATAAATGCAAAAAACAAGTCACTCGTAAGATTTTATGTGTAAAACTCTTGTTGAGTGTAAAGCTCTTGTATCAATGCATTGAATATAGAATTATTTCGGCAATGCTTATAGACTGTACTCGCGCACTTTAGAAGTTTTTGTATTGATAAAAAAAACATCATTCCATCTTTGCTATAAATTTATTTAAATTCCGAAGGAAAATACAGGATATTGTGCTTTCAGCATGAAAACCTCCGAAGTGAGCGTAATGATAATTAGGATGCGTTCGGAAAGCGCGCTAATAATGCAACACTATTTGACATTGTCATTCTATTCTTGTACATTTAAGCCCATATTCTAAACCCTCTTTTATCTTTTAGATAAAAGTGCCTTGAATATAGCTTCTCAGCTAATCAAGTGGTTCCTAAACCTCTTTTAGAGGCACTTTTATAGATAAAAGAGGAACGAGAATATGGATCTTAAAGATAAATGGAACGCATGCAAACAATGGGTGCGTTTAGCAAACTCAACAGTTGTGCAACAGTTGAACAATTCGTTAATATAATTAGTCTAGATTTAGGGATTTAACAGTAAGAATCAATAATCGTTGATTACTCACTGAGCGCTTTTTCCGCTGAACGCGCCCAATGATTGCGTTCAGCAGAAAAAGCTCAACAAACGTTTTACGTTAAGCTGCTGATTTTTCGCTGAACGACTCTCGGCGGTTACGCGTATTCAACACGTTTACTAAGCGATCTAGTGTATTAAAAGGATGTTGAAAGAAACGATGAGCGCTTAGTAAACACGACGAGAGAGCGTTAATGATGTTCAACAGAAGACCTTACATCAGTTATAAAAACTACTGATAACGAGCGCAAAGCGTTTAGTGAACTTTTTTGCTTATTTCTACTAAGCGCAGACATTTGATGGCTTCCGCGTGCATACACACACACACACACGCACGCATGCACACACACACCACGTGTCAAGTTGCAACAGAGATTGCGAAGTAAATTGGCGGTAAATGGCGGTGCGAGCACATGGCTAGAACCGCCATAAAATGTAGATCTATGACGAGTGTCTAATTAGCCTATTTTTGTTCGACTTTGGACAAAAGCATATCTTATTTAAATGACGTTACTCATAGTTTCTTCTTATCGTTTCTTGATAACAGAACACGAAGTGTGCATTCTTGTATATTGTTGCTAGAAAATATTCGAATAAGAGAATGAAAAATCCACTTCTACCATTAAAATTGAAGAAATTACTATGGAACATCTGCGTCAAGCGATGAAAGATAAAGATTCAGAAATTTCTCGAGCTCATACGTTTTCGTCTAACGCCGGTAGCGCAAAAGATCGAATTTATCGCGAATGTGATAGTTGAATTTTTACATAGAACGCTTTTTGAAAAAAATATGAGGATCGTGTCGTCGCATGTGCACGAGACCCTTCTTCTACCCATCCGTCTCTTTAATGACCGCGTCATACCCTTTTCTTCTTTTCGAGTATTTCGAATTGAAGGAAAATCCCAAGTAGAACAGATAGTCAAGATAATGTCAGTCTGACGTCATTTTGACAGAAAAAACGGAAATTTGGTTAATATTTGGTCAAAATAATTAGATTAATATTAGATTGATATCAGATTAACATTAGATTAACATTATTTTGACTATCTGTTGGGATACTGAGATAACCACGTGTCGACGTGAACGTCGATCTACTCACCATGTTCATACGGGGAGAAGGTGCCGGCGTCTATGTTAATGTAAGGATCGATTTTGATGGACGTCACATGGATGTTGCAGTGCTTGAGGATAGTGCCGAACGAGCTGGCGATGACACCCTTGCCAACGCCACTAATAACTCCACCTGTGACTAAAATGTACTTCATACTTCTTGGAACGCTTGAAAACTTCTCGATGCGTATGTCCCCGGGAACACAATGTCGTCCTGTGCGTGCACCAGCTCTTTCTACTTCTTCCTATCCAGCACAAAGCCCACACATGTCCAGACAACCTCGACGTATCGTCATCTGAAAGCACGCTACGCGCTTGCCGAGCTTTTATAGGCTCATACGTTAGACCGCAGTGCAGACCTCAAGTATTACGGTGCCCCGTGCTTCGTCCTATAGAACATTTCGTGTCAACGAGGTATTGTCCCAAATTTTCTATCAAAATTTCGTTTTGGCGGATTCGGACAATTCAAATATTCTACAGCCAATGAAATGATCCGTTTATCATCTGAAGATGAATTTAAGACGGTTTTAACAGTATTGGGTAATATAGTTTCGTAAAATATGTAACAATAATATTACTGAACAATGCGTTATTACATTTTAGAAAAACTAGAAGCACTAAATTAAATTATGAAAAAGTATCATGTATTTGTGAAATAGTCCCAATCTACAATAGGTGTAGTAAGCTTTAAGAAATTAAACAATCTCACTGGAATTATAGAGGAATAATCAATTATGATTGATCAATTTCTTACGGCTTAAAGCTTATTACACCTATTGTAGATTGGGACTTAGCAATCTAGGTTCCAAAACATCCTTTTTGAGGAAATTTTATTCGATACTTTATAGTATATGTAACGTGAACTATAGATATTGAGTAAAATTTTCCTCAAAAAAAAACATTTTGGAATGCAACCTTAGTTTAGGTTGCGTTCCGAAATACACTGCCAGTACTGAAAATCTATAGTTTATGTTAGTATATTATAGAATTTCAGTACTGGCAGTGAGTTAGGCCCAGTTTCACAACCTCGATTTAACTTTAACTACCGATTAAGTCTCAACAATGATTGGTTAATTCTGATTAACTTTTCTTAACGCTAAATGCGATTGGTTAAGTCCAATAGAATAACTAGTCAGTTAAGTTAACTAGAGATTGTGGAACTGGGCCTTAATCGCTCCGAGAACGATTAATGACGTCATAAGTCTCTACTAGCCAATCATAAAGCTTATAAATACTTGTTCGACCAATAAACGTAGGCTGAATAACCCAGAGTGGGTTAACCCAGTCGAACATGCTAATAGAATCGTTGAAGTTTGGATTTGACCAACTTCTACAACGAATTGCACGATGCTTACGACGCTACGATACGATCAATGTAGATCGGCCTTTAGGCAATCAAAACAGACGCGGAATGCGTAGCGGATCTAGTAAAATTTTCTCTTCCGCATTTTCACGTTTCTGCGCTTCATGTAATAGCACCCTAAGGCTGCTGAATCGTGGTTCCGTTACTTCTTTTCGTGTTCGCATGCTGCGGTAGAGGTAAACTGAGATTTGGTTTCTTATAATTTGTAGAAAATAAGAGTTGGTTTCTGCTAAATTGTATTTAATTCAGCAATATATCGCGAAAGATGTCGGATTTTTCGATGTCTGTACATGCCTTGCTGCACTCGGCATGTGACAGATTGCGACAATATGCAAATACTGTTGAAGCAGCATACGCTTGTTCCAACACACACGTTGCGATTAACTGAACGAATCGCAAAAATTACATTCGATCGCTTATTTCAACGAAATAGAAATGATGTAATCGTACGAATATCCACAAGATTATCTTCGTTTCGCGGTTTCGCGTTTGCCACTTAGGTTAGAATCGGTGGCTTCCATGTTCTTTGGTCACCTCGCTCCTTCTTGCTCTGCAAGTCAACATTGTAGACGAAATATTGTAGTGTGAAATAACCTGTGCTAACCCTGCTCTTGTACATTTGATTATTTATATATTGTAGATCATGTTATACGATACATATCACAAATAATAATTGGGCGAAAGGTACATGATACATTTGAAAATCTTCATCTTATAATCTATTTTCTGTGAGAGTCAGTAAAAGAACAGGTTGTTCTTTTCAGCTGAATTAGTGCTGCACTGGAACTGTTTTTCTTTCAATGTTAGATTAAATTTAATTATCTAACAATATATTTTAAAATATCTGTTTTTTTTCTTATATTAGATGAAAGTGTGTGAGAAATAAATTATGTCATTGAAAGGGAATAAATATTATGTTTGTTCTTTTTAGCTAAACTAGTGCTACATTAGAAATTTGTTTCTTCTCCTTTCAATATTAGATCAGATGCTTTCTATTTAATAACAAATCGACATAAGCGTTATTCTGTCTTTGTCTCATGTTCAATAAGTAATAAAAATAGAGTAATATTTGTCGACTAATAATATGTCGACTTGTATCGTTAAATAGGAAATGCTCATATACTCATTTAAAAAACAAAGGCTATAACTTTATGCAGTTAAAGCAAACAGACTTCTTATGGCAATCCCAATCACATAATTAATTCTTTATATATTCTTCTTTAATTAAAAAAAAATAAAGATTAATATTGTTACTTAAATTGTTACTTAAATAGATGTCTAAGTTATTGATGTATATTGATAGTTTCATAAATAAAAATATCTTGAAAAAAAAAAGAAGTATCTCCTTTGTATGGAATTACCAGCATTCATATTTACATAAAAGTATATAATATGCGTATAAAGGACACAAATGTTTTGTTTAGACATCTGAGACATGACATGTTGTTTTCTTTAGCTCTAGCTTCAAATCAGATTCCAAGATTCCAGTTTGATAAACTATATGACATAAACGAAAAATACAATATGTTACAGAATCCTCCAATCATGCAGATCTTCGTGAAAACTCTCACGGGTAAAACTATTACCCTTGAAGTTGAGGCATCTGATACCATTGAAAATGTTAAGGCCAAGATTCAAGATAAAGAGGGTGAGGTTTCTTACAAATAGTTTCATCGAGCTTTTTGTATGTTGTTAGAATCTAAATGTAAATTATTATCAAGTTCTAAACAAAACGTCCCATATGGTGTTTCAGGAATTCCACCTGACCAACAAAGATTAATCTTTGCTGGTAAACAATTAGAAGATGGAAGGACTTTATCAGATTACAACATCCAAAAAGAATCTACTCTTCATCTGGTATTGCGCTTGCGAGGTGGTGCTAAGAAGCGCAAGAAGAAGAATTATTCCACCCCAAAAAAAATTAAGCACAAAAAGAAGAAAGTTAAGCTTGCTGTACTAAAATATTACAAGGTAACCATTTGCTTGTTCGATTAGTTCTTTATTTGCTTTTTATCATTGAGTCGTGAAATATCTAAATACATTGTAAAACACATTTTATAGGTGGATGAAAACGGTAAAATCCACCGTTTGCGCCGGGAATGTCCGATGGAGCAATGCGGCGCAGGTGTATTTATGGCCGCAATGGAAGACCGGCATTATTGCGGAAAATGCGGATATACTCTTGTTTTTAACAAACCGGACGACAAATAAAAAAAAGGTTTATATGTAAATATAATATGTAAATATTACTTTTCGTTGTTCTGTTTCTTTTAATTAACTTTACGCCATTTTTAATTAGCTATATTAGCGTAATTAGCCATTTTCTCGCATACATCGGAAACCAGAGAGAATCTAGACAGAGGATGCGTTCGGGGAGCTCGCTATTGCCCTGGTTTATCGTGGCCTTGATACGCGTACTAAATAGTAATTCTATTAGATAATCTTAATATCGACGATATATATAAACAACGGTATATTAAGTTGGTATAATACTCATCAAGAAAACGTATTGTATTGATTGAATGCGTCGCCATTGATATGCATTGTCGATATTAAGGTTATCTAATAGAAAGTTACTATTACGCGTTACTAACTAGTACGCGTATTAAGTGCACGATATAAACCAGATCATTAGCGCTATTCAGCACTACCGTATCATTGGGTGCGTTCAGCGAACTCAACAGTTGCACAACAGTTGAGCAATTCGTCAATGTAATTGAGTGTATGAAGTTGGCACCCCAC
>NW_022639489.1:1215100-1216591 GCF_010583005.1 Odontomachus brunneus | reverse complement strand
TTCTGACTTTGTACCACATTGTTCCAAAGTGATATTGCTTCATTCGAAACGGTTTTCGAATAAAACAAAAAAAAATGATTTTTTGAGCTGGCACTACACTTTTCGAAAATCGAACATTCTGATATCGCAATAGATTGTTCTAGTTGTTCCAAACATTGTTCCAAAAGGATAGATCCGTAAGTTGAATTATAAGTCCAAAAAATGTTTTTGACCTGGCACCCCATTTTTTGAAAATAAAGCATTCCGAAACCGATATAGATTGTTCTAGTTGTTCCAAACATTGTTCCAAAAGCATAAATCAATAAGTTTAATTATAAGCCCGAAAAATTAAAAAAAAGTTTTTTGACAGTCTATCGGACCAAGAGTAAACTTATACTATCTTTCTTGTTCCAACCGAGATCTTTTTGTTCTGAGATGTTCTAGACTTAAGAATTATAGTTCTAGAGTATGAGACTCATAAAATCATTTGTTCTCCGAAAATTCGTAAAAAAATCGATTTGACAGTACTTGACGTCAAGAGTAAACACATGCTTCCTTTCTTGTTCCAACCGAGATCTTTTTGTTCTGAGTTGTGCTAGGCTTAAGAATTATAGTTTTAGAGTATGAGACTCGTAGCGTCATCCGTTCTCCGAAAATTCGAAAAAAAATCGATTTGACAGCACCCGACGTCAAGAGAAAACACATGCTTCCTTTCTTGTTCCAACTGAGATCTTTTTGTTCTGAGTTATACTAGGCTTAAACGACGAAGCAATTTCACTTTATTTTGTCATGACATTTTGTAATTATTTCCGCCAATTTTCCTATAATAAAGATTAATTTTTGTAAGAAATCATCTTTTTCTTGAATTTTTGTCACCTCAGAAATATATTTCAATCATCCTTATTTTCAATCATCCAAATAATTATACTTTTTTAAATCAGTATATAGAACTTTTTTTTTTAAGAAAATAGTTTCATCTAAAAAAACCTGAAAATATTTTTGTTAATTTTAATATGTTGTTAAGTTATGAATTTTTTTTACGAAATTACATTTTTTGTCGATTTCGGCAAATTTAAATTGTTATTGCAAAAAATTGTTAATAAATGACTAAAGTAACTATTGGAACATAAAATATAATCTCTCTAGAGTATCCCAGAATTTTTTCAGATTTTTTAGATGAGTTTAACAAAAAAATGTTACAGGACTTAAAGGGGTCACCGTGCAAATGGCGTTAGTAAAAAACATAATGCAAACGGAGGGTTAAAAATATTTTATGTTTCTACATAAATACATATATTTACATTGCCTTTAGCTTGAACGGAAAGTTTTTTTGGCTTACGCAACAAGTCGTCATATTCAACCAACAAAAAGTTCTATATACTGATTTAAAAAAGTATAATTATTTGGATGATTGAAAATAAGGATGATTGAAATATATTTCTGAGGTGACAAAAATTCAAGAAAAAGATGATTTCTTACAAAAATTAATCTTTATTATAGAAAAATTGGAAT
>NW_022639489.1:1214796-1215090 GCF_010583005.1 Odontomachus brunneus | reverse complement strand
TATTGTATTGATTGAATGCGTCGCCATTGATATGCATTGTCGATATTAAGGTTATCTAATAGAAAGTTACTATTACGCGTTACTAACTAGTACGCGTATTAAGTGCACGATATAAACCAGATCATTAGCGCTATTCAGCACTACCGTATCATTGGGTGCGTTCAGCGAACTCAACAGTTGCACAACAGTTGAGCAATTCGTCAATGTAATTGAGTGTATGAAGTTGGCACCCCACTTTTTGAAATTTATAATTTTGAAAGTTGTTCCAGATTGTTCTGAATTTGTATCACATTG
>NW_022639489.1:1211500-1214786 GCF_010583005.1 Odontomachus brunneus | reverse complement strand
TCTAGAACTATAATTCTTAAGCCTAGAACAACTCAGAACAAAAAGATCTCGGTTGGAACAAGAAACATGTATAAGTTTACTCTTGGTCCGATAGACTGTTTGTCAAAAAACTTTTTTTTAATTTTTCGGGCTTATAATTAAACTTATTGATTTGTGCTTTTGGAACAATGTTTGGAACAACTAGAACAATCTATTGAGGTATCAGAATGTTCGATTTTCGAAAAGTGAGGTGCCAGCTCAAAAAATCATTTTTTTTGTTTTATTCGAAAACCGTTTCGAATGAAACAATATCACTTTGGAACAATGTGGTACAAAGTCAGAACAACTTTCAAAATTATAAATTTCAAAAAGTGGGGTGCCAACTTTATACACTCAATGTAATTGGTCTAAAGTTAGAGATCTAACAGTAAGGACCAATAATCACTGACCGCTCACTGATCAGCTATGTTTTCTGAACGCAGCCATTCTATCCTTGTACATCTAAGGAGCAATAAAGATAGAAGAACGCCATAAAGTTGGTAGCGTGCTTCCCAAACGCATCCAGGGGTGCGTTCAGATTCCCTACCCGGGTGCACTCTATTACTAGAAACACTATAGTATATGTTACATATACTATAGCACTTCTAGTATTAGAGTGCACCCGGGTAGGGAATCTGAACGTAACCCAGAGTGAAGCGGATTGTGTTCTCTGATTGGTGCCGCCATTAATTGGGCAACTTCCGCAAAAGTGATACTTAGGCCGATATTCATAGTCGAATCTTATTTCAAGACCGTCTTAAGTAGAAATGCCCGATTCTGAATCGATTCGATTCTTTCCCCAAAAATAGGCTTATTCGTATTGTTTGCACTCTTCGCATTTTTCGTATTTAAAACTAGACAAAAGTATATTGGAATGTTTCGAAGAAGCAAAAACGAGACAACCAATTCGATTGTTTCTTCCAAACGTCTGATTAGGCGTCCATCTCTTTTTAAAAGCGAAAAGTATGAAATATGCAAGCAGCACGAGCAACCCTTTTTCCCTAAATTTGTTAGAGAAAGAATCGAATCGATTAACAATCGGGCATCTCTAGTCTTAAGTAATGTCTTAAGATGCGAATACGGCTCTGTGATTGGTTCATGAAATCTTAAGACAGTACTTAAAATAATCTTAAATATAAGATCGGACTATGAATCGGTTGCGCCTGCACACTACGATCAAAATACATTCTTCGGACATCGTCTGTCCTATTCTGGGACAAGCTTCTTTTAAGTCCGTATTAAACTACGGATTAAGATTTAATTAAAAACTACGGATTGAGATTTAATTAAAAACTAGCCAATCAGAGCAAAGTTCACCAAACTTGAGCTCAGTGAATTTTGCTCTGATTGGCTAAATTTCAATTCAATCTCAATCCTAATCTATAGTCTGATACGGGCTTTACAGGCAGCATACAGCGATTAGCAATATAGTAGTATTACATATATGTTTAGATAGCCTGTCAGCAATCTAGTTTAATATAGACATCTGTACATATACTATACACTTCTAGTATTAGAGTGCACCCAGATAGGGAATCTGAACGCACCCATACATTCGACGTAAGACTATTCGATATCCAATAAGATAACCAATAAGAGAATTGGTTTTCTAGAGACAAAAATGTAGCTAGCTAGAAACTCTTATGGCTCCTGCCCACAGGATGCGGCAATACTGCCACACGGCGGAAGTTCGTGCGACAGCCAGTCAATATACTGCTTTCCGTAATAATCTTGTAGCTCTCACGGAAAAACAACATATTGATTGGCTGTTGCGCGAACTTCCGCCGCGCGGCAAGCGTTGTCGCGTCCTGTGAGCAGGAGCCATTAGCATGTTTGACTGGCTCTAGGTTAACCCACTCTGGGTTATTCAGTCTGCGTTTATTGGTCGAATAAGTACTTATAAGCTTTATGATTGACTAGTAAAGACTTATGACGTCATTAATCACAGTGCTCTCACAGCGATTAACCTAGGGCCAGTCGAACACGCTGTTTATTAAGCCAGCGGCATACGATGCTTGTTTTCGTGCTTGATTGCTTGCTGAATGGAAACTCTATTGGTGCATTTCTGAAGATAGATAGAAATGCACCAATCAGAACAGAGTATTTCCATTTAGCAAGCAATCCAGCACTGTGTGCCGCTGGCTTTATGGCTCCTGCACACAGGACGCGGTAACGCTTGTCGCACGACAGCCAATCAATATGTTGTTTTTCCGTAAGAGCTAGAAGGTTATTACGGAATGCAGCATATTAATTGGCTGTCGCGCGAACTTCCGCCGCGCGGTAAGCATTACCGTGTCCTGTGTGCAGGAACCATTACTTGTATCGTCCTACGTGCTGCGTTACAAAACTATATTCGACGGGTATAGAATAGCATTTAATTGACCAATAAGAACAAAGATAACTAGAATTTCTTTATCATAATTGGTTAATTAAATGTACTCTATCCACTGAGTAGAATTTTGGAACGCAGCCGCGGATGTTGACGCAGTATGAATCCTCCATTATTATCTATATATGTACTATTTATAACAATACGTGTGTGTATATATATATATATACATATATAGAATGTGTGTGTGTATATTTATATATATAAATTTGTGATACACAAGTATATCGAAGTGATGCGTGGCGGCGAAAAGTGCCGAAGAGTGCGTGGTTCACACGCGTGCGTGTAAGTGCGGCGCGTTTGTATACAAGTGATAATTGTAAGCGCCTTGTGACATTTCGAGATGTCAGGTTCGACAAGGATCCATGGCAAGTATCTGTCATTATTCCCCTGCGGCGAAGAGACGCCCATTCTCCGCATACGCACGAGGATCGTGTTTCGCAATCGCGCTCGCGCTGTGTGTGTGTAAATATTTGCGTTGAGAGTATCGCGCGCATCCCCGATTGCGTTCCTTTGCAGAAGAAGCAAAAAAAGAGAGAATATATCTGCGTTTCAAACGTCCCCCTCCGTAGTACCAAAACGCAACGCGTGAGGGTTTTCTTGAATTAATTACCGCAACGCGTGCCCGCGAGAACTGTACTTCACCGCACTTCCTGCATATTTATGAGACGGAAATTAGGACTCGATCCTCCCTACGTGTGGATTCCAGATTCGATTCTCGCGCAACCGTAAACTGTCATTTGTGAGGTAGGCGTAAATATGCGCGCCGCATTGCGTGTTTGTGATGAGGCAATTGCAAGATATCCTGTTGACGAAGTAACAGATTGTTGATTGATTATTTCATTTGCATGGAACTGCTATATCCTTAGTATAACGTCA
>NW_022639489.1:1168004-1211490 GCF_010583005.1 Odontomachus brunneus | reverse complement strand
TGATATATATATATATATATATATATATATATATATATATATATATATATATATATATACTGATTAAAATTTATATCAATTATACAAATAAAGACAAATTATTTTGATGACATAACTATGATCAATTGCAGGAAGCAAGCTGTACCACCCGATGTAATACTACGAAGAGAAAGAAAATGGATACAGATGTTGAACAACTGGAACATTTTCATGACTACCAATTATCGCAAGGTTCGTGAGAGATGCCGCAAAGGTATACCGCCTTCCGTAAGACTGCGCGCTTGGTTAAACCTCTGTGGCGGTCAACTGTTGATGAATGAGAACCCGAATCTATATGAAGAACTCATTAAGAGGTCTGGCGACCCGAAGTATATAGAAGACATCAAGAAGGATCTTCATCGTCAGTTCCCTCACCATGAAATGTTTGTCGAGAATGCACCCGGCCAGCAGGAACTATTCCAAGTGCTGAAGGCATATTCCATTTTGAACAGCAAAGTGGGCTACTGCCAAGCCCAAGCGCCCATCGCTGCGTTCCTGCTGATGCACATGCCAGCGGTACAAGCGTTCTGGTGCCTTGTAGCGATATGCGACAAGTATCTCGTCGGTTACTACAGTCAAGGCATGGAAACATTGCTGCGCGACGGGGATATTCTGTTCGCCCTTCTGAAGAGAGTCTCGCCCGTTGCATACAAACATCTAGTTAGTACAAACGAATGTAATTATTGCAGTGCAATTGAATCTCGCTCATTCTAGATATCTTCACATTTTATGTCGAAACGCTTTATTGTAATCTTACTGTCTCGTTTAGATAAATATCATTATATATATATATAATTGTAATATCAGTAAATAGTTTTTGTTTCTCGAGAAAACAAGAATTTCGGAATAGTCTTTTTTCAGTGGTTTTACGGAAATGAGTGTCAAATCTAATTATATCATCGTATACTAATTAAGCAATTTAGTAAAAATATTTATATTGCTGTTTACTGTTTCAGAAAAAACAAAAAATGGATCCGATCTTGTACATGACCGAATGGTTCTTGTGCGTTTACACACGAACGTTACCGTGGGAAAGTATTTTGCGTGTATGGGACATGTTTCTTTGCGAAGGCGTGAAAGTTATCTTCAAAGTCGGTCTCGTATTATTGAAAAGTAGTTTGGGTCGTTCGTCGCTTACCAAACGTTGTCCAACGACATACGAAACTCTCCAAGTTCTAAGAAATCCACCTCAGCATATCATGGAGGAAGAGGCGTTGGTTTATCAGGTAAACATATCTTCTAACCTAGATATAATTAGCACACAGTAGAGATGTATAGTAAAATGTGTAACTTAAAAAATTAACAAAGTTGAGAATTAAATTAATATTTTTATTAAATTTAATATATGATATAATTAAAAGTTCTTATACATTCCGAAATTATACAGCGATTTTCATTAAAGTTGTAGTAATAGATAACAATTTTGTTTGTACACAACAATGTACTGTGCAAATAGTAAGCTGTAGTTAATGTAGTTAGACAGAAATATGGAGCAAGTTATTTCAATTCAATGCTGCGGATTTAAAAATTGAGATTAAACAACGAGGGTTTTAAGTACAAATTTAAAAAATTGAATTAAATTAATATTGTAATTAAATCTGATCTGTGATTTAATTGAATATCATAAAAATTTCACATATTTTAAAGTTATATAAAAAGAATTATCATTAAATTAAGATTGTAGTAAAAGATGACAATGTTGATTTAATAAAAATTTTGCATATACACAAATAATCCGTTTATACATACTTGTAATTCGATATTGCAGATCCAGAGGTTGAATTTGAGCGAGGAAGATTTCGAGTACGAACATCAAAGACAACTATTGAGAAGGAAGGCGGCGGATCAAGCGGCTCTTTCTACTGCCAATCGAACTGACTGACGATTAAATAATTAGACAGAAACATGGAGCGAATTATACCCTTATACGTATACTGTCCCAAAGTGTGCCTTCCCTTTCGTTCTTCTGACACTGCGTAGATCCTACAATTTAAACGTTCACAGTTGTCTCGCGCTACAGAGATGGAAGATCTAACGAAAAAACGTGTAGGTACGTACACTTGCAAGCTAGAAAAAGTAGTTTTCGTACACCTCGCGCACACATACTCACATACGTACACATCCACATTCCTTGAGCAGTAGGAGTACATTATTTATCTCAACTTCCTTTATTACAATATAGTACGCGTACTATAAGAGAAAGCACAATATTTATAGACTTATAGTACTATTTAACGGTATTTTCTCATCGATATATTTCTAGTTAGCGATAATGACCCTCGTGGCTACATTATCGATATTTATGTACAAAAATTTATCGCATTTTTAAATAAAATATAATATATGATAATGTTACTACAAATAAATATTATCTTTCGTTAACGTCGATCTCTTGTATTAATCCTTATTGATCGCGTTTGGATGTAACGTAACTGAACGGAGTCCAGACACTCTTCCCTCTCGTACTCATTTTTATATCCGTTATAGTACACGTATACTTAAATTCCCGACGCAATATTAGTATACTTCAGCTTCTTTTCATCTTACAATATCACTTATTTATTATATACATCGAATGTCTTTTATTGCGCGTAATTTCTCTTTCCTGCGGTTGGTCGTAAAATATTATTTTCTCATGAATTTTAACGTATGCATTAATTCGCAGATATTTTCTGACACTAGCGTAAAAATGCAGGGTATAATATTGATTTTGCACATTGTCATGTACGAGAGCTAGCTGTGTTAAAGTTCTCCAATATGTTACGTTTGTCTATGGCATTCGTTACGAAGGCAGTCAAACGCTGGAAATCGTCGTCGGCTACGCGCGCGTTAAAAAGCTCGAAATGTGGCAGTTTCGGCAGGAAGAGCACGCCCATCATGAACAGAAGCGCCATGCTGATGAAGGTGCCGATTGCTACAAAGAGCGGATTCGTGAGCTGCTTTTGAGTGTTTTCCGGGTTCTCTATGTTTTCCGTAGCCGCGTATATTGGACCAATCTGCGAAAAAGAACACCAAATTTCCGTTTATGCGATCTCTACATTTCAAACTTCATACTCTATAGAAGTTTCATTTGATGTAGTAACGAGTTTAGAATATTATAAGAGGTAAAACGACTTTCACTCGATTTTTTCCTTTACAATTGCATTTTATATAAATATATTTGTATAAAAATAACAAGATTAAATATGAATTTCAAATAAATTTCTATAACATCACGTTTGCACACAGTGAGATTTCCTCTTTTCAGTAGTGTTTCTAAAATGCTTGTGTTTCTAAATGCTAGTGTATTTAAAATGCTTCTTAATTCTTTCAGTTTCTCAAATTGCTCAAAGAATCTCACTACGTGCAGAGCAAAATCGCGGAGAATCTGTGGCGATCGTACGTGTCGATATTTTTCAACACGCGTCGAAAGGTGCATCGATATCGCGCGGATTCCGCACGACATCCTCATGGCGCACACTGTATGCTTTTTTGCATAGGATCCGTTGCGCCAAGAAAAAATCGTAGCTCGCAACTAACGGACGGCGCAGCAACGGGTTTTACGTGGTGAGTAAACGAGAAATGGAAATAATCCAGACGGTAACTTACTCGATAAATTACGGTAAATTACTCGTAAATTTTGGAAAGCTGGTAAAATAGTAATTTAGAAAAAATTACAAAAAAATTTTAGTATAAAACTTCAAAGTATTATCTAGCTTTTAGGATGATTAAGACACTTTATTTAACTCATATTTTTCTAAGATACTTATAAAGATAAGATACTTTGATACTGATATACTATATATTACATATTACATATAGTAGAGAGAGAGTTAGAAAACTAGATACATAATAACTAAATACTATATACATAATAACTAAAAAAAAATTTTTTAAGTTTCAATCTATATTTTTTATCTTACAAGTTTAAAACATTTTCATTTATTACTTGCTCGTTTCAGCAACTAAATTATGGCATATATATAATTGAAAATTTTTAATAGTATTTAAAAAAATAAGAACTTTAGTATTCTCGAAGGATTGTATAAATAGTTTCCTTTCTTTCATCTGAGAGACATTTCAGAGATTATCAGATGTACACTTGATAAGAATATAAGAAGAATGTTGTTTTAACTTATATATTAGTGCGGAAAACATGAATGTTTATGCATGGAACTATCAAAAGCAATGAATTTTGTCAAAAATTACCACCTTATCATAATCTTAGTAAGCTTTGAATCTGTGACTGTAATTTTATATCTCTTAAACGAGACTGTCGCTTACCATGGCGGCCTGGTGATCTCTCTGCAACTCGGACGCGAAGTTCTTCAGCGGGAAGAAGTAGTAGTTGTACATCGGGTATTTAAGCGGCAGTCGCAGGTGAGTGCTGACTTGCGGTGCGTTGCCTCCGCCCGCGGCGTTCAACGCTTGTGCCAACGACGACAGGCTGATCGCTGACCCTCTTTCCAGGGCTTTCTTATACAATGCCGCGAGTTCCGCTCGTGTAAACGACAACGGCTGCTGCGGCTGCTGTTGCTGTTGCACCTTGGGATAATTCGCGGCGGCGGCAGCGGCAGCGGCGGCGGCGGCGGCAGCGGAAGCGGCGGCAGCGGAAGCGGCGGCTGGTGGCTCGCGTACCTGCAAAGTTTTTCCTGTTTATTATTTTCTCCTACTTGTTACGTATACTTGGTCAATCGAAAAGTTTATTTTTCGAATTTATTAACACTACAACATGTATTATCGATATGGCTTGATGTTACATTATGTAATGTCAATACATGAAGAGAATTTTATAGTAAAAAGAACTATAAAGTCTTAATAATACAGCAATACACAGTAGATCAACATTCTGCAATAATTGACTATTCTTTAATTTCGTACTTATATGCTATTTATATTTTAGGAACTGAAGTGCTATTAAAAATATGTGCTGTGTTCTTAGAGAAATTGCGATGTTTCTTAGCAAGATGGATCTTGCCGACATTTTGTTCCTGCACTATTAGAAACACAGTAAAGTTCAGAAGAATTTATATGAAAAAAAGACTAATATTTTCTGCGTGTAGAGATACAATTTGATATTATATCAGTGTTACAATTGCGCATTCCACTACAACGATGTAACTGTTCCATACAACACATGTTGTATTACATTTAAGTTGTTGAGTAGAAAATTATTCTTATAAATAATATATATATTATAATATATTATTATATATTATTGAGTAGAACATTCGTATAGTATCGCTGTTGGTTGATGTTTAGCTTGGGTAGCTCGAGTTATCGCGGAATATCGATCTTTTTTTGATGCAAAAGGTTCGCCAAATGAAATAGAAAACAATATTATCCAATCTTAAGGAATTGATAATCTTTATGAATAAAATAGACAACATTGGTATTATTTTCGACATTTAAAGGAGACTTCCCTTTTCCTTTTGATACCTAAACTTCCTGCATAAATTTCATAGAAGACAAATCTCTCGCACCAATCTTAATACTTTTGTCCATCAGATTCCGTCGTGTATTACATACCGCGTAATATTGAGCTATATTGTTCGAGGCTGACTGAGCTACATCCGCGTGTTCGACAGGTAGACTCGCAGTGGACTTCTGTATATTCGGATGGGAGTGTTGATAGGCATTGTTGGTGCTGAGTTTGCGATACGTATTGTACTGAGCGCGATCGTTCTGATAACCCGCGTGGTAATCGAGGTTCATCGACAGGCGATCGTGCATCGCCAAGTTGGACGGCACATTTAATTCCTGAAGCTCGATCATCGCTTTCTGAAGATACTCGCCGCTCGACTCGGCGCCGCATGAACGAGCGCTAGCGATGATTAATGACATTAACACGAGGAGTCGCGACGGCTCGTCTCTTCCCCTCGATTTCCGCGATGAATTCATGTCGAGTCGCTTTTGTGGACCATTAACATCTGCCGAAGAGAAAGATCATTTGTCACTTAGATTGTTGATCGTTAACTTTGATCTCTGTCGGTCGCAACATTATTTCCCAGTCTGAATGTCGATATTCGCGAAGTGTGTTTGAGTAATATTATGCGAAAAATCGGAATATCGTTATTTGCAAAATATATTCAAGTAATACTATAATGTTACTTAAAAGTACACAGAGTTTTGTGTGTTTTGTTACGATTTTAATTAACAGATCTGTGTGTATCGAGCTGTTTATGCAGTTTTCTCAATCTCTTTGAGTTTCAGCAGTCTAGATAAATGCCACAGCATGCATGATATTCGAGTACTGCGAATAATCGATTGCTTGAGATGCTTTATTGAAGTAGACGGACTATTTTCAATGTTTGCGTCTGCTATCGTACACAAAGTGTTGCAAATGCTATTCTCTTATTAGTATTTCTTTACTAGAAGAAGAATTACTAGAAGAAGATATTTCTTTTGGTAAGAAGAAATCTCTAAGAAGTCTTACGTATTTGTTAACAAATCTTGTAGCACCCGTGACGCTGACAACGCAGTCAAGACACATTTTCACTGCGGAGGATTACACTTTATATTCGATAAATTGCACCGTTGAGTCACTTGACATCCTTTACAAGGCTCAGCCTTGAATGCAGGCGAACATACTTCTTAATTTACTGTATGTCCGCATTCTCGCGCATAGTGTGTTAAATTTTATTCACTTTGTAGAATCGTGTTTATAAGATGCCGTCGGAGACGTTATTCTTCTTCTTCTTTACTCTCATGATATCTCTCTGATTACTTGATATAATTTCTAATTGGAGATGATTCTAATTGGAGTTGATAATTTCTAATTGGAGTTAGATTCGTACAGAACACATTGCGGATTGACGTTACATCGACAGCAAGCGAATCATTCGTTAACAGTTACACGTTTATATCTTTCATGCCGTTATAATTCCCGAAGACAACACGAAGGCGAGAACGAAACTTCTCCTGAACGGGGGAGCAACGACACATCGTCGGAATTAATTTACAATTCATTCACACCGACAAACGAGACGAGCCGCGCGTGCTCCGGCATGCGTGTACATAGCCGCCCCTGATAATCAAAGGGTTAAATAAATCGACCCGTGTCACACAGTTCGCAAGCGCGCACGACAAGCCGCGTCTGCTGTCGCGAAGGGATACGTTGCGATCGGATCGAAGACGCGGAAAACTCGCGTGCCCGATCGAGGTGAATCGCCGAGCGGGTTTACGGAGGTACTACCGTGAATGGACTGAATTAGCTTCCTTCATCGGTGTGCACATTCCCCACCATATATATTCGGCGAATTCCCGCGATCGTAATCGTCCAGGCGAATGCGGATACTACAGCGATGTGAAAATTATTAGAATAATTTTCATTTCTTTATTAATTTTCTTTAATTATTTTTTCCAATAAATGTCTGAATTCAGGAAATATTATTACCGATATTCTCCTTATACGTTCAAAATGATCATAGATTTGTGTTACATATTGTGGGACTAAATTATATAAATTATAATAATAAATAATATGTATGTATATATATATTTATATGATTTATTGTTATAATTTCCTATACATGTAATTCTCTTTATTCATAATAATTAAGATATATGCATTACAGCATGGACATTCTTTATTAAAAACATAACTTATTCACGGAGACAATCTTATCTAACAATTTATACATAATTTTGTATTCTATGTTTACAATGATTACCAAAGTGATATTACGATTCTACACGGGAACTTCAAAAGTTTTTCAGAGAGCAACAATAAATTACAATTTATTATAATTACAATTTCTCATAGATACTTAAATACTTATTACGATAAGACACATCGTTGCTCTCAAAGTCTCTGTATGGTCTGTGGGAACTAAACATATTTTCGCCATGATATACAAGCTTTGAAGATGAAAATAGAATTTTTTTTATTTTATTTACGTTTTGATTGGCTTGAAGTTTCGACTTTGCGGTTAAAAGCAACGGACAATCTTGATTCTTTATTTTTAAAATCGTGTTCTCCAATTTTTCCCAATCACTGAGATTTGTTTGAAATCCTACAATTAAATATGGTCGCGTATACTTCTTACTGTTCGCATAATCATAATATAACATGCGATGAGTTTCAAAATTAAAGGTTTTGTGTTTTATACATCTCTCAGGACAGACTTCGATATTATTATAATCTGTACACAATACCGGTCCTATTAAAATAATTTTCAGATGGTTTATCTTAGGCAAAAGATGTAGGAGAAGTTCCCAAGCTGCCAAATATTCTCTGTCGACGAAATTTGCAGCTATTATATGAATAACATAACACGAATATGGATAAAGAAAATGTATTTTCTGCATCCCATAGTATGTGGTCAGCGGTCCTGACACGTAATCAGAATAAAAATAAGCTAGAACATTCTTGCTAAAGATACCGTTGATATATTGTTTCGGACAAACATATTGTTCAATAAATGTATCCATGTTGACAACAGGCTTATCCTCATTGGGAAACTCGACGAATTTCATCTTATTATTTGAAAAGAACGCTAGTTCGAAATCTATCTGGAAACACAACATCAGCTCGCTGCAACTGTGATGTTTCCCCAAGCGATCAATATGCTTAGGGCAATAGTTGACGGAATAGCACCTCTTGCAAGTGTGGATGTTCATCTGTTTATGACAAATAAAACACGATTTTGTCAACGTGATCATTTGCACTTCGTACGGCTTCAAGTCACGTTGCAATTGTAGACTGATTAAATTTAGAAATTCTTTTCTCATCTCGATCCATTGCTCCAAGTATAATTTTAAATGTATCCAGAATTTTGAATGGCTTTTAAAGAGCTTTCGCAAAACCTCGCAGATCTGCATATGAGACGCATAGTCACGCAGTCTGTGATCCATGTTACAGTAAGTGATCATGAAGCAATCATCACACGTCATGAATTTGCCATTATCCTTCTTCTTACAATAGTGACACACATTCGGATAGAAGAAGTTGTTATAGGAAGGATACTTATTATAAAAAGGAAAATCTTCATAAAATTTCTCCAGTTGATGCGACGCGTACATGTCGATACTTGAGCGTGATCGCTGATATGTGTGTGTGTATGTTGTTTGTAACACTAATTTAGAAGTAATGCACGCGGAATCTCTTAGCGGAAATAACAAAATTCTCTATGTACAGTTCAGATATACACTTAACGACTATTCAGAGAACACTAATAGAATATTTACAAATTTTTCTGCGTGTCTCAGGAATTGTTGACAGACTCAATTGTATCGGAATGTATTACGAATTATTTATATCACGAGTTATCAACGTATTATCAACGTATTACAATTATTAACAATTATAATTTAATAAATAATGATCATAATTAATAATAATCATAATAAGTTGAAATAAATTATATTATTTAGTTCATTATAATGAGTGATTAATTATGATTATTAACAAGTATTTCAGGAAATACCTTAAAATGTTTCAAATTGTCCCTTTCCCTGAGTAAAAATAATTTATTCGTTACCGTTAATAATATATATGTGTTCTTGTAAAAGTGAATAATGCATGAAGCCAAATCCCTCGAATTTCGATTCGAGTCTGTTCGCGATAACAATCCCTTCGCCGGCCTACTTGTGAATCGTATTCCGGTGTCGTCAGTATTTTATTCGGCACGATGTAACGCGTGGGTAATGTAACGGATGTACTCGAAACCCCCGGGACCTAAATCGTATGATCCGTGACGGTCCACATTCGGCGGTCGTCATTCAGCAATGCCCAATAATAAGTGTAATTTCTTTTATAAAATCTATATTGTCCACGTGAGATCCGTTCGATTGTTGAGTCTGAAACATTTACTATATGGATACTATTTACTATAAGGATTTAGCTATATTTTTTCAACATCAATCCGTCTACCGGGACCTCATACCGATTATGACCGGCGAGAGTCTCTCATTAGAGGATCGTTTTTTTGACGTCTGTTGCGACACAAATGAACTTCGCGGAATTTAAGAGAAATTAGCTCTTCTCTCTTAATATCTTGTTCGGGCTTCTGGCTACTCGTCGCGAAACTCTTGATTGATGGCGTCAGAAGTGAGAAAACACATGTTCAAAATTATAGAAAAATTAAAAAATATATCCATAAGGTGTATGAAATAACTCAAACACTTTTGTCTTGTTCTAGCTATCAACAAATATCTGTAACATGAAATCCTTACAGAGATATCACATATTCCTGAAACGTTTTTAAAATGTTTTTTAAGATTTATGCTCTAAAAGGAGATACTGAATATAGTACATTTAGTGTATTATATTTTGTGCTGTTGCTCACAGCACAACGTGTTTAAAATATGCTTGATTTATATTAGTACGCCATAATTTTAATAAAATTATTTGCTTCTTATTAGTACAATGATTCCGGATCAATTGCGTTCTCTCTCATTATCACCTGAAAGTAAAAAGATATAAGTAAGACTTCTATTTACTGTCTCTTAATATTTTGATCATGAAATAGGAAGTAAAGTAGAATCTTCGTTTTTTCAGAATAACGTCCTGTGAGAAGTTTCACAAGATTCCTACGATAAACCTAATTAAAAAAAATAAAAAGGTCGATTGAAAGATAGATTAATAATTTTTGTCAGATTACGAATTGCTCCGAAAGTCTCGGTATCTCGACCTCCAAATTCACCTCACAATTCAAATATAATTCTTGTTAGAATTAGAACAGAAATTTCGAGACAATTAGTTTCTAGTTTGTTGCCCGACAGGTATGAGCACGTCCCAGACGTTCAATTACGTACGTTGTAGTGATACAAGGATGCGGAGAGTGCAATTAATTAAGGCCACACACACAGAGGAAGGGGGGGATTCGCTTAATTTTGCGGAGAAAGGAGATCCTCCAGGCGTCTCGCCAACCTCGTTGCAACGCGAGCCGACGGGCGAATTTACTTTTGGAATTTCCGAATGTATTCCGGAGGCGAACCCGATTCGCCCGGCGAATCCTCATCGGCCGTGTCGAACTGCTAGTCGCACCTCGCTGCGCCAGGTAAACGGAAATCGTCTCCTTGTATATAGCGTGATCAATGAAGTCAAGAGAGGACCTAGAAACTAAAATAATTTCGGCATAATAATGATAATAAAAATAATGATGACAACTACAACGTTATAATTATCATTCATAATTAATGTTATATTTATTATCATTATTGGCAAAAGGTTGTTGCAAAAGGTACGTTGTGTTTGTTAAATAAAGTATAGTAAACGAAATAATACAATTTCGAAGGATTAATCATTCTGACGAATAAAATGGATGAGACATTGGCACGATATTTCTTCAAACATTTAAGATCTTTTGTCGCGGAACTTTTCACTGATGACGCCAGAAGTGAAAAAAACGCATGCCCAAAATTCTCGCGTGTCTTTCTGACTAAAAGGATATTTATGTGAAAGAAGACTTAAGAGCGCTTGAGGGTACTTGGAAAATAATTTAATAAAAGAATGATAAATCTACGCCAACCGAGAGAATATATAATGATTTATAATAATAATATTAATAATAATTTTATTATTTAGCATCTGATATCGTAGGCGGAAGAAAGTATACCTTGACGCTTCTTGAGCGTCGCTTTTTTGTCATTTATTTACGTTCGTTTGCTTCGTTGAATTCCGGACTCGACTCGAGATATTCCTGTTTCGACATCTGCGATTGCTTTATTTTTATATGCGATTGCTTGATTTTTATTTGTCGCGAAGATGAAAAAGAATCGTAGGTAGGAAGCACCGACGACAAAACGTTACGTTGCGGAATCGCGGTTCGCCGATCGACCGATGCGGGCCGTTAGACGACAGCCATCCGTTGTTTAGCTGTAATTATTATTGTTAAGAAGAATCTTCCGCCTCTTTGCATGAACTAGAAATCGCGACTCGCTTGCTGCACGAATGCAATACACGGGGAGAGGAGAGGAGGGTTGCCTTCTCTATTTCTTTTCCATAAGTGATTACACATGCAATCCCATTGGCTTTATTATAATTATTAACAAGTATTTCAGAAAATCCTGCGAAATCCGAATACCGACCCAATAAGCAAAAATTATTAATAAAACGTTATTGCAACGATGTTTAGTAACATGTTTTCTAATACGCAGTTTTTAACGTTTATCGCGAAATATACAATGCCCAAAAACGTGAAGCACATTTGACCAAAAAGCAATATTCAACAAACTTAAGTCTATACATTGACACTAGAGAGTTATAGTTTTGGAAGAGTAAATTTCTTTCAAGAATCGCAACATTGATGACACAGAAATGATTCAGTTCACCGCCTTAAATCGCCCGCTATCTTATCCGTTATTCAAAGTGCGTGTACAAAAATTGCATTTATGTAAATTTGATCTTACTTACGGTTGCGGAGTTCCTCAAATAAGGTTCCTGGAAATGTCGTGCAGGTAACTGCGATCCTCCAGAAAAAGGGGCTGCACACGAGGCGCTTTAGTGTAGACAGTGAACCGTTGGTTAATTATTGGTAACGATACCCATGACCGTTAGAAGGTTATCTGTCGGGACCTTGCTAGAATAAAGTGTTGCATTATAAAGCGGCACATCCTCCAGAGCGAAAAAAGTCATTGTTATTTTCTGCTTGACAAACAGAAGTTCTCCGTTTTAGAAATTCACCCGGAAGAAGAAAGTATGAAAAACAAAAAGAAATAGGGCAATTTCCTTTCTTTTATTTAACATAGTACTTTTGAATGGAAATTTCAGTTGCACAAATATTTTATGTTTAGAGATAATTTTTTCTTTAACTTCACAGCTGTGCAAGACAATATCTCTATTAATATGTATTGAAAATATAAAAGTTTGACACGTTTGCTGCAAAAATAATTAAAAAAAGCAATTTTCCTCCTTAAAGGAATTTCTAAGAAATTTCTTTTACGGACCATCTACTTTCAAGAAGAACATCCGATTACACGCGCTATACCTAGGCAGAACAGAAAATCGCGATGACATCGAAATGACGAGAAGTTGGTCGAATCATGACGTCAAATGACTCAAGGCGAAAAGTGAGTTTTTATAGTCATTCCCTCGTCGTTTCGACATTATGATAATTTTCTGTTCTACTTCATCCGAATCATCCCGTGTCACGCGTAAAAAGGTGAGGAAGTAGAACAGAAGTAGAATAGAAATTCACAATGACGAGAAAATTATCTAGTTGTGATTGAAAAGTGAGTTTTTCAGTCACTTTCTTATCATTTTTATATCAATTTGACGTCATCGTGATTTTTTCTTTTACCTAAGGAACTTAGTCAAGAAGAGAACGAGAGAGGGAGAGAAAGGGAGAGGGACAAAAAGACAGATAGAGAGACAGAGAGAGAGAGAGAGACGAGATTCGTACGGTTTGTTATTGTGTCATGTATTTCCTTTCACATCGAGTGCACTGTATTACCGATATCGCTTTACAACTTTTCATACAAAAAGAATGATTCGATGATGAGCGCCGTGTCGCAGGCCCTCGCAGCGGGCATTCGCGCGGTGGCTTTTCGGCGCCCGGGAGCCGGATATTCTCCTCGAACGGCGGAATTCCGCAGCGCGGTTGTGCGTGTATCCAGACCTGGTACCTTCTCCGTTCCCTCGATCCCGATGTCGTGCTCACGCCAGTCGCTAACTCGATCGCCCTCTTATCAGTACACCCGTGCCTCGCGGGACACCGGTGCCTCCCCGGATCCCTTCCCGTTCCTTCCCTTCCCTTCCTCCATGTTAAATATATCATACAAAAATCTAAGACTATATATGCAAACGTGTCCTCTTAATCGTATCCTCAGTTATCATGTACGAACGTAATGTTAATGTGATACACGACGGCGCACCCCTGCCGCCATTGTTGCGCTCTCATGCGCGGGCCGTCTCTCCTCTTATCCGTCAATTTACAAAATTCGAGCCTACATCGACAGTCGACGAACACGGAAACGGCGGTGCTGGCGAGACGCGCGTTTCGGATTTTTGCGAGCTCGTCGTCGAGTCAGATGCGTTTTCATGTCCGCGCGCGCGGATCAAGACGCGACAGAAATCAGGAACTCGACCGATCTTATCATCGGTTCTAAGAATCTGTCACGGATTTCTATATAGCACCCTAGATCGTTGACACGCTATAGTTTGATGGATACAGACTGAGATGAAGTCAAGACGCCATATGCAAGGAGCTCACACGTACGATGCTTCGTGGACAAATGTTAATGTGAGGATCAGGTCGGCACATTTCGGTAATATTTTTATTTATTAAAATTTTATAAAATACGTACATATAATTAGTTTTTGTTTCATTTGTACAGCATATTCTGGCACGATATTAAAAATATCGAACACGTCAAATAAATCTGTAGTTCGCGATTGCACATCTGGTTGCACATCTGGTTGCGGAACTTTTTCAATAACTTTACTATGTACTATTAATAATTGTTTTATATATGATTAAAGGATACTTTATATGTATATATAATTATTTATATATTTATGTTGAAATATATATACGTATAATGCAAGTAATAAATATTTTTCTAATCACATATCCTACATTGAAAGATTTCAGACAAGTTCTAAAAAGTGCTATAATTCGGTCATATCGATTTTGGACTCCTTACAAATGGCTGCCAACCACTCTCCTTAGCCATTAGCTTTATTTCTTAGCTGCGTCCCGATATTAATTGTCAGTACTGAAAATCTATAGTTTATGTCACGTATATTGTAAATTTTCAGTACTGGCAGTGAATATCGGAACGCAGTCCTAGCTTTCAGAGCTAGCCAGTCTAGGGCAATATATAGAAGTCTGTGGAATCTACAGTCTGAAAATAGAGACGGTGACGACTGGTGTATCGCGTCTTGATGCACTTGTCGCTCTTTCAAGACCGATTTGAGCATCGACGCCCATGTTTGTGCATCGAGTGACTGTTTGCTATTTTTATTTCTTTTTCGCGTGTAACCGCCGTCTCCTTACAGATCTCTTAAATACATAGCACACGTTACGCATACGTCCTGACAGGCCACGCTCTCCTTTGTCATTCGCGCAACACGTTCCAGTCGTGACGGTGTGCACCTCTAATGTACACCTTGAGAAATTATCACTCGCAAGGGAACGCCTTAAATCAGGAAAGAAACGTCGATTAGGCTCTCGAGCCTCTCGTGTAGTTAATCTTCGCAAGAAATGTTAGAGAAAAAGTAACTTCAGACAGATTTTATTTATTCCTAAAGGATGACTTCGCTTTTCGTCAGCAAAATTGATTAACTTTGCTCATAGAGATGTTTCTTTCTCTTCGATTATATCCGGGTGAAAATACACACAGAAAGTATTATCACAAGCGTTAAAACAAATAAAAAAAGAGGATAGTAATTTTTTTTATGTAACAATAAAAGTACGTAGTAATCATACATAAGCGATTTGCATATTTGAGGTACTCCCTCGTGTTAATTAGTTAGTGATAACGCAGGAAAGGCGGCAAGAAGTGTCACTCTACGCTATATAGCGCGGCCTCAATTTTATTTAAGGAAATAGAGTTATCTCTCGATGGAGTTCATCTCAATTAGAGTTAGTGGCTGCTGCGTAAATGAGTTTCCTTATCGCATAGATCTATAAACGAATATATCTTCTTTTTTCTTCCTTTTATCTCGTTCTACTTCCTCATGAACTTTTGCCGCGAGGAAACTTTAACGCAACTTAAATCAAATCTCTACTTTGAAAATGATTTTTGGTATCTTTGAGATCTTCTTTGTCGGAATTGTGAAAAAAAAATATAAATTCAACGTAAAAATATAAGTGTAAAGAAAATTAAAAAACGAAAAATATAAAGAATATTAAAAAACGAAAAAACAAAAAATTACATTTAACTGACGACTCTTCTTCGGGAAGAAATGTCGAATTGCAAGTGGCGCGAATATAGCGCGGTGTGACGAGGATCACATTCGTTTATCGCCTTTTCCATCCCCTCGCGCTTGTAGGCCTGGTATTGTTACAAGTAATTTTACACGCATGCGACTTTAATGGGAACTTCAGTATCGAGACTTTTTTTATTAATTATTACCAGAGCTTGTCGCTAAATAGCTGAGCATATATTATCGAACCTCATCGCAGGTATGTGTATGTAAGTGTGAATAATTTGCTCCACTCTTCCTGGCCGCGAACGGTCCGGTAGACCTCATTAGACACCCGTCCTGAGTTAAGGTTTCTTAATTGTTAGATGAACTTCCTTTTCGCATATCAGAAAAGATTAATTCAGGTTGTCCATTTTATGTGAATTTCGAAACGCCTTTTGTCTTATTCAATGGAAGAATTCTCCTGTCGCTAGAGAATAAATAAGTAGATTCTGAATATAGATTCTTATAAGTTTTTTGAAAATTTATAAGTAACTTCTTAAGAACATCCAAATAGAGGCTACACATAGCATCTTTAAATAGTCGCACTACTTACTCTGCTAATGTCACATTCATGTTATATTCAAAGCATATACTCGGAAAGGAGGCTCATCTAACAACACTGCTCCTGAGTACTCGCCATAAACATGTTGAATCGTGACGTCAGAGGTGAGAAATGATCCACATGCTCAAAATTTTGACGTGCCATTCAATAAAAAAATATTTGAATGAAAGAAGTCTTTGGATCGCTTGAACATGATTGCAAAATGCTCTGAAAATTACCTTTTTCCCTTGACAGTCAAGAAACAACCGTAAAATAAATGTGACAAAATTATAAGATAGATTGAAGAAAGAGAAAGATTGCATGTCGTTAAATTTACGTTAGCTTATTAATTTAATTAAAGGTTAGAGTTAATAACTGTTGTATAAATAACTTTCCTCTTATCGCATAGATCTATAAACGTATATACCTTCCTTCTTCTCTACATATCTTGTTTTACTGTTTCGTGACTTTTTATCGAGAAGGAACATTGGCGTGACTTCAGTCAAATGTCTATTTTGGAAATGCAACTTTTGATATCTTAATTAATTTTACGGCTATTTACTGTATCAAGGGACAATAATAGTTCTTGAAGCATTTTGCCGGCATATTCCAACGGTCTGAATTGTTTCTTCATTCGGCTATCTTTTTATTTAAAAATAACATGCAAAAATTTTAGGCATGCTTCTTCTCGCTCCTGACGTCACCGCGAGGGACCAGGAGCCTCAAGCAAACCATCGCCTCTCCGTTCGTGGACGAGCAGCTACGTTCCGTTCTCCTTTCGAATGTAAAAATGTTCAATGTAAAAATAGAGTTACATTTAGAGCGACAGTCGACGCGCGGGACCTGTTCGACCCCGGTAAGAGTGCGCGTGCGCGTGCGCGTGTCCAGGAAGGATCGCGCGCGCGCAATCGTCCGATTTATCAAGAAATTATCACGCGGAACATGCTAATTAGTAGGCGATTAGTATGTATTTCAGATGGGTGTGTGTGTGTGTGTATTCGGATCTTACCGAGTGTGCAACGTGTGTAGGTCTAAATTTCCTCCTGCGATTGAAAGTACGTTAGTTCCGTTACACCATACATATGAGCAATAAAAGAATAATTATTCTCAGTCGAGAAACGTCATTTACCATTCGGCATATTTACACGGGAAAAAAGTGCCGTCGAGTCGGTAGAATTGGTCAACAGCACGCGTGGTTGAAGTAAACCCCCTTGACTCGATAGCAATGTTATTGGAGGTGATACTCGAGTTGTTAAGGCTTCTGAGTGCTTACGGTCATCTTGAGATTTATAACGTTACAAGAGCACGAAAACTCACGCTCAAAATACGTAGAGATCAAAAGATGTAGCTGTAAAATGACACTCTTGCAATTGATCGAGCGAATCCGCGAAATAACTCGAGCATTGGTTCCAGTAACACACATTGCAATCGAACCAAGATTTATTTGCAAACCGCGACGTCCTCTCAACCAGCACAACATTGTTTTCTCCGTGTATCCCGTATCATTTCGCTCGAAACGCCGCTGAAAATTGGATCTCGCTTCTTTTGCTCGTTTGACATCTGTCGCGTTCGGACGAGATAAGATCGACGGGAATTCATCGGAAAGGAGACTGAGTTCTTCATTCTACAACTTAAAAATTGAACGGAGAGGAGCGTCGCTCCAGCGTATCTTCACTATTATTACAGAACTCAACTGTTCCTTTTCGCCGGAAGAATGGAAATGAATAAGAAGGAATAGAAGAAAGAGAATAGAAGATCAAGAGAGGTAACGACGGGTATAGAGGATCTCCGATCTCGAAAATTACAACCTCGCAACGTTTCACGAAGAAGCGAATTTTCAGCCTGATTTCTCTCTTTCTCTCTCTCTCTCTCTCTCGCTCTCTCTTTCTCGATTCGCCTATCTTTCGCAAGACTGTTCACGCATTCTGGGCCCACAGAAACGAACACGAATCTCTTTTGCACTTTACGTCGCTCACACACAACGGTTTACGAGTAATTCTCTCGTCCATTTATTAATACAAATTTAATTCTACTCCTTAAAACGACACTTCATCGCTCATATCTGTAGTTAAGTATTACGTCGGCTTGACCTCGCCGTCTCACCGAAGAATCTCTGGCGGAATGGTTCTTTCTCTCTCTCTCTCTCTCCCTCTCTTGCTTATCTCTACCGAAATTAAACGTCGCATGAGGATCGTGGTCAAGTATACAGAGCAGATATCTCGAAATCCCCGACGCAAACGAAACTCTCGTGCAAGACCGTCGCACGGATAACGAATTATTGAGTCAGCAGAGTGTTGCGCTGAGCGCTTCCCCCTAGGTCGTCCTCTCTCGCGTCAATTAGGCGCATCGCTCAGTACAAACACCAACTAACAGTGACATTACATTAATGTTACAATTTCCCACTCAGCAATGTAAATGCAATATAACACATTGTGCATAACAGCTACGTATTGTTAAGTGAGAAATTATAACATTATCTCAAACATTAAAAAGTTAAATGAACTCTAAACATGGATAAATTTTACATAACGCATCTTTTTTGTTCATAACTCCTATAAAAATGATCAAAATTTAATGTTATATATATATTTTTTTTAATTAGATTGTTTAATTCGAGGAATATGCTTCGATTAATATTTCTGTCTCAAGGTTGAAAAAAGAACAAAACAGATGTATGTGTGAACGGTAGTGTTGGAAAAATTGATCTGCATAAATCTCACCCATGCTTAAAGCTTTAAAGCTTAACGTGTCTTTTTTTAAATTTGATAATCTCCCCACCGTGTCAGTCTTTCCCGAGAATATTTGCGACTATTTAACATTATTTTCTTTATTCCCTTAATCTAAGATAAATAATCATATTCCTCTATTCCCTTTCTTCCTCTTATATCTGTATTCTTATTTGCTTCAAATATTGATATATAATCTCCAGTTACATTCACTCAATCAGCGCTGCGTCACACGTTAACTTGTTACAACGTCTCGGAAGGAACTCCTAATGTGATGTTACTTAACATGAGGTCAATACGATGTTACTGTTAGTTGGCGTTCACTGGCCAGAGACTGCTCGACGATACAAAAACTGAAAGATCGTTGCGAAACGAGTTGATCGTACGTACGAGTCCTCGAATTGTACGAGAATCCTCCGTCTGTTGCGTCTTGACACAGCATTACAAGTCCGTGAACAAAAATGCGACGCAACAAATACGCAGAAAATAAGGTGCAGAAGGTTCATGACCAGCGATCGCAGCGCGACAATTGCTCGAAAATGATTAATCGGCTTTGAATTCTCGCTGTTTATTACCGCAGAGGTTCCGTCTCCACGTTACAGCACGTATTAGTCGATCAGATCGACGCGTTATTACATTAGTCACAGCTGCAAAGGAGGCCGCCAATCAATGAGTCGCGTGAATAAACGTGCGGTATGGTACATCTCTTCTCTGCTCTCTTCAAAGGAAAAGTACTCCGTGAGAGAATAATGACTCGTCATCAATACAATTACGTTATCAAGTATATATTATTATTCGCTAGCAATTATTCATAGTAAAAATATAAAGTCATTAAAAACCGTCCGCTCCTGCGCCAAGATGATTGTAAAAGAGATCGTATCAAATTCTGCGGATGCGTGCGAATAAAAAAAAAAGGAAAGCACTGTCTCGCAGTCTGCAACGCAAAACGAATGCCTTCGCTGTCTCTCGCCCCAAGGATTATTCGCTTCATTCTTATTCATTGTGCTCGTGTAAAAAACTAATCGAAGAAGCACAGAATAATCGTACAATCAGGTGTCAACTGATTAACTGATCGGTAAAAACGAAATGTCGGATGACCCTGCGGAGAACGTACATGTGTATAACAACGGGATATCGGCACGAAACAAGTATTGTCACACCATTTATCGATACAAATAGCAACAGCGATATAGGCGCGCGATAATAACAATATATATATTATATATATATCTATATGTACATGTAGAGTGTTAAGAAAAAGGGTTCAAAACTTGTAGGATAGACAGTACTTACTAAACTGAGTAAAAAATCAGTTCTTAACTACAAAGACAACTGCTTAATATTGAAGTAAAATGATAATACAATCTTGGGAAATGCGTGTAAAAATGGAGATGTAAAATTATTTATCTTTCGCAAACACGGTAATAAGATGTCATGAGATAATCTTCTGTTTTCACAGCGCAAACGTGTAACGATTAAGTAAACTAATCGTGTATATCATCAAAATTGCTTCTGACTTTACAAGGGTTGATTTTTCGGCTCATGTTTACTGAGTATTTTCTATTCTACAAGTCTTGAATACTTTTCTCTTAACACCCTGCATATAATATATTTATAAATACAGCTGCGGCGAGTATCTATCTATTTCTTAGAGATTCTATTAACTACAACGTAACCGAAGCGAGTTTGTTATGCGGTAACGACTAAAAACTAATATATCCATTTCTCGCGTCATAAGGCGGGACACATTCATCCAATATGGGGCGCGCGTTTAACGTTAATTAAGATCGGTGGCCCTTCAATGTGAGTCACAAAATGAGGCGGTATCTCGGATGATCAGAACCGTCGAGAGTGAGATTTCATTCTTCTCAAGTGCCTCTCAGAAGATCTCACGTAGATCTCACAAGTCTCCCTAAATTTTAAAAAGCGAAAAAGCAAGCACACATGAGTACGTAGTTTCTTTGCATTTCAACTTTTATATGATTGTCCACTACAATTATCATGAGAACAAAGCTCCTCTGGTTTCTTCACTTTGTACAAAACTTCGCGGAAAATTGTAATTTTTTTCGGATATAGAATTCTTTTTTGTAACTTTTTCCGATTATTTGAGTAATAATAATTCTTAAACGCGAAATCAAGGAGGCGCTCTTTCAGTGTCTCCAATCGAAGGGCCTCTAGTAAAAAAAAAAGAAAAAAAAGAAAGAGGAGAAAAAATAAAATGAGACTGATACCTGATGCGAAGAAGAAAAAAGGGGAAGAAAATGATCGGGCGACACGTTGCGAATCGTAATTAACATGATTGTCTCCTGCCTGCGAACACTATGGCTTGGCAGCGCACGTGCTGGAGCTTAAACTTGACTAGAACTGAACGAGCGTGCGAAGAAATTAGACGCACAATTCTATTCCTTTCTTCTTTTGCCACTTAAACTACACAAGTTCGTGTATCTTTTTTCTTTTTCTTGTTTATATCGACGTCGCCAATTTTCCCGTCGTCGTCTCTTCCTCACAGGGTCGGGCGGCGTTTCAACTATATATGCTGATTATTAGAAATATCCAATGATTATTTCACTTGTCTTAAATTACATGTAAAATACTTCACCAAGTTAATAAAATGTAGTACTTAATAAAATGTAGTACTAAGTATTTTTGGAATAGATTCTCAAGGATGTAAATTAAGTATAACACATCGTAAATCACACACATTTGTCTTTCCTTCCCATTGTGAAATTTTATTATTCACATGTCCGCAAGCAGGTCTGCCGGAATTTGTTTTTTATATATGAAATAACATTTTTACGATATTTTCCGCCCAACCCCGTCTTTTTGGCCATTGCTCACAGATCGTATCTCGCACCAAACGTGCTTGTCACGTGTTATACGACTTCCGTTAACACTAAATATTCATATTAGACAAATAAACCGTAGATTCGCTAAAAGCGGAATGCGAATGCGGGCCTTTCAACTCGACGCCACTCATTACGAATTAAGTCAGACTCGTGCGAGCGATTTCCGTTCGTTTATCGTTTTTTTTTTTTTTTAAGCGCTACGTCGCAACATAACATTTTTTAAGCGATGTCAGTGATAGAGGAAGAAAGATCCGATGATACAATAATGTTTAGGGCGCATAACTGGGCTGTGTGCGTAAGGATGGAATCAACTTCGATATATTTTCGTATGTCGCAATCCTTCCTCCCCCCCAATACAGTAGCTAAATATAATTCCATGAAATCAATTACTTATAAGTCATGTATACTTGTCAAAAACTTACTACAATCAAGATTAAATATAACACAATCATATAAAATGTAATTAAAAGTTAATAAAATATTTCGCAGTATTTTGCATAGTTTTGTTTAAAAGAATCAATCTAGTATCAATATATATGTACACATAATATAATACATACCCATATAAAATTTACAAATATTTTATAATAGATTGTTATGCATATATTTCATGAAAGCATATATATTTTCATCTTTAATTTCCTAATTAATTAATCAAACTATATTAGAATAAATAATTGATTCCATCCTTAGCTGCGCGACTCTACAGAGCGTTGCAGAATCCACGACTCTGATTTCTGTGTTGGCAAAGTCGAGGTGCGTTCAAGAAGTCGCGTCAGCACAGGCTTCGTCAGGCGCGGAAAGATCACACATCGCGTATACACATATCACGTACGCATACATACATCGATACCTACAATTTTTCTATGTATGAAAAGTAAAAAAAGAAGATGACCACTCTCTCGCTCTCCCGCCTCTCTAGCCACGATATTATTATGATTCATGGCGACCTCAGTATTGTGCGATCGAAGTAGGTGCGCGTAATCGCGTGTGCCAAACTGAGGGAATAAGACTATCAGTCTTTATTTAGAAGAGAAATCAGCGCGCGCGGGATACGCGCAGATCGTGTTGTAATACAGTAACGCATATATTATCCAAGAACATATAAATACCGCGATACGCGCGTACAGTCAATTGATATCGCCGATTACGGCGGATTATAAAATAGCAAGGTTCCGCGCAAGTTACAGGCAAACGTCCGTCCCTTCTCGGAGCATCTCGGAGCGAACGAAGATCATCGCGATTTTCGCTCAGCTTTGTTTCGTGAGAAGCTCCGTAACGAGTGCCAAAAACGCGCGTCTGTCAACGGAAATCTCGGAGTAGTCTTGTGTAATTTGCTTTCGAATTGTGCGAGTAGTCGTAGCGTTCGAGAGTCACCTGATCGCTTCGCCCGGAGCTTCGTGAGCGAAACAATTCGAAGAACTACTCCGACCAGCGCGATATACTTATCAGAAGAACGTATATATGTGCGTGGTCATATTTATACAAATACATTCCCATCCCCTCGCAACTGCGACAGTCCATAGCGCTGCACAGCAATACCGAGAAAGAGAGAAAGAAAGAGAGAGTCCTGACATCTCTATCCTGTCGGCCCCTGCTCCGAGAGCGTCTCTCTCGTCATCCCGGATCTCGATTGCGAAACTTCGACGCGCACTGGGACACGTTACGCTCCGCTGGATCATTAGACTATCGATAAAAAATAAGCTTCTGTAACAGCCTCGCGACGTGTTCGCGCGAGTCTTGCCCGTCAGGAATCTATAACGTAATAATGAATGTAGACCACTTGTCGACTTCCGATTCCCGTCCAACGCGCCACAGTCCTCACGGAATAGCGACTCGTCGACGATTACGCGCGTTTATTAACTCCCTCTAGTAGTCTGCTTATGGTCAGCACATGTAAAATTTGCGGATTATATTATGTACAAGTAGTCTCCAGATGACGACACGGCGAACCTTCGCGCGCCGCGTGTGCGCCAGCAGTCCGTTTATGTCTTAATGACGAGGATGACGGTGATGACGACGATGACGATAATGACGATGACGGTGAGATGAGGGTGATGTGGCGATGATCGTTCATCGATGACGTGCTCGTTCATCTTTGGTTGGTTCGAACGTATGTACGAACTCGTTCGAACTCGTCCGTGGACTCTCGGACACTCGTCGCGGAACGTCCTTACGCACATGTCCGGCCAAACAGAGTATTTCGTGCGATCTAGCCTCGCGTTCTCAGGCATTATGACACCGGTTCGTCGTCGGCCAGGTTGTGCAGATCCGAGTAATTCACGATGGCGCGGTGAAGGAACTCATACTGCGCCTGTAACACGCGCGTGCGATAGTGCGTTATCTCAAATGAGCTAATACAAACAAGCCTCTTGGGTATGCAATCAAGTGGGAGGAAGACGGCAAGTAAACGCCAGTCGCGGCTCTGTTGGTGCGAATACTTTAAACTTGTGGGAAGATATAACAGTGTCTGGCAGTAATATCAACGTACGAGCCGAATATTTTCCGAATTTGACGTGGAAGATTTATTCATTGTGCAACAAGTTCGAAAAATATTTGGAATCCGTTGACACTATTTGTCGGACATTATTTTGTGTCTAATATAAACCAATATATCCCACAGTTCCACCTTTTTTTACAATAATACAATGAATGTACTTACAAAGGTGCTGATCATGCCGTGTCTCTGAGAGCGTAATTTCTTCGTTGTCGTGAAGATGTCCACTCGCTTTTCGGTACGTAGCTGCTGAACCAGTATGCTTAGTGCCACGAACATGGAACTCCGGTCTGATCCGTAGCTGCAGTGCACGACTAACGAGCCGCTCGTCTCGGCATCGTTCGTGAGTGTTTGGTCCACGAGCTCGATGAGACCGCGTGTTACTTCAGGTACTTCGCCCTCCACCGTCGGCCAGCCGTGGTACTGGTATTGCTTCACCACTCCGCTCTCGTCAGTCTTTGTGTTCAAAATGCAAAACTCGCGACGTGTGTAATACGGACAGCTCTCGCTGTGGATGTAGCGGACCCTTATGTGATCGTAATCTGTCTCGTCATCGGGCCAGTAGCGCGGGCACTTTCGCGGGCCTTCGTTTAACTGGAAACAACATTTCTATTTCACGTGTGTCTCTTGTATGCTTGACTCGCGAGCATAATTTCACAATATTTCGAAAATTTTGATTTTCTTTGAGGAGATACAATCATGCTTGCCTGTTTTTATTTTTCAGATCGGGGACCCTGACTCCACTTTCACCCGATTGTGCAATATTTTGTATGTCACGTGTGTCATTAAACTTAGCACTTCAGCATTTATATTACACATGCGCACAACTCTAATAAGGAAGCAAGTGTTCAATAAAAAAAGAAATACATCAATTAAGTTCTATCTATGCATTATTTAAAGAACAACACAACAAAAGCTTCCAATAAAAAGAAATATGCGTTAAAAGAATGCGTGAAAATCCTTCGTACGAAATTGCGTACCATGTGTATTATTAACGCAACGTTCATACAGTTGCACAATTTCTCGTGAAAAGCGAACAAAGGTCAAGAAAAATTAAAAGAAAAAAAAAAAATATATATATATATATATAGTATCGACTTACGTCAGATAACATAACTATTGTAGAGATGCATTGTTCCGAGATCATCCGCCAGAAATCCGTTATAGTAGTTTCCAGCGGATCTTGTGTGATGACGAATGACTCGGAATTGTCGTAGCCCTCGATGAACGATGCGTTTATGTATGTCGAGTGTTCCCTGCCCGGAACTGGGGTGAGTATCACGCGATTTCTATCGTAAGGTATCACTAATTCGCTTCTGTTCTTCGTCCTGTTTTCCTCCCCGCCGCCGACAGAGAAGGATTTTCGGTCCTCCAGCACGGAACTGATTTTCTGTAAAATCGATATCGTGTGTTATGTAACGTAAAGAGGAAAATCCTTTCCGATGAAATTGTTGGTAGAACTCACGATGGGAGCGGCGCACGTTTTTGCATCGACCGAATAGCCCAGAGATATATTTATATTCTATTTTATCGGATATTGGTTGTACGCGCGGTGAGCGTATTATGAAACTTTTTTCGCGAACAAGTTATCAGCCCGATACACAAACGAAAAATATTTTAGTAAAAGTTGGAGACTAAAAATAGGAACGGCGCACAAAGTGTGGCGCAAAATCATTTTTACACGTATGGTCTTTGTGAATTCACTTGGATATTTGGAGATTCAAACGCATTTCCCCCTTCAAATGAAAACGTCAATTACCTTGATTGCCGAGAAAGTATATTTCGCGCGCGTATATATATTTTCATTAAAATTATACAAATTGCACCTACTGCTAAGACAGTATATTTGCCGGACTGTCCAACACCTAGCCGCGTTCTTATTTGAAGCTCCAAATTGTCATAGAAAAGAAAAGAAAGAAGAAGAAACTTACGTCATACTCTTCCTCCATCCTACACTTCTCCTTGCCATTGTCCCTCTGCCTGAGCTTGGCAACTGTACCCTTGAGCTGCGAAGCCGGGATCTCCGTGTCGCCGTACTGCGCCATCTCCATGAGCGCACGATAAATGAAGATGTACTGCTTAAGCGATTGCACGAGGAAGTTGCGCTGATGCCGCAGATCGCACACGGTGTTGAAGATGGATACTTGGCCTTCCTCAGCGAGCTGCTGCAGCAAGGAGTCCAACGCCACTAACGTGCCGGTTCGACCGACGCCGGCGCTGCAGTGCACGAGAATCGGGCCCTTCTCCAGCGAGTACGCCTCGTTGACGCGCTTGATGAAGCGCAGGATCGCGTGCGGGTGCTCGGGCGCGACGAAATCTTTCCACACGAGGAAGTGGTACTGCACGATCGTGCGCGCGTCGCGCTCGCCCAGTCGCGTCATCTTCAGTTCGCGCACCACGTAGTCCGAGTAAGCGCGCTCCTTCACGTGCTCCACGGTGATGTCGCCGAAGTTCTTGGTCTCGCGCTTGTCTGGCCAGTACTTGGCGCACTTGGTCTTCGAGTACTCCTCGAGATTCGTCAGCATGAGTATCAGTTCCAAATGCTGCTCCCAGATCATACGCCAATAGTCGCACACAGTGTTCTCCATCGGGCCTTGGGCGCAAATGAACTTCTTGCGCTCTTTGTAACCTAGCACGAAGTTGGCGTTGATGTAATCGGAGCCGCAGATACCGTCCATCTGCGCTAGCCGCACTCTCGTTTGATCGTAACACTTGATGTCCGGGTAACGATTCTTATAAAGATTCTCCTGCGCCTCGGACGCGCGCGTTGTCCTGTCCGTGAAACGATCCGGCAGCAGTTCGAATTCGTGCTGGAAACCGTAATCCGAGTCTCTGTGGCGTTCTAGGTATGCCTGGAGGAGCTCGCCCTTGGGTATAGGTGGCATGTCTGGTGGACTTGCCGCCACGAGCTGATGTCTTCCTCTTAGACTCCTACAGAGATGCCTACGAGAAAAAGGCATCCATTAAGGGGTTACATCAAATTGACAGTCCACAAAGTCGTGAAAAACGTCCTCTTTTTCACAAAACCATAATTTAATGTCTTAAAAGAGTGACATGCAATTTATCCTAGGTCAAAATTCGAAAGTTGCTTCAATCTTTCGAGTATCGCGTATTCTTAAGGATAAAGTATGTAATACTTATCTCTGGAATTCTATGCCAGTCTAATGTGACATCAGAACTTACAATTGTGTAAAAATTGACAAATATCACGCAAATATTTTTATTATGTTTTCAAGATAACAGTCTTCACATTTAAGATAGAAAAAAGATTGAGGTTCGATGAGTACTCACCTGAAGCTATTGCGTAGCGTTATGATCTCCTCCCTTTCTTGCGCACGTTTTGTGTATCTGTGCAATATGCACAGCGCGATAAGCAGAACAATAATGAATAATATCAGAGCGATGGAGAGCTGCAGTATCACGCCTAAAGTGGTCACTTCTACGGCCGCGATGCTGAGGGGATCTACCCCACCGTAGAGAGGATGGAAGTAATTGCTATAAGCCGCTAGGAACTGATCTTTCTGACTACTGAACACTGTGAAAGATCGTCGGTTATCAGATACCTTATCGTCGCACGTACTCCTAGCGTATATTTTACTATACATACCGATAACTTCGATGAAACCGGTGTAATTCGATGTCTCGTCGAAGAATCCGTCGTGAGACAAAAACACGTTGGGTTCCGCGGACCCGTCTACCGACGCTCTCTGCACAGGCGAGTCCTCTCTTTTCCGTCTTTCCACCTTTTCGGTGAAATCTTCTCTCACCAACGGTACGGCTGTAGTTGTGTCTACTTTTGTAACAGTGGTTGTAGTGGTGGTGGTGGTGGTGGTAACAGTGCTGGTGGTTGATACAGTGGACGTGCTGGTGGTCGTGCTGCTACTACTGCTGATGCTGCTCACAGCCGTCGTCGGTGTCATGGTCGATGTGAGGACGGTGGTGCTGCTTCCGTTGTTCGTCGAGGTGGTCGTCTGAACTTCGGGAACGAGGTGTAATACCGGCGGCGCCGGCTTCGGACGCAACCCGAAACACTTATCGCACATCGCACCGCCATGGGATGACTCACCGTCGCCGAGGAAGATCTCGGACGACAGCTGGTCGTTGTCGAACGTTTCCGCGATGTAGGCGCCGCCGATCGGTGAGCTGTGCGCGTATTGGTAAGAGTAGACAACGGTCTCCTCCGGAGACGGCAGGTCGCTGACCGATTTCTGCGGTGGCAATTTTACCAGGTACACACGATAGCAGCAGATCGGGCCGTTTCGCTCGCTGATGCGCGGCAGATAGAGCTTGAACAATTGCCTGCCCTGGCTCTCGATCTTGCGCCAAGTACGCATGTTCATATTCTCCCGATCCGGGACGGCTACTGGCGTTGTACAGTTTCCTACGGCGTCCATACCGTTAGTGCGGGACCTGGTTACTCCGTGCACACGAACCTTCGGTCGAAGATTTACTTTCAGTATGAAGTCTGGCGTCATTACACCAATATCATCGCGACACAAATGTAGTTCACTTGTGCCGTGACGATGTTATCTCAATTTGTATTATATCTATATTAGGTTTGTCATGATCGTCAAATAAGATAGAAATTACCCAGTATCGAAGGATTCGTAATTTTTACGAATAAAATAGACAACGAATATAACGAATCGTTGAGAGATTAAGTCTTAGTTGAAAAGGAATTATTGAGAGAATTATTATTATCATTACGAAATGTGAAGCAGACGAATTGTGATTGAGACTACACTGTACACATAATAACGTAAGACACGTAAGACACATAACATAAGAATATATACCGTGTAATTTGTATTGGGAAGTGCGTGACCATATCGCGCGTTGCTCTTCTTGTACACGCTCCAACTCGGCAGATCAAAGCTAGTGTTGTTCAGACGTCCCGTTTCATCTCTGAACGTAGCTGTGCCGTTCCCTTGTATACTGTATCGCTGTATGACACCATTTGGCTTCTCCGGATGATCCCATGTGATAAAGATGTAACTGGTCCTGCTTATGTTGTCGAAGCTACAATAAACGGTGAGATTCTTCGGAGGACTGGCCACTGGAAGAACAGAAAACGTACTCTTTTTACCAAATGCTCGAAACGATATTGAAATCATAGTAGACTTCCTGGCTCGACAATTGACCGATCCTTTCATCATAATTTTATGATTTAGATACTTCGTCTGAATAAATATACTACGTTATTTGACAGCGTACTTCCGTCCAGAGTGGTGCCGTTCACCTCGGCGCTCCAATTGCCGCACTGCTTCGTGTACTCGCTACAAGCGGCTATCTTGAACTTATAAGTGGTCGCCGGTTCGAGGCCTATGAAGGCGTACACAGTGATCGGCTCGGCATGATACACCGCTTCTCTCTTCTGATCGGCATGGGTGGCCATCAGATTGTAATACTGCACGTGTTCCTTCAAATCCAATGGCGGTACGGTCCAACGTATCGTGATCGAGTCCTGCGTCACACCGTTTACAGACACCTTCGGCACAAAGACTGGATCTGTAATATATTTTTAATGTCATTTAACACAAGTGAAATGAACATTCCATTGCTGTATTTCCCAAACAAAACGATCAATAATTCAGAGATTTATGTGTAATGTATGTTATGTGTAAGTATATTAGTTTTTAATGTCTCACACACACAGTAGGTTTTCATTAAAGTCCTAATTTTAATTTACAAGAAATTAAAAATAACACGCCAGTTCCAAGAAATACGTATCAAGAGTGTCAGCTTCAGTTTCAAATATCTCAACTCTAGAATGGTTAGTCTTTTTCTAATTGCGCGAGAGCAATTAGATATATTGTAATGCAAGATTCAGTGGATTCTCAACAAATCTATTTTGCCTTACAACCTCCTCAAATGGGATTAGATATTCGAGAGAGAGAGAGATTAACCGAAGTCTGAGACGTCGTGCTACATCGAGCTCTTGAAGGGAGTACCTTTCTCAAGCGTAGTGATCCACCGCGGATCTTGCTGCATATGCGACGAGCCCAATCCATTGACAGCCGTGATGCCGATCTTGTACGCGGTGCCGTTTTCGAATCCTTTCAGGATATAACTCGAGTTACCGCCGCCGATCTGCTCCCTGTAGTAGACATAGCCGTCCGTGCCGTTCTTCATATGATAGACGAAGTACTTCTCGATAGGCTTGTTGCCGTCGTTTACGGTCCAATTTAGATATATACTACCCGCGCCGACCGCCTTCATGAAGTCTATACTAACTTTTGGCACGTCATTGACGAACAGGTGTACGGTGGTGCTCACCACGCCGTTGTAGTCACTCGCCTGGCACACATACGTGCCGTTATCCTTGCCCGACTTGGCCAGATTCTTGAATTTCAGGTACAGGATGCTGTAAGTGTCGTTTATCGGCGTGACGTCAGTCAGATTCCTCAAGTGCTCGCTGCTCTCCGAATCGTTCTCTTTCAACCAACTAAATTGAGATAATGGATAACCGTATATATGACACGTCAGGTTGGCCGAGTCTGTCACATTCGCTCTCACGTCGCCGCCGGATACTATCTTGCCGGGTTCTGGAAAACAAGAGACGACATTCAACATAAAAAGAGACCACAAAGTCGATCGCGAGAGCAACACGCGCCCTCCGAGCCTGTTTCACCTCACGATAAGTCGGCTTTTTCTCACTGAACTAATGTGTACTCACGGAACTCGAAATGGAACAGGTGCGCAGTTAGGATCTAGTGGGAAAGAGAGGTGAAGCAGCGCAAACCATCGCCGGGAGTGCAACGACGAAAAGAACGGACAACGAATGGCGGGAGAACACGCGTTATAAGTCCGAATCCACACACGCATTGTGTAAACTACGGGAAGGAGGAGGTAAGACGCAGACACGCGGGTCGTGTAGTTTCGTACCTATCACTCTGATATGGATATTCTTCTCGAGCAATTTGCCGTCGGCGGTCTGCGCCATGCACTTGTAGTCGCCCGTGTCATTCCTGCTGGCCTTCTTGATGTCGAGTCGTCCGCTGGAATTCGCGTTGACGGTGGTGAGGTTTCTGTCGCCGGTGCTCCACCAGACCTGACCCGGCACGTTGAGCCAACACTCCAGCGACGGCGTGCTGTCCGCTTCTATGCCGTCGACATTCTGCGACGATTTGAACTGCAGCAACGGCGTCCGCTCGGCTTTCGGTTCCGTCGCCGTCGATTTATCTACTCCTGTCCACGAGAAGTCACGTTACTTCGATAAGAGAGAGGAAGAAGCAGAGTGAAAGAAAAGGTAGGGGAAAAGGAATAAAGCGAGATTTTGCTAGATATAATAAAATATGTTCGCGTTATATGTACCAGAGGATACGACTTTCTCGCCGATCGCCAAGCTGATTTCCGGAGAAAAATCGGCCCCTTTCCTGAGGCAATTTTTCGTGACGGCTCGCACGACATTTCCGCGAAAGAGTCGCGCGATACTATCGAATTCGGTTACACAATGCTCGCCCCTTTAATTCCCGCGCTATTCTTACGCGATCAATGAAATCAAATTTAGCATAGCTAGCCGCGAGCGGCGAGATCTTGCGGTCGTCAGTTTTCGATGAGAAGAAAAATGACGCGATAACGTGTTCTCTCGACTATCGAGTCTCCGCCGTTTCTGTTCTAATCGAGAGACCTTCTCCCCGCTCGCTTTAATTTGTGCGCAACTCAAACGAAGGAGAGATAAGGCGACGAATATTTTAATTTATGGGACAGGATAACAATGCCAGTCGTGTAGTTTTAACGTACCTGCCGAATATTTTCTCGGATTTGCAAAGTACGCGGTGAATCAGCTTTTTGCGTCAAGCCGACCATGAATACTAATTATTTTTTATGTTAATACTGATTAACTCCCCCATCCCTTCCCCATTACCCCATCCTAACCCCATAATGTTTGCATCATGAATTATTCATTTGTAATGTTGCGGAAAATTCTTGTCTCAGTTAGAATCACCAGCATTCGGCTCTCATTTGCCTTATCTCTCTTCTTAGCTTAAGTTGTAACACCTCGAGAGACTGTTTACATCTATTTCGTTAAGCTAATAGTGTTTATGTTCGATGTCATAAACATTCTGTTGCTTGAAATTACTGTCGGGGTAGCCGAATTCATGCGGCAAATGGAGAGGTTCAAATTAGTCTTCCGGCAGAGACAATAATTTTTCGTAACATTAAAAGTGAATCAGATAATTCATAACACAAATATCAGGATAGGAGGTTCACGGGGAGAGGGTTGATTAATAATTAGGAGATACTAAGAAAATGAGTAATGATTGGTTAATTAACAATAATAAGGAACAATTGGGATTCTCAGCGTCGGTCTGCGGTGAGGAGGTTGATTCACCGCGCACGTTGCAAGTCCGGGGAAAATGTTCGGCGCGTGCGTCAACACTGTCAAGCGTTGACATTATTCTGCCATAATTAAGATATCTCGATATCCGTCGAAACTCACTTCGACTCTCACTTGCCTTATCTCTTCTCCTTCTTTAAGTTGTGTATCCAGAGAGCTTACTTGCACACAGCGTGTTTACTTGTCTACTTTCCGCGGGGCTTATCTGAGATTGTTTTGTCGACTTTACGCGACGTACATCACGCCAAAGTCAATGCCGGTGCTGCAAACTATTCTTGTTTTCTTTGAATCGCCGTCGCGCTCTGCCACAAGCGTGACGCGCGCCAAATTCAGCAGCGGTGTGTGACTACACGAAATTGATCAATATTGCCCCCGAGGAAGTGGCCCAAAGCACTCTCTCGACAGCCGGCTCTTCGCGTAAGGCAACGTAGGAGGAGATCGACAAACATTGTAACGGCGCGAGAAGCGACAGATTCGTTCCTCGCGCGCTGTTCGTGCATCACGCCGGATTACTTCCACAATTTGGCACGTCCAATGCCAACGACCGCCCCCGCGTGCTCCACACAGGCGCACGCCCTCGCGCTGTGCTACAGCCCTTACGAGCGCGCATTACACACGTTCCTCACATACACACTCGTACATAATACGCACACTACAGCGTTGAAAACATCCCTGAGGCGCAAAGTCGCAAGAATTTCCGCGTTTTGGCCGGTAAGCTTCGAGGACTCTTCACGTTTCAATATTTTGCTAAAGGAGCTGAAGAAAGATCTTATCTTTCGCTAAAAGTCGACACTAGAAGCACCGCCGCTTTATGATCTATTTCTGGTCAAGATGACGGATTTTTGACAAAAACACCTAACGCAGGGGGAAAATGTTGGTTCATTCTTTTTATTCACGTGTCAATTAGAAATACAGCGTTGTAAGACGGAATAATTTTTATAAGAATTCACAGACCCGTTACTTTGACCGCTATGGTTCTGATGTTAATTAGAAGAAAAATAAGAGAGGAGAAGATTTTCCAATATGGCAGCTACGCGGAAAGAATATTATAATTTGAAAATAATATTATAAGCGAATTATATTTAAATAAGATTTTATAGCAATTTTCGCTATAAAATTCCTTCCTGAAGAATCACTTGGTCTTATCAAGCAGATGTGCTTAATTAGACGAATATACAGAGAATTTTATAATAAAATTGCAATAAAATTTACTATAGTATTTTGCAATCGCGGGATAAATCAACATTCTGCAGTAATTGAATATTCTCTCATGTTATGTCATGTTATATTAAAAAAATTTGCTACATGATGAAAAAAATTAGCTTGTATTAACGGTGTTTGGTCTTAATGAACGAGAACAAACGCGTTCTGGTTGAAGGACACAGAATTTTTTATTCCTGTGATCCAAATTTAGTCTCAAAATCCAGAAATTTCGTTTCTTTCAACCAGAACGCATTGATTCGTTCATTACAGCTGAGTTTCACGTAATACAACGAAACTGTTTCCTCCCGTGTATGTTTCTAGCGAAATTTATCTTGTTCTTCAGCAAGACGAATCTTTACTGACAGCCTATTCCTGTACTGCAAGAAACACAGTAAAACAGAAAAGAAAAAGAAGAGATCAATATTATCTCAATATGTACGCGGATAAAAAAGTAAATATATAGCGACTTGAGACATCATTAGTGAATTCAGGTGTTCTAGTTAGTTGTTCTGTAAATCAATCTTAATGGAATCAATTAATCTCCGCGGGTCATCCAAGAGAGGATGAAAACGCCGTTTTCGAATATTTAAAGTCATGCATGCATATTCCTGTGACAGAGATCTTTAAGTTCCGATAGATTCTTCATGAAATATTCTGCGCGCGCGCGCATGAGACTGTTATCGAGCATGCCGCATAATAAATTCATACACGAACACGCGTTCTCTGAACAAATTCAACGCCGACAACGTCAGCGAGTCGCGGTCACGAGGAGTTTTATAACTGCTCGCGTTTTCGCGAATGGTTATTTTCATCCGCAAGTGCGCAGTCTTCCTGGTAGAAAACTGGCGCGTAAACGGCGACTGATCGGCAACCACCTGGCGACCGCGTCGTCGGCGAGACTCAGCCGCATGTCTCACGTCGGACGATTATAATTTCGGCCTAATTGTCAATGCCAGCACACACACTAAGCTCTCTCGCGCGAAAAGCGAGCCGCGCGGCTAGACCAAACCAAGTGCGCGCCGGACGAGCGGATCGGCACGCTAAGTAGATAAGTAATAGCAGGAATTAAGAGCGGAATTAGTGTCGGGCAAGGCGCGATATAGTTCAACCACAGAGTTATCCGACTTGGGTGGAACAATGTTAGTCACATTCCCGCGAGAAACGATGTAGTCCGCCGGGAGAAAGATACTCGACGGAAAATGCAAGCCACTTCTCTCCGCGGATGTTTCATTCAGGATTTATTGTCGCCGTTGTATGTAGGAATTCGCAATGCTTCACGGCAGGACATGTGCATTTAGAAGCTGGGAGAAACGGTCGATTCTTGAATTCTTTCTCCATGTGACTGTCAAACGTAAGGAATCGGGAGATTCCTGTAAATGAAAGCAGCCAAGTGGAAATTTTGATCTTATAGTTTAGTATTAGAAAGATGTGAGAGTTTAAAATTGTATTAAAAAACTATAATGGCTATCGTTTTGTGAAAAAATAATATTTCGAAAATGGGCAAAGACTTTCTCTCTTTTTCCAGTTTCATTTACATAAATTATACAAATTTATCGTTTATTGATTTTAGTTGATTTTTGCACGAATATTTAGCGCCGAAATCGTGTTTTTACAAACATGATCCGTGCGAATAACTGTAGTTATGCAAAAATTTTCACTGTTATCCAATAAAGAAAAAAATTCAAATAATAGTTACAGATATGTACTTTTATTTGCACAGATATTTGTCTTACGTTTAACGATTTCTCGGAAAAGAAATCGCAAACATTCTTTTAGCATTTAAACGTGTATGCCTTAATTTTAATCGATAACCAAATTACAAATCTCGATTCTCGAGATCCGGTTTTGATTTACGTGCGAAGTCTCGAATTTTGCGCTGCGCGTTCGTATGTATCAAGTGGTAGTAAATCCCAACGCATGACACAAATGTTATTTTTGCAATTCCAACTAAAGTGTGTCCCCGCGAATTTCTTGCCGCGCCTCGAAGGAAGACTCCCGACTCTCGGTGTTACAAAACTCGACCTCTTCCAATCGCTGTTGATCCGTCGCACACGAGAAACGCGCGATTTTCCACGTGCTTTTTCCCGGCTGTGTCGACGTCGTCGCCGTGCGTATCGCACGACACATCGCGCAGGTGTGTGCTTCGGGAGTCTCCAGGAAACGTGAGCGCCGATGTGTCAATTACACTCAATCCGAACTGTTTCCGTCTCTCGCGTCACCTCGTCTCCTCCTTCATTGAAAAAGGGGAAAAGGATTAATCACACCGGGGTGCGATCGACGGAGAGCGCTGCGCGTAACGTCTCCGACCGGTTCGAAGAGGAGAGAAACCGGGCGAGATCCTTATAAATCAAAATAATCCCGTCATCCAGCTCTCAGGAGGAAAAACAAATGAAAAGTGAGAAAGAAAAAACGTTCCCATCCTCTCCCTTCCATCCTCGCGTCCTCTCCCCTTCGCTCGCAGTGCAGGAAGTGTCGGAGAGTGCAGCAGCAACGGGCACGGACCCATGGATGCTCGCGGGGACGCGCCTCGTCGGCGACGACGCTCCCGCGTCCTCTCCTCCCTACCCTTCCCCGGCGAAATATACATCATCGACTCACCGGATTCGTCGAGGCCGGCGGCGCCGAGCACGAGGAAGCAGAGCAGCGGCGCCAACGACGGCATGCACGACGTAACACCGCTGCTGCTCCGGGATAACATGGCGGTCGTGACAGCCGGTCGGTTGGTTGGTTGGTCGTGCCTGCTTGCCTGCGAGACTTGCGTCGGCAAGTTGCGCTTCTCGGCTTGGTTCCCCGCGACAGGTAGCGGCCTCCCCCGCTTACCCTTCCTCCAACCGACTCTTCCTGCCCGTCGTCCTCGCCCGGTTCGGCGATCCTCCCCTTGGGGCCCGTTCCTTCAACGCCGCCCTCACAGGCCCATGATGATGCGTCGTCGCGCGGGTGTAGTCGTCGTCGGCGGCGGCGATGGGTCGCTTGATCCCTGGCTCTTGTTAGTCAACTCACTCACTCATTACTTGCGCGACTCGCAGAAGTCCGGCGCCCGGGAACTTTTCTAGCGCGCGACGCGTAGTACGTGCGTATCGTACGCGCTCTTTCTTCTTTCTATCTATCTTCCTTTCTCTTTCTCTCGTTTGCTCTCTCGCTCGCTCTCTCGACACTTCGGCCCGATTCGCGGCGGCGGCGGCGGCACTCTGACGGCCGGACGGGCGCTCGCGCGACGGTGACGGCGGATCACCTCACCTCCCGTAACGGTGCGCCAGCGGAACTGAATCGCATCACGCGCAAGCCAGCGACGCGCTGCCGACGGACGAGGGGAGGATTGCGCCGGAGGAGTGGGATGGCGACAGTGAAGCCGGCGGGGGTTCCTCTTCCCCTGTCTTTCTCTCTTTCTCCATAGATGTCTGTACTAAACTAGATTGCTAATAGGCTACCTAGGCTGCGTTCGCTTTGGGCGCTTATGCGCTGTAAGCGTCATTTTATCTTCTTTCCGCATGTAATGAACGATAAAGATAGAATGACGCTTATGCAGGATTCATGGCTCCTGCACACAGGACGCGGTAATACTTGTCGCGTGGCGGAAGTTCGCGCGACAGCCAATCAATATGCTGCTTTCCGTAATAACCCTAGCTCTTACGGAAAAGCAACATATTGATTGGCTGTCGCGCGGATTTTCGCCGCGCGGCAAGCATTACCGCGTCCTGTATGCAGGGGGTCGATTGTGTATCTCGAAACGAAGTGAAAATTACAAAAGTGAACAAATTCACTTGGCATTGACCAATGAAATTACAAATATTCTAGTAAATTTGCTCACTTTTGTCATTGGCTGCGTTCAGAAAACATAGCTGATCAGTGAGCGGTCAGTGATTATTGGTCCTTACTGTTAGATCCTTAACTGTTAGACCAATTATGTTGACTAATTACTCAACCGTTGTGCAACAGTGTGTCTTCTGAACTCACCCATTTTCACTCTGTTTTGAAATACACAATCGACCCCCAGGAGCCATCACACCGCGTCCGATGTCCGATGTACAACGTCCGATATCCAATAGCAGAACAGCTTTCTAATAGAGAATTCAATTTTCCATTGGAAAGTTATTCTTTTATTGAATACCGGACGTCGTACAGCGGACATCGGACGCGGTGTGAATCCTCCATTACAGCGCGTAAACGCCCAAAGCGAGCGCAGCTCTAATGGTTTCTGCACACAGGACGCGTAAACCAAGCCATTCGTATCAAATTCGTACTAAATATTTAATACGCACGGTGTAAACATTGACTAAGTAAACTTAACATTTACACGGCAACTTAAAACCGGTTTAGTAACTATCGTAGTTAGTAAACTCTTGAATCCGATTGGAGTATATTTCTAAATCTAAAAGAATATACCAATCGGATGCGAGAGTTTACTAAATACGGTTGTTACTAAACCAGTTTTAAGCTGTGTAAATTTATGGCTTCTGCACACAAGACGCGGTAAACTGGCCACACACACTTTTTGTAACAGTAATGTAAAACATAACGTAAGAATTGACCAATCATGTTAAGAATCGTCGAATTGTAAGATCGCCATTTTTATGAATACTCGATTGCAATTGGTCAATTCTTACTTACGTCTTACGATTACTGTTACGAAAAGTATGTGTGGCCAGCTTATAGCGTTTTTCATTGGCAGAACTGGTGCGCACTGAATGCACACTAAGGCTTGTTTACAATACATTTTCATATTTAAGATCGTGTCTTAAATACATATTTAAAAATATTTTAGATAATAAAATGATTCATACGGATGTTATACATATTATACTACTGGATAAAAATATTTGAGAATTTATTTCTTATTTAAGATAATCTTTGAATATAATAACATACTGTGAACAAGCCTTGTGCACACTCAGTGCGCACCAATTCTGCCAATGAAAAACGCTATTAATGCTTGCCGGAAGTCCGCGCGACAGCCAATCAATATATTGTTTTTCCGTAAGAGCTAACAGGTTATTACGGAAAACAACATATTGATTGGCTGTCGCGCGAACTTCCGCCGCGCGGCAAGCATTACCGCGTCCTGTGTGCAGGAGCCATTATTGCATCAGTTCAGCAATTAAAAAGAACAGACTATCGGTGGAAAACTAATGCAGCTAATCGGGGAGCGCAATAAAAAACTAGCTGTCTCTGTTCTATATAATCTGTAATCGTGAAACAGCAATGATTGCTGCTCGTGTTTCATTTTTCTCTTCGTTCTCTTAAGTAGATTTATATACGTGATAGAGCTTCGATAAAATTATGGCCGAATTGCTGTTGGATCCGAATATTCGTGGCTGGGTGTTCCTACCCATAGTAGTAATTACATTCCTCGTCGGTATCGTTCGCCACTATGTTTCGATATTGCTCGCCTCGCAGAAGAAGGTCGAATTGCATCAAGTGCAAGACAGGTGAATTAGTTTGTTTGAAATAATATTTTGTTCCTCATGTAAAATTGTTATTGATTATAATTTTAAATCCTCCGCAGTCAGGTCATGATACGCTCTAGGCTGCTCAGAGAAAATGGACAATACATACCAAAGGTAGCATTTATGACTAGAAGACACTTTTTCAATAATGAAGAAACTGGGTACTTTAAAACTCAGAAACGTGCACCTGTTTCCCAAAATCCCATGACTGATCCAAATATGATGACAGATATGTTGAAAGGAAATGTGACTAATGTGTTGCCTATGGTACTGATAGGTGGTTGGATCAATTGGATGTTCTCAGGATTTGTGACAAGTGAGTGTATGATATATAATTGGTATTATTTGTGTAATCTCTGTGACTGATGGTTGCAGTGCTCAGTCTTAGGATTGTTGACATCATAAAACCTATAAGGCATATCATAATAGTTCAAATGTTGTTATTGAAACAATTTATATATGATAGATCCAATGTGAACATTAGATAATTATTAGTTAATCAGTTAAGTCAAAAGTTGAGATAAAAATTTAATAACTTTCAACTTATTTAATTTTAATTGAATCAACTTTCAACTTAAACTAGTTATATTAAAACATTAACTTATTAATTCTTCTAACAAATTGTGATTACATCAAAAGAAAATCAGTTTGTCTTAACAAATATGAAGATAAATTTTTATTTTTAATTAATTTATAATACTTTTATTTCAGCCAAAGTACCATTTCCACTAACATTGCGTTTCAAGCCAATGTTGCAACGAGGTATAGAGTTGGTTACATTGGATGCTGCATGGGTTTCTTCAGCTTCGTGGTATTTTCTCAATGTATTTGGATTGAGATCTATATATACACTCGTGCTTGGCGAAAATAATGCTGCAGATACTTCGAGACTGTTGCAAGATCAAGTGTCAGGTGCTGCAATGTCAATGCCACCTGATCCAAAAGCAGCTTTCAAGTCTGAATGGGAAGCATTAGAGATTTGTGAACATAACTGGGCATTACAGGGAGTAGATGCTGAATTAATGGGCACCCAATCAAAGTCTGATTCAGCTGACAGTATATATCATCAAGGCAGAGCAAATTGAGATCTTTATAGTGATAAAATTATTTAAAAAATTCAGATAAAGGATCTATTTATTTGTATCTTAAGTAGCAACTTGCAGCGCATTCATTCAAATCAGGAATATTGTTTTTTTTTTAAATAAATTAAGTGATAAACAAAGTACAACAATTTTACTTTTAACAATGTAATAACAGTATCGATTGTAATTATAAAGTCCATAAGAATAATGATTTGTTATATATTGTATCTCAAATATATAAATCTATACACTAAGAACAATTGCGATATATATAATTAAATATATTACATCTCATATTTATTCTATGCAAATCCTTGCGTAGAATTATGTTAAATGGGCTTTTGACATTCCATTTTAGAATACAAATCGGTGCGACGGTGTTCCTCGCATGGCATGTTTTTTCTAACTTTCTCCAATAGGTCGAGATCGATCTCTGCCGTAGCTATACCCGTTTTCTCAGCACACTGTGCCACAACGGCTCCCCAAGGATCTACGATCTGAAAAAGATTAATACTTGTAGAGAAAGACACTTCTTTTAACACAGGAATGCGCTAATGATAATCGATAAGAACTATCACTGATCAGAAGAAAGGAGTACTTGAACTTACCATGGCGTGGCCCCAACTCACTCTTTTCTTGTTGTGCGCGCCAGTTTGGGCCGCGGCTACGACGTAACACTGATTCTCTACGGCTCGTGCTCGCAGCATCACTTCCCAATGTGCGGCACCAGTCTGATACGTGAAGGCCGAAGGATACGTGAGGATCTGTGCCCCCATGTTGCGCAGGGTCAGGGACAACTCGGGAAACCGCATATCATAACACTGAATTCTATGTTAAGCATTACTGACTCTTGTCCTTGTGAGGAAATTTGAGTTGAAATTTTAACTCTATTTTCGACCCTCTCCCGAACTTTATAATATCTTTATATTCTGTAAGATCAATTTAAAGATATGTTTATATAAAAAAAAAGTAGCAGTAACAATGTTAAAAGCAAAAAGCTAATAACAAAAGTGTTTTTAATAAAACTATATTCTCCAGAAAATGATTTACTGAATGTTTTTAACAAAATATGCTTTTAACAATGTGGAAAACGACAATGTTTTGTAACTTGTTTTGTAACAATCGTTTTCAGCAATTTTAAATGAGACAATCAACATTTGCCAATAACACTATTAGAAACACATTTTTAACAACGTTATGTATGTTGGTATAAATCAGCTTTATATATTGTCAGAAATTGAAGTCCTAGTTAGTGTCTTTAAATGCCAAAAAATGCAGATTTTCAATATGTTGTGCAGGTTTTACAGAAGACTACAGTAAAGTTAATAAATCAAAAGAAGTTGATATAGACTTAAAATATATCAAAGTAGGTGTTAGTTAAGTGGAATATTGAAGTTGAAAATAGAATCAAAATTTCGACTCTGGAATTTGAAATTTAATTAAGGATACAATACTGAGTGCGAGGTTGCCGATCGGTGTAGACACGGGTGGTACAATTTCGGTTCCTTTCAGAACATAGTCTGACTCCATCAGACGTACTCCAGTATCCTTGTTGTCCATGTCAAACAAATGTATTTTTCTATATGCAGCTACCAATTGTCCCTCATTATTTATTAATATGTGTGTGTTTTGAATCTTCTGTGCATCATCTGGCAACTGAAATGATTAATAATATCATTAACTTCTTATTGCTCTGCAAGGAGTATATTAAGGAGATAATAAAGCCTGTTTATGTTTAGCTGGACTAGGTTGCATCTATCATTTTTTTGAAACAAGAATATAAGTTAACATCAAGGGAAAGAGAAGAATGAAGTATCAGTGCAACACAAGTTCAGTTAAAAAGAACAGGTCTATCGTTTCACTTTTTGTGATATTTATACACATTGGTATAAGCTAAAGCATTACAGCTTCATGAATTCCACCTAAGGATAACCAGATATTATTTTTAGCAGCAATTTCTTTGTAAGATGTCACTGTCTGCCCAGTCAAAGGTTCAGCCATGGCAACAATGTCTCTCTTATTTTCTGCCAAGTAATCGCAAGCTTCAGGAAAGAATGCTATCTGTAAAGTATTTTATTTTATATATTATAGAAATTATGATAGTATAATATAGGATATAGAATGTTACTATTTGTTACCAAATATACATACTGCAGCTGATCTACGTTTGGCTTCCATTGCTAATGTGGTGACAACTTCCAAATTTTTCACTTTATCAGATATTGATCGCATCTGACACACTGCAATTAGTGGATTTGCCATTGTGCTAATGTCACGTTTTGCTGGCTGCAGGCTGAAATGTAATCACTTTGTCATTCTAAATCTAATAAAGATTTTACTTTAAATTAAATGGTAAGAATATTTTTTTCGCATTTCGTAGAAAAGAAACTCTACATTTTGAAAAAAATCTACCTTTTCTTATTCTTATGTTTACTACGTATTTTATCGATAGATCGTATTTTATCGGAGTTATATAAAACAGATCTTATGTTCTGACATTAATTTCTTACCTATGATATCTTAGAATACACGATTGAACGATAACGGACCACGTGCGTTTCATTTTTATTGCATTACTGATAATATTACTGTTATATCATTGTAATTACAGTTCGGGGCTTATTTTTAAGTAGTACGACTCAACGATGTGTTAGACAAACTTATTTTAGGTTAAGTTAGGTTTGTTCTTTTTGACTGTATTGAAACTATACTGGAGACAGTTGTAACGTCCGGATCTATTTTAGAACATTAACAATATATTATTATAGACCGGGAGGCCGACTTGTCTGATTTCAGACATCACTAGATATTATATCCCTATGTTACTAGATGTAAGTACGTGCGCATATGCATATTCGCGAGCGTTAAAACATTATAATTAAAATGCCGAATGCTGCGTGCTGCTGGAGAGTCTCGAAATCGACGGATCTCG
>NW_022639489.1:1146678-1167994 GCF_010583005.1 Odontomachus brunneus | reverse complement strand
TGTACTTATTCAGCATATTATACTTAGTCGTAAAATCCGACTGTGTTGCAATTACTTTTGCCTACCCTTCATATTTCAAACATTGCGAAATCAAATTCTGAATCACGGGCCGCATCAACCCGCGTGGTATCGGAACTTCCGAGGCTAAGCCAGGAGAACAAGCACCGCTGATTTTCCGCCAGATTCATCAATCGTTTCGCCAGGCTCCCGAGACCCAGGGTAAACTCGGTGAAAAGCAGAGTGACCCAAAAGCGGAGCCATCACTCTGTTGACCGTCCACGTAAGTCACTGATTTCACTACTTTCAAATTTCCCTATATAGTTATCTATCGTGGACGTAACACAGTACAGGCAATATAAATTTTTTTGCAAGTACGTATAATAATACAGTGAAGGATAAAACGGCTGTAGTAATGTAATAATTAACAATACGTTATAATATTTGCGCATTACAAACAAGAACGCATTCTTGCATTCGTACAAAAATTCAATCTAGTGGTCTATTCTTTTCGGCTGCCTGCTGAACTGATGCAATAAGTTAGAGTGAGAAAAAATATACTTGTCTCACTCTAACTTATTGCACAGTCAGCAGTGCAGCCGAAAAGAACAGACCAAAGAAGAACAAGCTTAATACACTTTTGGTGTAACTAACGCCCCTTTTGTTATGACAGATACTGTAATTTTGGAGAAAACTTTATATAGAGATAAGAACTTCGATACTATGTATATATTCAATACAATGTAATTACAACGAAAATATTAACGATTGTGCAGTGCGGAGGATCTCACAAAAATGTTTACGTAAGTCTTTTTGATCGATAAGGAAATACTGTTAATATATTGATATAATATAACCTCTTACCTGAAATTTTTATTATGATGAATTTGTATCAATAGTTGGTTTGTTAAGTAATTTCCTAATATCGTACATAGACATATATATATATATACACAACATTTAATAATTCACTATTTAAATCTGTAAAATTATATATATATGTATACAGTATACTTACATCTGTATATTTTTAAATATTTTTAAGATGTACAAGTAGTCCTAGAATGATCATGTTAATGCAAGTATGATTTAATAAATATGAAAGTATTTAATATTAAAATTAATATCTTTTAATCAATTTTTTGCTGAAGATAATTGATCTAAAAGAAAGGAAATAGGATAGAATATAGAACTTAGCATAGACCATAGTCTGTATATATTTAACATTGGTAATAATTTATCAGGTCTCATAGAAACAAGTTATAAATAAGAGAAAGTAGAAAGAAGATACATAATATAAATTAAGGTTGAGCCATGGCAGCCATTCGGCATACTTTACAGAGGGAAGTATTTACTCCTAGTGATGAGAAACTACTGAGTGTATGTTATGTCAGTAAGGCTTATAAAAAGAAAAAGATGAGTTTTTTATGTCTCGCTACAACGACAGATACACCAGGATCTCTTATATTATATCAAGTGAAGAAAAATGACAAGAATGTTTATAAGAAGAAACAGTCCTGGCCTCTGAGCGATATACAAGTTGTAGATGGTGTAAAAAGTGATTCGATGGACATAGAGTTACATATTGATAAAGTATATAAATGGTCATCCACTACGGTACAAGAGAGGCGAACGTTTATCAGTAATTTGTATACTTACTCGTGCAGTTTAACTCAGAGACCAGAATTTAAGAATATTCCTAAAGAATGGCTAATTGATCCGACAGCATTGAAGGAGAGTGACAGTATCACATTTACACCAGGTACATTATCTTTGTTGTTTAATCTAATTAATTTAAAATTCATGCTTTATATATGTGTGTGTGTGTGTGTGTGTATATAAAAAAGTACAATTGTATTAATAAAGTGTATATAAAAAAGTACAATTGTATTAATAAAAATATAGTTTTATCCTCTTAATATTTGCAGATAATAACATGTTTTTTCAGACCTCTTAGCATCACCTATTTCTTCAGACTACCAACCTATTACTGAGAAAGAAGCTGCAGATTTGAAACACATGATAGAAAATTGTGAATATGCTGTTTCTAATGCTGAACTTTTTATGGAAACACTTTCAAAGGATCTGTCTATTCTTGATGGGGTAAAATAATGATATTGAAATCTTTTTAAAGAAAAGAAACAAATATAATAAGGGGAGAAAAAGAGAGAGAGAGAGAGAGAGAGAGAGAGAGAGAGAGAGAGAGCGTACGTTAGTTATAACAAAAACTTTTAATACAAATTTTGTATTGTATTATTATGTAGGAAAACGTGCACTCAGTCTTAGCATCGGAGCAAAGAGTGACACAATTGATGAATAGTATAGATGCTGCAATAATTGAGGCTTCCATCGTGGAGGCGCGATTGGCGGCGTATGATGAAGCATTAGGAAGAATAAGAGAAGTAATGGCCCGGGTTGGTCAGAAGAATCAGGCTATACATACGGCGAATAATAACGCGAGATTATTATTAAATCAACTAAATATGGTGATTGTAAGTAAACAAAAATATCATTAGAATTTCTTCAATATATATATATATATATATATATATATATATAATTAGTTTACATTTCATAAATATTTAGTATTCATTTAGTTGGCGTATATATTTTCAATATTTACGACATTTGAAATGTCGTAAAATGCTGTTTAATACTTCTTCTTTTAAAGTCACAGTTAGATATTTCCGCAACGCACCAACGTGCTTTGAACGAAGCCGAGTTACCGGCCGAAAGAGAAGAGCTCAGTTTGGCAGGTGCGGCGCTTTTGAAGGCAATCACAGCACCTCTTCCACCGGGTCTGGACAAATTGAGCGCTGTCACTGAACAAAAAAGGCGATTGGACAAACTCAAGGCGAAATTTTCAGTCATTGTTGCAAGACATCTAAATAATCTTTTTATACATTTGGTAATTTTACAATCTTTTCTGACATCTTGTCTTTTTTCTTTTTATTACGTAACACGATTAATGCGATTGAGGCTTCTGGATATTCACCGCGACTATGCTGAATTGTCAGAGGCGAGAAATTACATGTTGAAAATTCTTGCGTACCAATTCCAAATAAAAAGATATTTGAATGAAAGAATACTTCAGAGTGCTTGAGGATATACTTGGAAAATGCTCCGAATTCTTTTAGTTCTTTTATACAAATATATTTCCTAGAAGTAGACAAAGGAGCAGTAGTTCTAGACTAGGTTTAAAAAATAAAAAAAGATTTCATACAAATATCTTTTTATTTAGAAATAGCACGCAAGAATTTTAGCCATGAGTTTTCTCACTTCTGACATCTTCAATCAAAATTTCTGTAGTGAAGTGACCTTAACATTTTAAACGGATGTTTGATCACGAGAGTATTTATCTTCAGCTTTCCAATTAATTACATTCTTACATTCAATTACAGGGTAACGATATCGGAGATACATCGGCTTCCATGACAGAGCTAATTCTACCTACTCACCAAGGGGTTCATCACGAGCTGGTGCCGTATACCGAATTGATGCAGCTGCTAAGAGCGCTGGATAACAAGGCGTTTGTGCAGTTAACCAAGGTTTACACCGACACCATGAGCAAACTATATAAAAGGGATCTGAAGCGCTTCTTCGAGGAAGCCAAAAACAAACTGATTGCCAAGCGGCTGCAAGGTACAACAATCAAATTTCTACGGTAGAGCTCCGATCGATGAACAAATCATAAATAAGAACAAATATGGAAGTGATTATCTCAGATGTGAGATCAATTGGTGCTCTATTGCGTGCGCTCTTCTGTCTCCGCAAATTTGATGTATCAGTAAAAGACAAGTACGTTTTAAGTAAATACATCAAGGTCTAGCGGCCAAAAAGGCGAGGATCTGCTTAATCCGGCTCCCATCTGCTTGCTGAGCGGCGAAGTATGGGCGCCTGTGGGCGAGGGGAATCTCTTGGATTCGGTGCTCGACTGCGTGCTTTCGCAAATGCAGCCGGTGTGTCTCGCTGAGCAAGGATTCTGCGTCTCGTTTCTTCAACTGGATTCCGTTCTCTCGCCTTCCAAAGTGAGTATACATCTTCGTATAAGCGCGGTCGTCTCGATCGTCTTGGACTCATGTCCGTGATGTGTTGCGCAGAGTAGCGAGATAGAAGAGATAGAGAACACGAGTAACGGCGCAGCGAGTCCCGGTTCGGTGACTTCGACGGCGAGCAAGAGACTGGAGCGGCAGGTGAATGAGGACGTACGCGCAACGATGGCTGCGATATTCCCGTCGTTGGAGGCCGAATTGAACAATTTCATCGGTTTCTTGGACAAAATAGACAGTTTGTAAGTGCGCAAGACATCGCCGTTTCTCTGTGCAGAATTAGCCTGGAGCATAGTTGCGCAAATGACGCAATTTAACACATTCGTGTCTAAAGCTCATTTGGAAAACTCCTCAGAGTTCGTACTATTTTATGTGATCACGCATTAGATTGGTACAAAAGATTTGTTGTGCTTGTCAAGTAAGAGAGAGATAGGAGATAGAATTATATTCAATTTCGAAGAATTAATCATTTTTATGAATATAACCGGTATCTTTTTAGATGTTTAACAAGGACTGTCTATTGAAATAAATTTATATAAAATTATTAATCATTGCTTGTAGCTGGTGTATGTACGTACTGGTGCGTTTGTCGCAACACGTCATGTCCGCCCAGGATACCGGCTCGTTTCTGTCAATGACATTCGCGTCTGCTCTGATCCACGTGAAACGCGCGTTCGACAAGTTCATGCAAGCACAGTTGCAGTCCATATTGTGTGACACGAAAGTTAATCGCCGGCACAAGTGCGGCATACTGCCGTACATAGAGAACTTCGGGCCTTTCGCGAGAATCGCGGAAAAGATCTTCCGTAACTCCGACAGAAAGGTCGATCTCGACAAGTGGTACACGAAGCTGGTGAGCACCATGTTCGATGCTATCGTCATTCACAGCCGAGAACATCACAAGACGCCACAAGAGGTCATAAAAATGGGTAATATTTTAGTGACCGATGATAATTGCTATATCTCTATTATTTCAATAATTAACGATATATAAATTGTACCGCATATTTCAATAATTATGGGCATATTTGTTATATTTTACAGAGAATTTCCATCACCTGTACGATCTTTTGTCGCAATTAAAGATCTCCGTGCTGGATCACGAGCGAAAAGAAGCTAAACAAAAATATCAAGATGCACTGCGTGCTTACGTTACGCAATATTTTGGCCGGCCTCTTGAGAAACTTAATGTAAATTTTCGCTTAGAAGAGATATTCTTACTATCATATCAAAGTATTTTGATTAAAGCTACAGAAGAACATTCACTTTTCAGTTATTCTTTGAAGGTGTTCAAGCTAAGGTAGGGGCCGGCGTAAAAGAATCCGAAGTTAGTTATCAGATGGCTTTCAGCAAACAGGAGTTAAGACGAGTGGTAAAGGAATATCCTGCGAGAGAAGTTAAGAAAGGTTTGGAGAACCTGTATCGTAAAGTTGAGAAGCATCTGTGTGAAGAGGAGAATTTATTGCAGGTAAGTGAAACACGAGAGGTTTCTCAATAATACTCCAATGCTTTTTCAATAATTCGGTAATAATCGTGATATTATTCATATAAATATGCGAATGATTTTTTGATTATTTGTATAGATTGTTTACAAACAGGAGATAAACAAAATACACTCAACTAATAAGGAACCAAAGCTCTATTCTTAGTGTGTAATATAAATGTGTGTAAATTCTTAGTATCTTAGTGTATTTTTTATAAAACCGACCGCAAATAACAAGATTACAGAATAATAAAATATATAAAATATTTAACTCCTGGTTATAAATTTTGAATACTTTGGTTTTACATTGCGTCATTCTGATTCGTTACTTTCGACCACATATATAATATTTGGAATTTAATTATTTTTAATTACACTTTAGGTCGTCTGGCGTGAGATGCAGAATGAATTTATCGCGCAATATAGAAATATCGAAGAGCTGATACAACGTTGCTATCCGGACAGTATGGTGACATTGGAATTTACTATCCAAGATATTTTAGAATTCTTCTCAGAAATAGCGCGATCTCATTAAATAGCTGGAACGTAATAAAATAACATTGTTTAATTTGACTCAGGTAAATATGAATATAATTACTAGAACAATTTTAAAGATAATTATGCTGCAAAATCATGTATATGCAAGTATTCTCAAATATTACAATACTTCGACAAAAAACTGTGTAACAATTGAATAACAATAAAGTTATTTTAATACTACAGAATATTAAATATTTATGTGCATATATATTTATATATTTATTTTTGTGTATATTTTGCTGTGCTTTTAAGTTAAGAACAGGGCAGAGATAGTACATGGACTTGTTATAAATATGGACCATTTATTGAAGAGTACAAGTTACATATTGCGTGTTACACTCTCACAATAAAGTACACATTTATTATAATATATTCATTATAGCTGTGTGGCTGGATTGCTTTGTATATATCTATTGTAATTATCTAATATTCTGATGTTCACTTCTCAGTAGGTATCTCAGGTGGGTTAAAGTTAAAGAAGATAATACCCGAAACTTTTATCTGAAAATAATACACACAAATTATATATTGTACAAAGTTTAATTTCAACTTGCAATATATAAAGATATAAAAAAATTTTTTTAAACTGAATTTTAATATAAATTCTCTTCTGAGGACAAGTTTAAAGAATTTCATATAAAAGAATGGCAAAAGTTTTACCACAATTATTAGAAATATATCATATAATATATATATATGTATGTGTATGTATATGTAACAAGTAACCACACCTCGACATTCTGATCAATAGTTGATTATTATGATCATCTACAATATTATCTACAAATGCTGCTTTATTATTAAATAAATCAAATTAAAGAAACATTGGTGTATAAGCTGGTCTACTTGTTACACAATTAATTTGATACAATACAGAACTGTATATCAATAACTGTAGTAAAGTTCTTATTTGTCATAAAAGAAATTGAGATTAGGGACAGAGAATAAGATTCTATTATTTACTAAAAAATTGAAATGTAAGATTATAATGATAAAACATATAAAATTATACTAGAAAATTGAGTTTTTAAGTGATATTTTAAAGCAAATATATACTTAGTACTATTTATAATGTTATAAAGTTGATACATACAAAAGTTAATGTGCTCACTAGAGCAGTGATACCAACGATTAATTGAGTATTGTAAACTTTCTGTCTTTTCTCATAATGCTCACGCCATGATCCTTTTGGCACTGGTATGTCATTTATTGTCGGTACTCTAATATCCAAAACTTTTGAGCTCGATGAACGGGTACCTTAGTATTAAAAATATATGTTATATAAAGCACAAACATTGTCATTTTAGTTTACACATATTTGTGTTTCTGTAGCTCTTTTAACATCAAATATTTGAATGGCAATTTTCTATTAAAGTTGTTACAAAAACAACTCAAATTAAGATGTGAGTTTGCTAATTAATCATAAGTCCTTGTATAGTTTCATATCCAAAAAAGTCAATTTATCAAAAACCCTTTATAACTATCCCTTAGAATTTCATATAAAGTTACTAATGTTACAAAGTTTAAAGATAAGAAAGTTGACTACGAATTGATAGAATAATCTTATGTGAGTGGGGGATTCGGGAATAAATTTTGCATCTATCATTTCTATATGTTACAGAATAATAATTCAGTGTACATTTACGCGTGATAGCGCAGATATTATATAAGATATGGCCAACGCGAACAAATTTAAAGCGCAGAGTATCTCACCATTTTTGACCACGTTGCGAACAACCGGTCGCAACACCTGCTTGAACATCTCGCAAGATTAATTTGCGACAGTTGCGAATTCACGTATTGTAACACGAAATGAGCGAGGAGCTGTTACAAGATCGATTTTGACTCCTCGTATCTTACTGAAGTCAGAGAGAAGCCTGAGAGCGGCACCAGCCTGATTTCAATGAAGCCAGAGCTAGGCGCATTTTCGAGACGCCATCTAACAAAGTGCGCCTTTACTACGTTCGCGGCTATTGTTACACGATTGTCGATCAGGTGTTATCACTACTATCAGGTGTTATTATCACTACTATTTATTATTCGAATATTAGGCCTGTTCTTTTTCGCTGCGCTGCTGAATTGGTGCAATAAGTTAAAGCGAGATACATGTATATTTTTTCATTTTAACTTATTGCACTAGTGCAGTAGTGTAGCGAAAAAGAACAGGCCTATTATTACTTTTTTATAATAATTATAATAATATCTGCTCGACAATTATGTGATAATAGCCGCGAGCGGATAATAACGATGATTGAATTATCGATAAAAACAATGAATAACAATAACTGGGCAACAGCAATAATAACTGATTAAATACGAAGTAAAAAAAATTGTCGTAACGGCACGCTCGAGTTGCTTTCCTATACGTAATAGCAATAATTAAATAATAACCGAATAAATTAAATAATAATTGAATAAAGAAGTAATAATACTCGAATATTTTAAATGGTAGTGATAATAATATCTGCTTGACAATCGTGTGATAATATCCGCGAGAGGATAATAACGAAATAATGATCGAATAATCGGTAATAATAATATCTGGGCAACGGCTCTAACAAAAACTCTAGGCTCCACAAAGGCTAGGTAAACGGACTCTCGTAACGGCCCGCCCGTGCGCTTGAGGGAACGCGCGACCGGATCATGTAAACACGCGTACGTGAGCACGTGCTCGAGCGTCACGCCATAACATTCCCAACCGTCGAGACAAGTACATCGGGAGCTGCCGTGTTATTTTTTACCGTGCCGATTTTTAATATCGCATTTCGACTTCGCGACAATTGAGGCAATAATTAAGACAAATTAAGACGCGTACTTCTCACGCGAGCAAGTGTTGGGCTTTAATTACCGCGACAGGTAATTACTGCGTTTCATTTACTTTTTTACTTGTTAAATAGAGAAACGTCGCGATCGAGTTCCTCAATGCCGATCAAATATTATCATCACCCATTTATTATTCGAGTATTATTATTTCTTTTTTCGGTTGTCATTTAATTATTTTTATTGCGTATTGGGAAGCAACTCGAGCGTGCCTTTACGATGATTTCCTTATCTTGTCTTGCTGTTGTGTGTAATTAATCGATACTACCGGATATTATTATATGGTTGTCGATAAGATATTAATATCATCATGCATTAATATATATATTAATCGGATATTATTACTTCTTTATTCAGCTACGATTTAATTATTTCTTATTGCGCATTGGAAACCCATACAGCAGAGGTGTCCAATATATCATAGGGATATCCTAAAGATATATTTGGGATATGTGATATCTTCAAGATATTTCTATGATGTATTTGGGACATTTCTGCTGTGTGGGAAGGAACTCGAGCGTGCTGTTACGACGATTTCTTTTTCTCATTTTGCTGTCGCGTGTAACTAATTGATATTAAATTATTAAATTATTAAGTTAAATTAAATTCCTGTCACAGAGATTTAATAGTGCAGACGCAGTCACGCAGGATGCGATGTCTGGAGGATGCCGCGCCGAAGGATTCGGCTTGGGCCTTTTTGAGTCGGCTCGAAGGTGAGCTTCACTAATTTGTACTTATAATTAGAAATTCGACAAAGCTGAAAATTGTCTTGTTTGGAATCGAGTTCCTTGATGCTTCCATCATCGTGTAACTAATTAATACTCAATTAAATCTGTTTTTTGTTGCAGAGATGAGCACTCGACTTTAAGAGGATGCTGCACCGGAGGATCCGGTTGGGCCTGGCAGAGTTGGCGCGAAGGTGGGTTTCACTGATTTAAATTCATAATTCCGATAAATCCGATAAAACTTGAAATTTTCTTATTTGAAATCGAGTTCTTTAATGCCTCCACTGTCGTGTATAATATTAAATTAAATCTGCTTTCTGTTGCAGAAACGAAGCAGACGACCAGCTGACTCTTAGGGGCTGCTGCGCCGGAGGATCCGGCTCGGGCCGAGCAGGGTTAACTCGAAGGTGAGCTTCATTAATTAGCATTTGTAATTAGAAATCCGACAAGATTGATAATTCTCTTGCTCGAAATCGAGATAACTTGAATCAAATCAAAGATCGCGTTAAATCGTAATTACACGCGGGGAGAATTTTTTCTGAGTAACATCACCACTTGAAAAATTTTGATTTGTTCTGATTAAGAGATTTACTTGCAACGTCGAGAAAAAGGAAAGTGGAATATTCCAAGTGTGAATGCATTCCGAAAAGTTCTTCCAGCATAAAAAATATCGCGCTTATTTTTTTTAATCCTTCAAATTTCTTCATTTAAATCAACATTAGTGCATGAATCTATATGCGAAATGGCATTTTTCTGTTCCAGAAAGGAAAGCAGAATGTGGCTACCCTGATCGGCGGGTTGGTGAGTCAAAACAAAAAACATATTGATAATAGAAAGACAAAAAGTCTTTTGATGTAGTGCATGAATCAATGCGATTTACTTTGCTGTAGTTGTAGTATGTGTACGTGCCGTCCAATAAAAAGTACCCTGCTCGAAACATTTGAAAGATCGCTTTATCAATAATTTAGTAATGCATATTCTACATAAATTTGGCAAATAAATTTTCGAGTAGTTTTCTCCCAATGTACATATATTTATTAATCGATTAAGTTAGATTATTGATTGGTCGACGATTTTTGTCGGAGGAAATTTTGATTAATCAAACCCCAACACTATCTGGTAGATATTTAAAGTATTGACTATACGCTCTGAACATTCAAAATTTTGTAAAATTATTCAGTTTTATTGAATGCGATCTTCCAGGTGTCTTGAGCAGTGCGCCAACGCGCAAAGAGATTGCGACACAAAAAATGCGCAAACACATCACCCGCGTCATAGATTTTCCGCCAGTCGTTAATTTTCTCAATTTCCTCTCTCGCAGGAGTTTAAATCGCGATTACATTTTATAAAATAGTGTTTGTGCTTCGTTATTAAGTCAAATTCCATATCGCACGACACTTACGCGAAGCGATTTAACGTGATTATATAAACTGTATGCAAAATTAATTTCACGATCGTCGGAAAATTTTCAAATTTAAATTTTTCACTTAGAGTTTCTTAACGCGGGATACAATAAAGACAATGCTAGCGAGCGTTGATCCCTAGCGAAAAACGCGATGTACACAAGTCAGACATACGAGCAGTTGTTTACTTACGCGGCGCGCAACGAGTTCCATCGAAAAAAACAGGCGCCACACGCGGTAATATTTTTTTTCGCGTGAATTTTGAATAAAATCTTTATCGTCATAATTCTCATAATTTTTGATTTTTCATTCATATGCGTTTGCGATTATTAATTTGATAGGTTTGCGAATTTCACCGGATTTGCGCGAGCGAATTGTGCAGAAATATTACGGAGTTGTTATCCGCAAAAGCATTGCGGAATTATCTTCGCAAAAGTATTGTGGAGCTGTTATCCGCAAAAATATTGCGAAATTGTCTTCGCTAAAGTATTGCGGAGCTGTTATCCGTAAAAATATTACGGAGCTACATTGCAGCCTACTATGCTGCACCATCGAAACGTTACATTAGGGATATTCCGTGTCGTACGTGAGAATCTCGCACAGATTACTTCGCCCACGCATCGAAAGATTTTGCGAGATCGGCCTTTGACTCGCGTGGCGTGTTCCCTTCGCTCGCGGATTGCGTTTTCTTCATAAGTGATTTGCGTCGTGCGTGTATCAAAGCGATACACTACAACTCGATCGGGCCGTTGCTGAATTCGTCACACATACTCGTTGTTTATCCGAAAGATCGATATTTCTTCGAAGACGTAATTCGCGATATTTCATACGCAATTCGCAACTCGGAGTGTATCCTCTAAGAGAGACGGGATTTTTTGTGAAACTTCCGCGTAAGATTACCGCGGTCGGGAGTGAATTACAGGCGACGTGGGACGCGAGGACAGATGCAGTGTCAGATGCAGCGACAGGATGGCTGGTGGACCCTGGACACCGTGGGACGATGCGTAATGGTGAGCGCTCAATTTAGACGCTCACATAGTAGACACAAAGCGTCACTTTACGTAGTTTGCATGCACGTAGACGTAAATCGCATTGGGTCCGACGGGAAGTAAAGTAAGAATTAGAATTTGCAATTTGCCGGAGTTACGTAAGAATGATCCAACCAAAGAATTTAGCTCTGAGATTTTCGCAATAGTTCAACGATAATTGAATAACAATAGTTATTCGATAGTTATTCGATAATTGATAGCAATAGTCAAGCATTTCCATTTCTTTAAGAATATTGATTAGCTCAATCCTTAGAAAAATATGTAAAAAACGCGATTGATAAAAAATAAAAAAAAACTGTTTCTTAACTCATTTCAAGCATCTATAAGATTTGAATTTTTTTTGTTTGGTTTAAAAAGATGTGAATGGAATATCTATTGATAAAAATTTGTAATGTTTTGAATTAGATCATTCTTGCACAACAATGGCCAATTGAAATTTCGACTCGGCAAGCTTGCTTCTCGTCGGATTATTTTTTGATGATATATTAAACTGATATATTTCAACATATATTTATATGCTCTGTATATGTTATATATGCTTGTTTTATGCTCTATATATGTTTTATATATATTCTATATATGCTCTATATATACTATGTGATTATTATACTTTATAACTTATTATGTCGTATTATATATGATATACTATCTCTTCGGAGATATTTTCTTATGCATACGCGTTTGTCGTTGTCAAGACGACAAATTAAATTTCAGTGGGGGTAAAATTACTTCTGGGGAGAAGAAATAATATACGACACGTGAATAAATCTAAGCATGTATTAATCATGCCACTCAAACTACGGGTGGGGAAAAGTGAATAGTTGAAAATGAAAGCTGTATATATGCAAAACGAAAATTCGCGTACGAAAACTCATCTCATATACGTGCAATTATATCTTATCATATACGTGCAATTTTGCCTTTATCTTCGTAGATATTTATTCTGAGCTCTCTTTTTTTTTTTTATAAAAGCACCCGTGTGAAAGTAACTCATAAGTCTTTTGATTGGGTGCAAGCCACTTTTAAGGGACACTTTCATCAACAAAAGGAAGTTGAGAATAAAAGCTATAGAGTTCGCGTTCCTGTTAATCGTTTCTCTGTTACTTTTCTGTTTAATACAATCTATGCTACCAAGAAATATTGGTATATGGTATTTTTAACCATAATCACATTGAGAGATTGTGTTCGAGGAAATCATTTCTTAATTAAATTCTGCGGTAATGTTAGCTTGGATTTTTTTTTGTTTTGTGTAAAAAGATGAATGGAATATCCATTGATAAAAATTTATAATTTTTTGAATTGTATCATTCTTGCATAACAATGGTCAATTGAAATTTTGACTCGGGAAACTTCCTTCTTGTTAGATTATTTCTTGATAATACATCAAAAGATGTATTATCTCTTGATACATCTCTTGTTAAATATCAATATATATCTATATATACATAAAATTAGTATACTAGTATTTATAAATGCCTTTACATTTCCGGTATCTAGAGAATTGGATTTTTTTTATCTGGCGCATCTCTCTCTCTCTCTCTCTCTCTCTCTCTCTCTCTCTCTCTCTCGTTTCTCAGTAAGCGTGAATCGTGATTGTTAGTTACTGAAAGAACCGACAAGTAACAGTCACGATTCACGCTTACTGAGAAACGATGCGCCAGATCGAAAAAGTCCAATTTTATAAATACCGGAAGTGTAAAGGCATTTATGAATACTAATATACATCGGTAAATAAAGAAAACGTTTTCTACATTTTGAATCGCCTCTACGTTATCGACGGTTAGTAAGTTTGTCGTCCACTCTAGCATGCCTTTAAGCCGAGATTCGAATCGAGGTGTTTCGAGTCTCCGCTAAACTAATAAGCCGGGATTCAAACCGAGATGTTTTGAGTCTCCGATATTATTCATATTATTATAAACTACTAATTCCAATAAGGTGAATTATGGGGCAGATAGTGCTCTTTGTATCATCTTGATATCTTTAGTAGTTGCCGAGAAATGTGCGAAAAATGCAATCGGTAGTAAAAAGGCTGTCAGCGACGTCGCTTACGGTAACGGTTAAAATTTCCTTTTCTACAAAGGCCCTTACTATCATTGTACGGAAGTACAACGGGCACGAACCAGACACATTTTATCGTTACCACCGCGAAAATGCGCCTAACTAACGTAGTAAAGGCGCACTTTGTTAGATGGCGTCTCGAAAATGCGCCTAGCTCTGACCATTGAAATCAGGCTACTCTCATGCTTCTCTCTGCTGAAGTTCTCTTAGTTCGATCTAGCTCTAGCATCGACGCAGAGTGCAGCACAATCAATCTCCACCCACAGACTTCTATATACTACTTGACTGCTAACTTCCTATAGTCGGCTTGTATAAAAGTGAGACAAAATTTTAACGTAGTGTGAATAGAAGCAGCTATCTTTGTTAAGGCAAAATTAGTACATGAATATATGGAATGCCTTAACAAAAATGGCCGTCACTTTTTGCCTCAGCTGTAACTAGGAAGTTAGCAGTTTAGTAGTATATAGTGCGTGTTCCATTACACGCTCGCAACGCTCGCGAGCGTCATTCTATCTTTGTTTAACATCCATGAGCAACAAAGATAGATTGACGCTCGTGAGCGTTGTAAGCGTGTAACGGAACGCGTCCATAGAAATCTGTGCCTCCACCACCACCGTCAATCGCCATATTGGATAGTTGCTAATGCAAGATGAAAGGCTGGTTTATGATAGCCGTAATCCGTTAACTTATGCCGGAATCGTAAAAAATTGACCAATCATAGTCGAAGAATAATCGACTGTGATTTTGATCAATTTTTTACGGTTCCAGCATTAGTTAACGGATTACGGCCATCATAAACCAGCCTTCACACTGAATCTGTCATCCGCCGCACGATAATCTGATATTCAATAGAAAACTTTATTTTTTAGGATTCCTAGCTAACATTTTTCTCTCGAGAAAATGACTTTTTATTGAACTATTGAACGCTTACGTTGATCCATTAAACGCTGCAAACGCTTTGAAGCGCTTGTATCATGCGTTTAAGTCATGATTGGCCTAAATGGCGCTTCGAAGCATTTGTAGCGTTTAATGGATCGCACCTTGAATGTCGGGTGCAATGTGAATCCCGCACAAGGTGCAGGGCGGGTAAATTCAAATGACCTGAAACCATTGATTTTTATAGACAATATGAGTCATCTAATATTACATTCTAAAAAATCTTTGATATTTTTTTAATATTAGAGGAAAATATATAAGGAGTAAATTTTGTAGTTGTAATAGTTGACTGAGATCACAATATTTATCTCTTGCAACCACACAATTACAACATTAAAATTTTTCGTAAAAGTAATTTACAATTTTTGATAACAAGAAAAGTAAACATAAATTTTCTTATATTTATTATGTTCTTTCATATGTAGTAGTTTCAAAATTAACTTATTGTTTACTTTCTAATTTATTATAATAATATTTAGTTAAAAATCCAAAAGCAATAGTATCATTAGTTCGCTAATATACATTATATTGATATTCGTTGTATTTCGATTGTTATTGAGTTTTTTTAGCATTTGTTAGTAAATATGCTAATATAATTTTTTTGAGCAATATAAGAATATATTAAAATATAATCCACAAAGATATATTGTTGTCAGATGTTATCACACCCGATTATGGAAATTATTTGGAAATCATTTTTCAAATAAAAATCGTTATTAAAAAAATATCTTTAAAAAAAATAAAAAAATGTAAGGAAAAGTATTGTTTTATAAAATAAGCTTTAACAGGCTAATATAGTTGTATTTAAAAAAAAATCGGCTGTGATAACAAGTAAAAAATTTATTGCAGATTAAACACATATTTCTTTTTTTTCGCTTATAAATTTTTACAAAAGATTAACAGAGCCACTATGAAAACAGAGATTTCACAGAAATGGCTGCTGTTCCGCCATTATTTCGTTTGTCGTTTTTTAATTTACACAACATTCTTTTTAGTATTCAATATAAAATCTCGTATTAAATTTTATAATAAAATATTGAAAAACAAAAAATTTACAATGTTTTGAATTTAATCTTTCTATGCACAAAGATGTTTTGTCTTCTTAAGAAAAAAAGTAGAAACTTATTACGGGATCGGGACGAGAGATATATCGTGAACTAGAAAAAATGAAATGACAAGAAATAAAATGTTTTTTTATCGTTTAAAACAAAATGACCAGATGTTAAATTTTATTTCATTTAGCAGAAATTTTGGCATAAATTGCTACAAACAGTATTCTGCAATCGCAGTAATTCATTAACTAATGATTAAAGTACTGACCACGTAATTACTGAAATAATTGCTGTCACTATTCAATCACTGCCACTTTCGTCGTAATTTTTGGTTTGAAATTTCTATAAGGGTTTACACTAAATTCACACAATAAAATATAAAAAAAAAATACAACGTGTCAGACATTCTGTCCACGATATTTCGGATCCTAATTCGGCACTTGGACACACGCGAGATAGGTTCTTCGATCGAGAGAATCGGAACTCTCCGCGCGCTTTATCCCTTTCGATAAAAATGTCACCTCTAGCATGCGGCCGGCGGTTGTCTGCTAAAACACCATCAGTGCCGCAGATTCGTCAGCTGTCAGTTAAACGCTCGAAATTCCATTTGAGCCGGAAACCGTTCTCGCGCCGCGCTCTGAGGGTTGGTCGCAGTTTCGGTTACTTTTCGCCAAACCGCATCGAGGCGGCTGGCCTCCATTAATCGATCCTAACGTCTATCCGTTCCATAATTCCGCATCGCGGTTTCGCGCGGGACTCTGCGGCGAAACTTCTTCCGCAACATCGGAAACCTTTTCTGCTCCTAATTTTCGACGGAAGCAATCCGAGGGCGGCGGTCCGCGGGCTGAATTCCAGCCGGGGCGACACGGTGGAAATAAATGTTGCCGAATGAACGCACACCCGGATGAATATCCCGCGCTTCCGAATGTTTGAATTACGGTCGAGATTGGGCTTTTTTCCTGCCGCCCGTTCAAACAGCAACGGAGTGAACGGAAATCGGTGGGTGTATACGCGGCGATGATAATTTGCTACACGATAGAATGGTATTTTTCGAGCTTTCGGCCGTGACTTTTCGACGATTGTTCACGCCGTAACGTGTCCATGCTCTTATTACTTATCGACAGGATTGAGTAATAACTGGTTAATCAGATAAAGATAAAGTTAAAACGTTAGAAGATTAATAACGTTTAACTCAAACTAGTTATCTTAAAACACATCAACTTGTTAACCTTTCTTATACAAGTTAAAATAATTCATTAATGCTTAAAATATTGTGACCTACTAACAATGTAGAATAAGAGAAATAAAAATAATAGTAGAATTTTTTTGTCTCTCTGAACGCCAGTATACTTTTCTTTTGTAGAATCCTGAACATAAAAAACAGTGAGTATTATTATTATTTTTAAAAATAAAAGATTATCTTTTTATTAATAATTTTATTAATAATAATTGTTTTGCATAATTGACTTTTAACTTTGACAAGTTAATTTAACGTTAACGTTGACTCTTAACTGAGTTTTATAACTGAGTTTTAACCTAGTTTTTTATGTAATTCTTGATGTAAATCAAGTTAATTTGAGAGTTTGAGAGAATTAACTGTATAAATTAAAAATTGTATTTAAAAATAAAAATAAACTTATCCAACTCTGCTTGTGAAAGTGACCGCGAGACGCGTAGTTTGATGGATTATTCAATTTGTTTGTAGATACTCTCCGTTTATGCAAAAGAGAAAATGCCATGCAAAGAAAATCGAACGGACATATTTGCATTTGACATGACGACATCATTATTGCGGACTTCGACAGAAGTATTTACAGCGATATTACAGAAAATAATAACTTGTGGATTTTTTTGTTTGAGGGTCGTTTTTATATCGCCGCTCTGTGATTGTATAATTTACGGGGATACCTGTTCTCCTCTCTTTTTTTGCGACAAATCGAACTGTTTGTGTATTCATCTTTTTCGCGAATGAAATGCTTTATATTGAGCGCACAAAACACCGCAAGCCAAAGTTGACTGTCCCGGAATAAAGCGCACGTTTTAATCAACGTTTTAACGATATCCGATTTGGGATATCGTAGCGCCGCGTAGCGTGACTCATCTTTTTATTTGCCGATTCCCGTCCCGGCATTATTTCTTCTCGTTTGATACCCGCAGGGGTTTGATTTAAATTGGAGCACGGCGACATTTCAAGTGGGGATAATGCACATTAAATCTATGACATCTGTATCGGTTTTACGATGTCATTAGTAACGATTCCCTTTACGACCTGTTTCTGAGTTATAAATTACTGGTTGGATACACGGTGGTGGAGAGAAACAGTGTAATTAGCGTTACTGTGCGCGTACACTAGATATATATGCGGACGTATAATTGGTCTGCACACGATCAAAACTTGCCTCATCCGTTTTGTACTCGAACGTCGCGAGCATAACTCCTGTGATCTCGCGTATCTTCAAAGCAGCCTCGTTTAAATTTATCTTTCGCAGTTCATTTCTCTATCTCTCGGTCCGCATGTCTCACATTATTTGCGAACATTATTCGCGATGTTGACAATCGCAACGTCAGATTTATATTGTTTCTAGTCAAATAAATCGAATTGACAGAGAGCGCACCTTATCCTCCTCCTCCTCCTTTTCTACATATGACAAAAAAATATTACATTGACATTAGAAATTTGAGAAGCTTCTATTTGTCAAAGATGATGGCAACCTAGATAGCACAGAGAATTTAGTCGTATTTCACCAATTCTGAGTTCATTTTTAGATGCAACAAGAATTCTTTTCACCGAACTGAACTCTGAAGAATTCTTTTTGCATCTGAAAATGAACTCAGAATCGGTGATATACAGATTCGATATCTTTTTCAGATATTTTTTTGAATTCTTTTTGAATTCTCTGTACTATCTGGGAATGTTATCACGACCTTACAATAGTTTGTATAATGCTTGCGCGTTCGGAGTACATATGTTGTTATTAGCGCATCTGATTGTTTAATTATGTTTATATTTCTCTCTTCGTCACTGCCTAAAATTAGTTCGTGCACGGAAAAAAGAATTCTGTTGGTGCAACCGAATTTTCGGTTGCTCAGGGATCAAACGAAAACTCGACTATAGAAACAGAAAAATTCCTTTATGAGACTTCTGTATAGTCAATTGTTTTCTCAGTTGCCTCAATTGAGTTCTAATATCGTTGAATGTTCAGACGAATATTTTCGGTTGCGACAACAGAAATATTAGTTTTCATGACAGAGATATCGCTTCTGATCACTTAATTTTCAGTTGGTTCCTATTTGGTTGCACCAACTGAAATTTTTTTTGCGTGTGTTTGTTTACATACAGGCCTTATTTATATTTTTCAAATTATCAGCGACATAAGCTGTATTATATATATTATTGTGTAATTTTATAAATTTTTGCTTTTTACCTTAATGTTAAAAAAATAAAAAAAAATTAATAAAAAAAGTTAGTTTCGGAGAGGGTTTCAATAAATCTTAAACTCAGACATTAATACAAGGTTATTTTTGGTTAATTCAAGAATGGGCTATCAGGAGATGCGATACTTCTCTTTTTAATAATATATTTTGTAATCTTTTTTTTTTTGTAATATTTTGTACAATATATCGTATTAAAAGTGATCCATCTCCCGCTCGCGGCTAACATTATTTTTACGTGAAAGTACAGGATGCGATCATTCGTTTCGAGTTACCGGTACTAACGATGCACCTGGCTCACGGAGAAATGCCATCTGGACAAAAGTAAACGATGAATCCGTAACGAGACGCAAACCGTCTTCCATTGAAATTCTTCAACCTTGCGCCAACAATAACCGCAGGGAGTCGTTCGTTCGGCGCGGACGTCTATTCTCGCACTTGAAATTCCGTGAAACGGAAATTTTCGCTCTTATCCAATTGAACGCCGGGCGGCCGGGAGTAAATCGCCGAAGTTTAAATCATACGCGTACACCGCATTTCTTGTAAGCACCGTTCTATACAAGTTGTCAACCGCAGGCAGAGAGACTGCATCTCTCCAGGTGAAATTACATAGAAATTTGAAACGCCGACCGTGTTATACGACCGAATCTGTTATCGGAGTGTCCAGAAATATATCCTGGTTTCCATTCTCGGTACTATTAGCGATACTGTGCTTATTTCCCCACCGACGTACCTATTAGGCCGGATCTGCGGGTGTAGTAAGCCTAAAACTGTGACGTAATTTTTGCTACTGCTGGCTGAAGTCGTAATCCCTAAGCTTTAAGTGTGTTGTTACGTTTAACAGAATGAATTAACATAAATAATTAATTTAAATACATTAAATTTAATAAATTATATTAAATTAACTTAAATAATTAAATATTTTATTACTTAAATAATTAATAATTAAAATATTTAATAATTAAATATTTTATTACTTAAATATTTTATTACGTTTGTGTTTATAATTATATATGTTGCACAAATATTACTTTTTTAAAATTATATTCGTATTTATTTGAAAGAATTTTATCGATTATTATATTTTCCCCTTTTATATATATTTATGTCGTTTGCTTTTGGTGGTTTGCAAGTCTCTGATGATTGCTAATTGCATCGGGTTTTTATTGAGTCGCGCAGGATTCAGTTTTAAGTTAAAAATAGTATCGTCCTTTTGCTTACCCCGTCGAGTTCTCTATTTGCGTTTCGGCTTTGATTCCGTTCTGCAGTTTGCAAAATTATTCATCCACGTAGTTCCACGTATAATTTCAATGTAACGTCACTTTGACAAAAACAGCGCTTGCGCGGGGGAAATACTTGACCAAGCGGATTTTGATGTTTTGCCGTATCACTTTCTTTCCGCATGGAGGAAATTTGATGTTTAACTTATATTGAAATACTACAGGCATAAATACGATTCTACATAAATTTTCACGTGTATAAATGCGCAATATCGCTCTTGTGTAAAATCCTCTTTTTTAGCAGATTAGACAAGAATATTTAATAATCATAAACTTTAACATGTATCAGTCAATATGGAATGCAAAGACAGTCTGGGGAACTATATAAATATAAAATAATGTTATCTATTCTGGAATTTCATATGTTATCTATTCTGGAAAGTGTAAACTTCTGGAAAGTATAAACAGCCGAGGAATAAGTAGACTTCTAATTTTATATATATATATATATATATATATATATATATATATATATATATATATATATATATA
>NW_022639489.1:1139587-1146573 GCF_010583005.1 Odontomachus brunneus | reverse complement strand
TATATATATATATATATATATATATATATATATATATATATATATATATATATATATATATATATATATATAGGGTGTAAAAAAATTAGTCCGACAAACTTTGAGGGGAAATAGAGGACATAAAAACAAACATATTTTGTTAATGTAATGTAACGTTTTTCTCTATGACGCTTCGTTTTAATACTACAGAGTATAAAATAGGAATTTTATAATTTTAATAAAAAACAAACATATAAGTGGAAAAATTAAATTTATTTCAATTACACATTTTATTACTGCTGCATATCAAGTTCAGAGTATTCCTGAAGTATTCGAGTGTGTGAGACAATCAATGTTTCGACGATGTCATCTGTGTGTTGAAGCAAATGGAGGAATTTTTGAACATTTATTATAAATTGAGCTAATTAATTACGCATTTTTGTTCCGTTCTTTTGTTCATTGTTTTTTAAAGATTAAAATATATATGTGTAATTGAAATAAATTTAATTTTTCCACTTTACGTTTGTTTTTTATTAAAATCATAAAATTCCTATTTATCCTGTAGTATTAAAACAAAGCGTTGTAGAGAAAAACATTATTAACAAAATATGTTTGTCTTTATGTCCTCTATTTCCTCTCAAAGTCTGTCGGTCTAATTGTTTTACACCCTGTATATATATATATACTTGTAAAATATTTATTGCCATGAGACAACTTGTTAACATTCGCACGTTCCCATCGAAATTTTTTGTCAAGTTGAGAAACGCAATAACCGAGAAACGGATCTTTGATGTTCTTATTTTTTTCTTCTTATAATTCTTGAATTATTGCACGCGACAGAGATAGAACGTGCGGGCAAACAGAAGTATTTAACACAAAAAGCTTTCAGTTGTAACTGTAAACTTGAACGCTGGTAAAAAATAAATTGACAAGAAAACTAAACCACGAAACAAACAACCTTAAATTCACCCTCACAACTAAAGTGCGTATCATCGTATGCTGTCGTAAATCACCTCTGCAGAATACTGTGAACTATTGACTTTTTTGTTTATATGTATAGCAGCCAAGTAATAATCGTATCTTCGTGAAAAGGTATGCCCTTTCGTTTGCGAGAGAAACGCGAATTTCACAGCCGTTTATCGTCGCCGATCAATTACCGTAAATCACGTCGGGGAGAAACACGAAATATATTCATCGTACTTTTCGAAAAGAATTAGGGAAGAATATTTATCTCGAGACCACCCATTCCTTCCTCGTATGATTTACATTCCGTCGGGATTGTTTACGCAATGGAGATACCGACGTAGGTTTCCAAGAGATTCTTCGGATTATCTTCCTTCACTATTACGTGTGAAACATCGAAAACGTCTCTCTGTTCGTAACATTTTATAGTACAGATAGATAATCAAAGATTGCAACACTTTTCTTCTTGAGGAGTTTTGCGATGTATTTTGTATCCAACAAAAAAACGTATCTTCTGTGAGAATTACTACGTCTGAGGATGAACTCAAGACGACCTCAAATACAAGATCCGACCATGAATACCGACCTTAATTATCTGACTGTACACGACGAATTATTATCAGCGTGCGCAATTCCCTTGATGAGGGTGAATCAATTATTTCGTTGGAGTAATTTTTCATTCACTTTTCACCGCGCGAGGCATCGTACTCTTTTCATCATACTCTGAGTGACTTCTCGAAGGGCAAGAGGCTACACGATCCGAATGGAAAGGAATATCGCGGACGGAGCAACGGTGGAAGAGGAGAGCGGTCGTCTTGTCCAGCAAGGATTCCACGTCCTGCGGGTTCTACGCTTTAATAATACATCTCGGGACCGTTAATCACACCGTTGAAATATAATTTAATACCTCACCGACCGAAGGACGACCACTAAAAATGACGAACGGCCGGGAAACACGCGGCAAACGTGCCACCTACAAGCCATCCTCGCGCGCCACCCCGGACGTGCAATAACGATAAAGGGTTGGGTATTCGTGAACGACCCTTCTGGTATGGGCACTCGTGAAAGGCGTGTGCGGGCTGTACATTACATTCGTCCACTTTGCCGCACTCAATAGCCTCCCAATTCGCTGGATTCCTTCGTATATGGAGCGACCGAGTGGTTCTTCCTCCGCGATGGCTAGCGATGGGACCAATCCGCATACTTGCGAGCGATATCCGATCAATCGGCTATCCAGGCCGAGTTGTTTTAGCAGTTTACGATTGATACGTTGCCATGGCGGGTACAACAAGGTCTCCACTTGAACGCGATTATCCGTGCGATTGTGTGTGAGCGTAAATGCAAACGCGAGAGTGACTGAATTGCAGATATCGATTATTCTCGTCGATATGTACTGTCAAGTCCAACTGCAATAATCCTCTGATAATCTCTTTGTCACTACACTGAGAAAAAAGAAATGGTTGATCTAATTAAAGTTGTAGAGTTATTTTTGGCTCGACTGCCATACTTTTTGGCCGTTCTGACACAAAAATGGCAGTAACGTGCATATAAAGGTCATTATCACTAACATTATAGCGAAATTTAATACAAAAATAGTTTTCTCTTCACCGAAATTCATAATAATTGTTTCTTTATATGATTATTGTCACAAGTATCAAACATTTTTTTTTCAGTGTACGTGATACTCTTTGAGAAGTTTGTTCATCAGGGCGCTCAAGAGCGTATTTTAGGTTATATGTGCAAAATGGCGACATTCAGTATCAAAATTTTCACGAACAGCGCAGACAAATTACACGAATGTGCATTAGTGCGACAAATGTTACGTAAAATTTTTGTATAATTTTATGCATGCTTCGATTTGATAAGTGAATAAGCTTCTTATAATGCGCCCGACACGAGACGCTATGAATTTGGTGACGCAAGCTGATAAATATGTGTGCACTGCCAAATTACCTGTTGAATACACGGATGAAGTGCGGAAGCAGTGCACACGGAAAAGTGTGCCGGTTCGTTGATTTGATTGAATTAAAAGTAGTCCGACTGGCAACCCGAAGCAGCCAATTTCAGCGCGTAAATGTCAACAGAGAAGACGAATTTCGTTTTCCGCCTCTCGCGACAATGTGGATTTAGGGTTGTGGCTCTCGAAAGTATTCGGGGGAAAGTTTCATTCTATTCTTAGCGCGATGGGAATCCTTCCGAGGAGGGTGGCCATGGTCACGTAGATATCGATTATATTGATCCGAGAGGGACGATCCAGTTACTCTCGACGAAGAAGTCTTCGTTATTGCCGGCATTCGTACTGATGAGGTTCGCTCGAGCATGTTCCTCTTGACCCTTGTGCGACGCTCGTGGGAGCGGAGGAGCTGTTGCTGCGGACCGAATCAAGACGATGTCCGCGACAATGACGGCAATTTCGGTGGACAAAAGTGTTCCCGACGATTTGTGCCGTTGATGCGTGATTTGGCAGTGATCCGGCGGCTTACTGGCCTCCAGAATGGAGCTACATCCTCCAGTTGATTAGCCGCGGTTCAACATTATATTATTGGCAATGATGCAACGATGGATATTTTCAATGTTAAATTAAACGTTATTGTGTGTTACAAAAATTTATCCACAACGTAATAGAAACCAGTTAAATGTCTGAAAGTTACTGATAGTTGGTACGCAAATAGTAAATTGGACAAATAGTAAATTTATGAGTAGTTCCTTTTGACGCGCCACTGAAAATACGGCACCTACCGATACAACTGCCTTAATCGATAACTCAAAAATCTACGTTAAAATCGAAGTTATTTGTAAAATGATAGATGACTTTTTTGTTCGGTTTGATTTAATTTACATGTGCACGAGCGTTTTTTCATTTATCATCTGACATTCTGTATAATTAAAAATTAATTTACTCAAGATTCTCTCCTGTCAACGGGATGCTCGAATCATCTCGAAATCTGTGTCGTAAATATGATACTGTTCTAGGAGATTTCGTTTCCCGACAGTGGGAGCATTAATGCTTTCCCGGTACTCTGATAATATAATTAGCAAAACGAAACAGAGGATGGGGTGTAAGTAATTCGCGGCAAGGTCTATAAATAAAAGTATTACGGCGTTAGCAGCCGCTCATTCGCGTGAACACCGTAGACTTTTTGTTCCATCTTTCTTGACTTTCTCCTCTTTTTTATTCCTTATATAAATAATATTTACACGACCTGAGCGTTGCAGGGGTTTCTGAGATGCGGTAATAAAGATATAAGGCGATTCTTAGATCAGATCACAAAGTCGTTAATAAGAGTCATTGGCGACATACACGAGCCATCGATCAGAATAACTGGCTGCGACACAGAGCTCGTTTCCTTTCCAGAATTATTGTCAAAATGTGAATGATGTTGAAGGAACATTATTGTGTCTTTCAGCGCAAAGATCACTATGTGACCATCTCTTCAGAAGCGACCGGAGCTTAAAATAATTTCAAAACTCGTCACCGTAAACAATGTTACAGAGAAGAAAGAGTGTATCACCTCTGAAAATACTTGGTTCTAATCTTTTGCCACTTCAGATACGTGGAAGGAACGTTTCTATGACTCGTTCTTGAGGGCCAAGCTACACGCCGAATAGATCCTAGAAGCTATCTCCAGCGGTTTTCGAAGAAAGGCATTAAGTCAATCCATAAATCATCTTTCGATTTCGTGGGTCCGGGAACACGTTAACCCGACTAATTTCTTTCGCCGCGGGGACATCCGTTTCCTCTCACATAAAATTGACTTATGTAACACCCGTGTCCCATCTTCTTGAATCGAGCATTCTCCGGCAGGGGAGGGGAGTCATGAGGGCGATGAAAAACCTAAGACCTATTTATGTCGTGTCGAGCTTGAGAACATGTGGACGTGCATAATAAAGAAGCATTGTGTCTTGCGGTGTGTATCACGTCGTGTCGTATAATGATGCTTTAGTGCCACTTCTTGCGGCCGCAAGTTCAGGGAAGGAAACTTCATTTTCATCCATCTTCCTTCGCCTTCGCCGCCTTACGTTAAGACGCTTTGGAGTTAAAAAATTGCGTCGCACCTTAAGGATGCATTGCACGTAAGCTAGTAACACGCGGAACGAATTATGAGATAGTGATCACTCACGTAGTAACGGCTGCGACAATTAGACACAGATGGCGAGTTCAAATAAATGTCATGGGAATTATGTTTGTTTATTTTTCTTTACGTCGGTCTGACGATCATTCCTTAATTGATCGATACTTTGCAAAATCAAATTAGGATGATTGTGCTCCATAAACTGAAAAAGCGAAAGTTGTGTGTCTAAAGATAAAAATTATATTTTTGTGCATATTAATGATAAAAACATGATAGCTATGTTTTTATTTTTATATGTGGAACTAACATTTTATGTATATCAGAGGAAGTGCAATTAAATTTTTCCAACTGAAAAAAGATATTTGAATAATAAGGAAAAATTAAAGAGATGTAAGGCTCAGTGTCGTATTTTCAGTAGTGTGTATCAAGAGGATTATTCATAAATTTATTATTTGTCCAAATTACGTTTTTCTATACACATAATTTCATTAGTAATAAATTCATTAGTGGTCGTTTTATTGTAGACATTGCTAGAAGTAAGGTGATCAGATTTCCCAGCCCTGAATTCGGGACACTTCATAAATGTGTGAAGCGGGGGGCGGGGGGAGAAAGATAAAAAGATCCGAAAATTTGTTGACAATCATTGAAAATGATGACAAATCGGTGTCCCGAATAGCACTCGAAAAAATTCGGGGTGAAAAAGGGTAAAAAATCGGGTGAAAAATCTGGTCACCTTAGCTGTATGTGTCGAGAAGGAAGGAGATTACTCTGTAATAATATACTTACGATATGTCCTGACGAGCACACGTCGTTATTTTCGGCACTCTAATACTTATTTTCGCAGGAGACTCACAGGACACAAGCGAAAGACATATGGAATACGAAGCGTTGTGTTCATGGCAGTTGCTCGGCATGAAAAGTTCGCAGCGTGCGCGCTGTCAGTCACGTACACCAAAAATTCATTAGTGCGCCGAAAGTGCCAAAAGTGCATGAATGTGAACGCGGCAGTGATGCGAACGAGGTCGCGCGTCTATAACGACGCGATCTGTTCGGCGCGCCGCGGCGGACGCTTTAACCACTTGCTCGAGTTACTAACCACTCTAGATCAATCGCGTTCGTTTCGTAATACGGGATTGTCATCGTGGTTATTCAATCTAGACGTTGGTAATGAATCGCGCGAAATGCTCGATCTTTTCGCGCCAAGCAGCAGCCATCGACACACATCGGTCCACATCGCTTCGCGTTTCTCGCGTCTTTTATCCGTCGAAAGTGAGTCTCGCGCGTTAATAAGTATCGGGAGTGTCGAGAATAGCGATGTGAGATCGCCGAGGCGTATCGTGAAGACGTCATTTGTAAGTAATCTTCTCGTTTCTCCTCGCGGTATATGCGGCCGGTGCTTGTCGCGATGTGTCGCGCCGACGTCTCTTCCATTTGCTAAAAACATCGACTCGCTCAAGTAGCAATAGAATCGGGCGATCGTTGGATTTATTGAACGAGAATTGCGGAATAGAAATGCGATGACAATCAAAGAGAAAAAGAGAAAGAGAGAAAGAGAGATGCGGAATATTCGGGCGGTTGCGTCAGCTTGTTAGGAAAAGAGATACGGAGAGAGAAGTATCTCATAGAGTGCGTTCTTTTTGGCCGCGGCGCCGTTCATATATTGGCGTATATTTTCAACGCGATTCAACAATCGCGCGACTATCTTGATTCTCGATCTTTCTGCATCGAACAACCGCCGTAGACATATCGATCGACATCGCTCCGCATTTTACGCGTCTTTAACTCGTTGAAAGTAAGTCTCGCGCGGAAATAAATATCGGGAGTGTCGAGAATAGCCGGGGCGTATCGTGAAGACGTCATTTGTAAGTAATCTTCTCATTTCTGCTCATGGTATATGTATGATCAGATTTCCCAGCCCTGAATTCGGGACACTTCATAAATGTGTGAAGCGGGGGGAGGGGGGAGGGGGGT
>NW_022639489.1:1118763-1139577 GCF_010583005.1 Odontomachus brunneus | reverse complement strand
GCATTTTACGCGTCTTTAACTCGTTGAAAGTAAGTCTCGCGCGGAAATAAATATCGGGAGTGTCGAGAATAGCCGGGGCGTATCGTGAAGACGTCATTTGTAAGTAATCTTCTCATTTCTGCTCATGGTATATGTATGATCAGATTTCCCAGCCCTGAATTCGGGACACTTCATAAATGTGTGAAGCGGGGGGAGGGGGGAGGGGGGTAAAAAGATCTGAAAATTATTTGACAATCATTGAAAATGATGACAAATCGATGTCCCGAATAGCACTCGAAAAAATTTGGGACAAAATTGGGATGTCTGGTCATCTTATTATACTAGAAAAAGATATAAAGAACGGTGTAATTAGAACTTAAATTGAGTAACTAGAATTTCAATCGGTTGGATTCTAGTTATTTCTGCGTAATAGCTCGTTTATTTTTATATTTAGTTTGTGCATGCCTATATCATTATATACTACTTAAAATAATTGAGGGATCACTTCTTGAAATGTACACGTATATTATGTAACTGATTCTTAAGATATCTAATATTCTCTGTTATGTATCCTTAATCTTAATGTTTAGCGAGCACATTTATATAAATATGATAGTCTAAGGTCTATTCTTTTTAGCTGAACTGTCTGAACTAATGCACATTGGTGCAATAAATTAGAGTGAGACAAAGATCTCTAATTACTTACTGTTGCATCTTGTTCAAGCTTTAAAATAAATCAACGCAATAATTTGTTGAGCTTGATCTCCTAACTATTTCGAGTAGTACAATGCGCATCGCAGAATTGCGCCGCATCGCGAGGAATTCGCGACATGTTGCTCGCGTTGATTTAGACCTCGCGATCGTCGCGGCCGTGTTTTCTAGATTTGTTACACGTGCACTCGCGTTTCACGGACGGATGTGAATTTCGTTGAATTCAATTCGTCAAACCAACACGAAGCTAAATTTCGACATGTTATCCATCGCGAAGTAATTCAATTTAGCAATTGCATGTGTCTGGCAATTACGTTGTTCGCGTTAATTACACGATTGTCGCGATTTTAGTTTCCAATGCGAGAAACGGCACTTCAAGTATGAATGATGCGTTCGCAAATAGACAGCCGAGAATGTAAACTGAAAGTTTTTCGTTCGTTCACGTGGGCCGATTTTTTCGGACGAAGAAATAGAGATGCCGGACAATTGGCGTAATGCGTTTCGCTCGCGGACGCCTTTGCAGATCTTTTTACAATCGCCGCGAGTCCAATTCCTCACGCTCGCGTTCTCGCGTCGTTCATATTTCCTCGAGATGTTTTTCGTTAAATGAATCTCTCTCGTTAAAATGAAATTCGGAGAATCGTCATGCGAGTTGTCTCCGTAAAAATATTGTGGGAGGATCTTCGCAAAAATATTGCGAAGCCGCGGTGCGTGAAAATTTCACGCCACCAGCTAGCCACCACTGCGTCCGCTACAGTGTTGATTCGATTTCGCAATCGGATTTTCGAATCGCAACCTTTTACACATATTTCACGAGTGTATTCTTGAGAGGACGAACTTTAGAATGCGTATATAGACTGATTCTGTTAACTTGAACACACAGAATTCAGGTTGAATTCTGCGGCTCGTCCATATTTCACCGGACATTTGGTTAATCCGACCTCTTTTTCCCGCGCACGTGTGTTAACAATGCACCGCGATCGCATTGTAAAAACGCCGCGGTCCCTTCCGCTCGCGTCGCCCGCGCGCGACCGCAAGATGTATTACTCAAGAATCGATATTTTCGAAGTCAGTAACTTTGGCGCGGACGCGATATAATCCGCCGATATTACACGTGACCACACGCCCGTTCAAAAATTGAACGACCCGCTTCGACGGGGATCGCACCTCATAAATTATCAGCGGGGGTCCAGCGCGGTATCCCCAGTTCGGGCGCATGACTCCGGAGGACCGGAGTCGTCTGGAATTTTGAGTTATGAGAGCATGGTGACTCTGCAACTCGGCCGGTGATCGACCCCTCTCGCCACTCCCTAAGCCCTGACGTTTATATTTGATGTCCTCTGAGAAGACGCTGCTCTCGCGGCTCGGATACTTTCAAGGCGACCATTACGGCCGCTCATTACGAGGGGGAAGGGAGGAATTCGTTTCGCGTTTAATATGATTTGTGCAAGTGTTCGCGGCGCCGTGGCGTTTAAGATTGCGACTTGTTTGAGCGGCGACGCGTCGCCCTCGAAATTGATGAAGTTGTGGGGGATTTCGAGAGGAGATTTAATGCCGCTTTCGTGGAAATTAATGGCGTCGCTATGTAATAAATTGATTATGTACGTTGTTCGGGTTGACACTTGATAAGCCTCTCGGTATTAATTCCGTGTAAACTTAGGCGTGTGGCGGAGCTCACAGAGGGAGAGGGATATAAGTTTCGATATTTTTGGAGCACAGTCGAAACGTGGACGCGAGCGCCTAGAATAACGCTGAACGTATCTGTAAAAATGCACTCGGGGAAAAAGCGATGGTGACTACACAGGTGACAACGAGTTGTTTTGTATACGTAGAATTGTAATGTATATGCAGGGTGTGTATGTCCCAGCTCGATTTCACAATCTCTCGCGAGAATGTGGAGCGAATTGAGGTGAACACAAAAATCCTGTAACGTTTTGCGGTATTATAACTATCGAGATATTAATTAAAGAAGATTTGTAAATGATGAGAGGATTTGTAAAAGATGATTTGTAAACGCTCAATACGGTGGATGAGTTGCAGTGACAACATCTGTCAACAACTTGTGTACTTGTAGGTCAAACTGAACAAAAAGGTCCTCTACCATTTTACAAATGACCACGTAGAGATCAATATATTTTGCACACATTACAATATTCTACCTATAAAATTCGTATAGTTGTCACCTGTACAATCGTCATCGACATGTTCTTTTTTGAGTGCGTATATATTTAGCATTCTGGTTTTACGACATTAAGAACGAAGTTACAGCTAAGAGATAAAGGGCACCGGTGGCAGGGGGGCAAAAAGAGGAAACAAGATGTAGTTTTACGGTTCCCGCGAGACGCGTGCGCGCGCACATTGTGCAGCACACACACACACACACACACACACACGTGTGCATTTGAAAGTATAGCTACTTCATCAATTTTTCATGCAGCTTTCTCGTAAGAATTTATTCAAGATACAGATACGGTCTTTCTTCTTCTCTTTCCCACTCCAGATAGGACAAATACTGCACGTCATCAGACTCATTGATTATTCCTTCCTTCGTGTCTCTAGAGTCAAACGCCGCGAGAAACAGTCACCTCTCACGACAGATTTGTCCGATTGATCGATCAGATCCCAATTGTTGCTCCCAACTTCAGATAAGATTAATAAATCGGCATCTCGGAGCCCGAGGAGCGGCGCTAAGCCGGCGAGAGGCCATCGCGATATCCCGCGTGATCAATTTCTTTTCTCGGGTTGCCCGTCCCCGCCGGGCCATCGTCATCCGACGACTAATTGTTTCTTTCGTCGAGTACACGGACGGGCCACTCGATCACGCGCGATGATCTATAGCGGAGTAAATCTTGTTTAGCGAGATACAGGTGGTCATCCTGTACAACGGGAATAGAGCTTGATGGATGGCCGGTACGATCTTGCGGCGCCTCGTGGTTTAGACGCCAAACATACTGATACGTTAACACGGCGGGGCGTTCAGTGTGGTTTAACAAAGCTTTGACCGACTCGCCGGCCGCGTTCGTTTTATGGAGATGCATCGGCCATCGTAGTCCGCGGAGATTCCGGTGCGTTCGACGTTCGCTCCCGAGGTGGATGCGCGATTTGCCTGTTGCCCATCGCGACATCCGCGTCTAGGAATCATTGAAGTGGGGTCTACAATGAGAACTTAAGCTTTAAGCCTGAAACCTTAAGAAATTGACCAATCATTGACCAGTTATTTTCCTTATATTTGACTGTGACTGGTCAATTTTTTACAGCTTCAGGCTTAAAGCTTAAGTTTTATGGCTTAAGTTCTCATTGTAGATCCCGCTTTAAACACAAGAAAATACAAAGTGATTATTAGTATCTTCATAATTGTGATTATGAAGGTACTAATTATCACTTTGTATTTTTATAGAAATATATGAGGTGTACTCTTTTTAAAATTTTAAAAGGCTGTTGTATGATTATAATAACTAATAAATCATTCTTATAATTTACCGACTATTAGTTTTAAATTATTGCAATACTTTTAAATGTTTAATATAATGTTAAAGTTTTATACTTGAAGAGGAAATATAATATATATTGTTTTATTTAAGACATTTACAATTTTTAACAGTCTGTATTTTAAAAACAGCAGATCTCTTATACTTCTATAAATTACGATTATGATTTTCTCTGTCTCTTGTCTTTTACTTTTTCTACTACTTTTATCTTCGGGCTTTTTCAACTTTTTCAACTTTTCTTTTATCTCCGGGCTTCCCACTTAGAATCGTAACACCAATTATTCGGGAAATCAGAATAGATCTCAATTATTAGGTGTACAACTTTGCTTCCGCCGTTTTCCTATAGATGGCTTTAGCGGTAAGTGGTGGTCGAAATAAATAGATCATAGACGTCATACAATAAACTTGGGCATCTGTCATAACCCCATAGAAACATTAGTCGATTTGTGTCTGCATCATAAAGTTATTCTCGATTGAAAATGTCAGTTTACGAGCCAAATTCTCGTCATTTGCGGGAGATTTTAATTTTCTGCTTCAATATGAAGAAATCTGCGGCTGAGGCTCATCGAATGCTCTCAAATACTTATGGTGAGGCCGCTATTAGTGAAAGAACGTGTCGTGAGTGGTTTCAACGCTTCAAGAACGGTGATTTTGACGTCGAAGACCGGCATAGCGGTGGAAGAGAGAAGGTTTTCGAAGATGCAGGATTGGAGGCATTACTTGATCAAGACTCGTGTCAAAATCAAGAAGAATTGGCACGATCATTGGGAGTGACTCAACAAGCCATTTCAAAACGCCTCAAAGCCATGGGAATGATTCAGAAGCAAGGAAATTGGATGCCGTACGAATTGAAGCCGAGAGATGTTGAACGGCGTTTGTTTGCTTGTGAACAGCTGCTTGAAAGGCAAAGATGGAAGGGATTTCTGCATCGCATTGTGACTGGGGATGAAAAATGGGTTCATTACGATAACCCCAAGCGCAGAAAATCATGGGGAGTTCCCGGCCATGCTTCCACGTCAACGGCCAAACCGAATATTCACGGCTCCAAGGTCATGCTCTGTATTTGGTGGGACCAGCTCGGCGTAGTGTATTATGAGCTGTTAAAACCGACTGAAACAATCACAGGCGATCGGTATCGAACGCAATTGATGCGTTTGAGTCGAGCATTGAAAGACAAACGGTCGCAATACAACGAGACATGATAAAGTGATTTTGCAGCATGACAATGCTCGATCCCATGTTGCGAAAGTGGTCAAGACATACTTGGAAACGTTGAAATGGGAAGTCCTATCCCACCCGTCGTATTCTCCAGACGTTGCTCCCTCTGACTATCACTTGTTTCGATCAATGGCACACGGCCTGGCTGACCAGCACTTCCGGTCTTATGAAGAAGTAAAAAATTAGATCGATTCGTGGATCGCCTCAAAAGGTGACCAGTTTTTTCGACGTGGGATTCGTACGCTGCCCGAAAGATGGGAGAAAGTAGTGGCCAGCGATGGACAATACTTTGAAACATAAATGTATAACTAGTTTTTTACAATAAAGCCTCGAATTTTGGAAAAAAAACGGCGGAAGCAAAGTTGTACACCTAATAGATCCCAGAAAATTTTCTATAATTGAAATAAAAAAGGAATTCCCAATCGGTATCGCAATACGATACACCTATTTGGAACAAGTTTAGATAATCTGGAATCTCTGTATTATCTGAAATCTGTGCTATATTTGGGAATGTTTGAGAAATTTCCATAGTTAGATATGTAATACTTCAAACATGTAATTCTAAACCTAACATTTTCCTAGTATCCTTTCTGATTTTCACTTGATATTAGAACAAAACATCTTTTATTCTGTTTAATATAACAGCTGGTATAAAAATAGGATTCTCCATTTTATTCTGTAAAAATGCAGAGAGAGTTATATTTCCGACCAAAAAACGCGTGTTGCCGTGGTATTTTTGTTTTGATTTTGAATGGAGAATCCACGTTTGGAACAACAACAGGATTTTCAATTGTTAGTGAGATAACGAATTTTGGGACAAATTTGGCGATTCTAATCGGAATTTGTATCTAGAAAAATTGTAGGAAGCTTCTATGCGGGAATACTATAAAATAGTGAGTTGAATTAATGACATGAGTCCACACGCATTTGTACATGGAAAAAAGATCTGTTATGGATAACTAAACATAATTTGCTATATTAGCCACTTTTTCTTTGCTGCAGAAGCCAATTTCTTTGCTATGATAACAAGAAAATCTGCTCCTGCAACAAAAAAAGTAGCTAAAGCAATAAATTATGTTTGCAACAAATGTTTGTATTATGTAGCAGATTTGCTACGTTAACCACTTTTCTGCTATAGGAGCAAATTTTCTTGTTATCATAGCAAGAAAATAGGTTTCTTCAGCAAAGAAAAAGTAGTTAATACAGCGAATTATATTTAACTGTCTATATGTAGCAAATTAGTTTGCTGCTGCAGCAAATTAATTTTTTTCCGTGTAAGTGTCCATGTCGTCGGTATGTTAGTCATAAATATTCCCACGAATATTTCATTAATATTTCCTGGCTTGATTTATAGTGTCTGATTAATTATGTTGACACTGTAGAGCTATTAAGCCTCGAGTCAACAATTTCTTTTTCCATCGCCACGCGGCGTCTTATGAGACGCAAAACGTGCAGCATTCTCTCTTTCCACGGGACATCGAATGCATATGGTCTTTTTTTGGATCACTATAACTGTCTTCTTCTTCGTTTTCGTCGACCGCATTCTTTCCTACGTCGCTTTTATCTTTAGCCACGGATCAGTGCGGACATTCGAAAAATTTGGGCTTTAATAAATAAAACGCGCGCAGAATCGTCCACACACGTGAGACGGTAAATATTATAAAAAGACAACGAACACTAATGCGTAATTTCATAGGTATAGTTATAATAATTTAATGCATAACTTTGTAATAATATTGATGATAATATTAATAATCGTTTCGCCCTGTAAATTTAACGTGTCCCGCGAGACTTTTCGTACGCGCTCGCAGAGGTGTGTTTTGCATTGTCAGTAAAGAGATGTAGATCATTGGATAATGATGGGATGTTCCATCCCATTCCATTCGTTTGTAATCCCATCCTCCCTGGCACAACAGTCATCATGTCGTCGTGGTACGGATCACTTAAGGATCATTAGCTTTATGGCGCTTCCGTATGGCCAGCCGTTCGCGTGCAAGTGAATACCGCTTGAATGCGCTATAAATCCGCGCGACGACGCATCTGTCGGTGCTATAAAAAAAAAAAAGAAAAAGAAGACACAGAGGGGGGAGAAAGAAAGAGAGAGAAATCGTTCCCAGAGACTTTCACGATTTTTCAAAGTATTTCAAGAAATTCCACTAATTATGGTGGCGAAGAGTCGAACGTATGCAACACTTATCTATGCAAATATGCAGTACAATCGCAAGCAACAAAATTGCTGCCGAATCCACGTGTACGTCTGGGCCTGGGCCTGTCTGAAGTAACCACGGTAACGCGAGTGACATAATTACGAGGGGATCGTTTGGTGACGTAAGAACAACGTGCAGCAAACGGCGCGCGAAGGCGTGATTCATCAAAGTGAGCAAAGCCAAGGTGGTCGAGACGTTCCCGATCAAATGAATAAATTGCGCGAGGAAAGCAGACTACTCATTAAAACACGAAGGGAGAGCCGTAGGCGGCGGCGGGGGCGACGGTGGCGGGGTCACCGAATCCAAGCACTAACGAGATCGATTTAGTCAAGTGAAAAAGCTGCTAGCCCGTTACCGGGCAATTTCCGTCGCGACGGAGCGATGATTAATTTTCCCAGCGAGACCCACGAAGAAGCCCGGCACTGTCGCGCGGCCCGCAGGTTTCCGCGAAGTGGAATTAATCCAGATGCCACGCGATACCCTTGGCCGCACATTACGTCCGCAGAGCGGGCGGGTACTCGTCGTGTAACGGCACACCGCGGACGTATATCGCGGATATTGTGTTACTGTATTTCATTACCGGCGGACCGGACGTGCGGTTGCGGCGTATATCCTGCGCGCTCTCTCGCGGCGCACGTTGGAGTGCGCGCCCTCCTTCGGCGACGGCGACAGCGGCCGCAGCTTCGCCGCGACTTCCGGCCGTTCTATTCAGGAATATCGCCTTACGCACTTCCTCGTGGACTCGCCGGCCGTGCACGCCATCGTAACCAAGGGTTTGCTCGCACCCGCACGCCCTGCAAGTCGCACTCTGCTTAACGCGACCACCCTGACACTATAATCCCGGCAACAGCCGTGTGAGTACGTATGGGAGGCGGTTTCAGTATACGACGGTAACGCTGACACACGCGCGCAGGTATGATTTGTCGAATGGACCAAATGCCGACGATGAAACCGGTTGGAAATTCGCGCGAGAGACTCTCGAAGGTAAATTTGATCATTGTTCTCCCGCTTCCCGGGAAAAAAAAGCCCAGACAAAAGCCAGGCATGGATTTTGTCAAGATTTGATCAGATATAATCAGATATAACGTTATATATGATTCAGATCTGTCCACATATAATAATATATAATCATATATACAATTATATATAATTATATGATTATATATGATTATATATGGACAGATCTGAATCATTTATAACGTTATATCTGATTATATTTGATCAGATCTTGACAAAATCCATATCTGGTTTTTATATGAACTTTTTTTCCCGGGTTATTTTTGGTAAATTTGGGCTTTTGACTATTACATTAATACTTTGCTACACAATGGGACGCGTGAGGTGGAAATGTCCCCACGGAGAAAACGCTAAAGCTATCACTTGCCTAAATATGGTTGCCTCAACAAAATATTGCATTTAGTTATTAATGAGAGAATAGAACTTTCATATATGTTCACTTCAATCCGTTCCCACAAAAATTGCGGAGAAAAGTCTGGAAGACTCTATATAAAACCTCCATACAGGATGAGCGTTTCAAGAGTTTACTCGGATTTGCCGGCTGCAGGTATCAATCTTTTTCGCTGCCGTTGGCGCGAGGTATCAAAGTAAAAATCATAGACAAATAATATGAAAATTGATCGCCGATAATTGCGCGCATAACGCGTAGTCACTCGTCTGTGTTATGACAAGCCGCATTCTTCGTCGCTGCAATCGTCGGCGCACGGCTAAACAGCCGTAACGCTTTCGTTAAACGACGACTTTTCGGGCGGAAATCGCGTTTGGTAATTGTTGAGCGTAATTGTTGAGCGTGAGTGGCGTGAGTGCGCGCCATTTCAGCCGAACTATTAGCATTCACGCATGGCGGCCTCTGTATTGGCAGAGGCCTAATGGCCGAACGTAAACCCATGACTTGTTAATAATCGTTGCTGCGAAACATGCGTTACCAATGCGTTTGACTTCGCGTTACAGAGCGTACGCGAGGTCACCGGTCACCCAATAGCGACCGAGCACAAAGATTCGAGTTCCCCTTTATTTCGTTTCACTTTATCTCCGGGATCTAATTACCGTTTAATCTGATATCGCGGTGACCGCGCGGCACGTTCAGATGGCACGCTTATGTGACTAATGAAGAGTGCCACGGTGTACGAAACACGTCGTTTCGATTATCAGAGCATTTTGCCGCGTCTGACTAAATTTCTGGCACGACAACGTGGCAGAGGAAGAGGGAGAGTGAGAGAGTGTGTGTGAGAGAGAAAGAGAGAGGGAGGGAGGGAGGAAGAAACTAATTATATCACGATAACGAGGATAATTTGGGACCAACTGTGACGGTCTCGCACTTGTGCGCTTATAAAGAGAATAGGATTATAAATAGAAATGGAGGAGGTACAGGCCAAGAGAGAGAGAGAGAGAGAGAGAGAGAGAGAGAGAGAGGAGAGGTATAGAGCATGCTTTATCTGCTGGTTCCCATTATCGTGCTGGCGATTTGCATGTGCTGGCGCTTTTTACGGAACTTAACTGTCATCCGCCATTACATAATTAACTTAAGGATCTCTGTCTCTACGTGATATTATCTAAGGAACGACGGGCGCATCGCAAGTCGACGTAAGACAGTAGTTATTCACTGTCACGCGTCGTGCGCTATTTTTCACCGTCTTATCTAGCTCTATCGTGAAATGCGAAAATTAACGTCGGACAAAGGAAAGGGAAAGAGATGGGAGACTGGCTCGTTACATCTATGGCGATTATGGGGGATTCTATGAGAACGATCAGACGGCGTGAGAGAAAGAAATAGAGAGTGCAGTAAATTTTCTCGACTATATAGTTGCATCAGTTTGGTCCGGAGGCGCGCCCGCAAGCGCCATTATATCTCGTGTTCCGCGACGTGACGCGTTATAAATTCTTTATAGCCCGTGTAGTATGGTGAGAAAGGCGATGGGGAAAAGGAGAGAAAGGAAGGATGCAATTGACGAGTAAATTTGCGGCTCATTTGGCTTCCCATTGATCCGCACGCAACAGCCACGCGCATGTTTCCACACTCTTCTGGTCAATTATACAGCCAATTATTTCGGAGGAGCAGCTGGCTTAATTACGGGACGCTGATTTTAGGCCAACCACGCGGGGCAAACTTATATGAGATTAATTGAATTTAATTTGCCTCCTGGGGGAGGCGATCGATCGTGCGAGAAGTTAGAATTTATTGTGTGACTGCGTTATATTAACATGCGGATGATTGAATTTTAATCCACGGGATATTTTTGGATTTCCGCGATACAACGGCTAGGAGAGAAACAGAAAGAGAGAGAGAAAGAGAGGAGGAGAGGAAGGGAGGGAGAAAGGGGGAGAGAAATAGACAGAAGGAGAGGGAGTTGATTTATAAAAGTAGAAAGGAGAAACGTGCGGAGCCGTTATCGTTCCTACGGTATCTTTGTTTAATTATATTTCCAATTATTTTGCGAGCACATCCGGCTTACATCATACTCGGCACATAACGTAGGCGCAATTTAATCATATTTCATTTTCGACCAATTGTAAGGGCAGAATCGCTTCGGGAAACCCGTCTGATTTTTACGATCCATTTTCGAAATATCCCTTTACGTCTACGCTTTTTGGATTTATCTTGGCAGTTGATTTCATAAATATTTCGTAAATTCACGAATATTTCGTCGCATTCATAATTTGAGCATTGTATACGGACATGTGATGATATATTTGTAATAACGTCTATTTTTCGATGAATTGTCACAAAGTCATCGCGTTTGATGTTTATAATGTTCGGGAATTATCACTTCGAAAAAACTACGTTATTGTTAAAATATCTTCATATTTCTCGCGGTTTTCACATTGCTGCTTTTTGCTCTTCTGTTTGCGATAACAGAATATATGATATATTATGCCATTCTACGAAATTTGGATATAAGTAAACCAACAACAAAGATATTTAATGTAATTTGTCAGATTCTAAATATTTATTTCCCCTCTCTCTCTTTCTCTCTCAACCGCCTCACACTGAAATTACATTTACACTTTATGTTTGTTTTCATTTCGGCATATTTAACTTTTCGGAGTATCACTTAATTTAATTTCAAACGCGCGGATGGGATTTTATCGCCGTAAAATATAGAAGTTTGTACTCTAATGAAAATTTCAATAGTTCCTTAATGAGTTCCGAGCTCTTGATAATTAATTCCACAAACTTATATTTTCCGTGACCGAGTTAATTTCACTCACGCAAATTAAGAATTTAATCAAATCTCGGCAGACATTCCCCATGCTGGCCGTGAGTCTGGACCACGCACAAAAATGGCAATTAAACCCGACATGCCGTTATTAAGTCCCACAAATCATTTAGGAGGGTTTGTGGCATTGTGCGAAAAAAAGTAGCGGCTAAATTGATTATATAATAACTTGTGCATCCGAGAGGTAGAGATGTATTGCTAGTTACTTCATTTTCATTCATTCGATAGTGATAAAATGAGTTGTGCCATGCATAGAATGCATGTGTTTGTAGGTTTTCAAACTGAAAACGAGAAGATCCTCCATCATTTTAACTATGTAGATTTTTAGTTATAAATTTAAGAATATTGGTGTTCCAATTAATAACTCGAAAGGAGGAGGGTCCCTAAAGCCGGTTTTTGGCACTCTCTGAAATTGAACCAAAAATATCAGAAACGTTATATTTTCGTAAGATCTATTGAAATAAAGTGATTTTAGTCTAAACGGACATATTTTGGTGCCTGTTTATACTATAATTTTAATTAATCCCATTTTTACTACCGACGCTCTTATGTTACCTACATATCATCTCCTTACAATTGTGTGTGTGTGCGAGCGCGCTCGAAACTACGAAAACACTATTTGTGCAGATATTTAGCAATATACGTTTCTTTAAAAATCATACTGCTCTCTACAAGCTTCCTCAGCGTTTCCAGTACCTTTTCATTTGAAGGTGACAAGAATAGGATTAATTAGAATTAATATAAGCAGGCACCAAAATATGTCATTTAGAATAAAATCACTTCATTTCAATAGTTCTTACAAAAATATAATGTTTCTGATATTTTTGGATCAATTTCAGAGAGTGCCAAAAACCGGCTATAGAGACCCTCCTCCTTTTACGTGATAATTTGCAAAGTGGTGGAGAAATTTTGTGTTCAGTTTAATCAATACATGTACACGAGGCATGGAGCATTTTGCATCGGATCCTGCATGTACACACAATATTATAAATACGAAAAGACTATTATTTCTTATTTATCTAATGAGTCTTTTATCTAATAAAGATATACAGATACTAAAAAGAGGTATATAAGAGATATTTAAATACAAATTTCGAGTATTGCAGTAAATTGTGAACTTTCACCGTTGTATTTTGGGAAAAAATGGTCGGTAATTCTGAAATTTGTGTATAATATCTGTACACTGAGAGAAAAATTATCTTAAAATCAACAAATATTTCCTTGGTGGGTGCCATTAACATATTTACTTAAATCTACATTCTCTTTACTTAAATCAAATATTATTTATTTAAATCAAGTAAACAATATTTGATTTAAGTAAAGAGAATGTAGATTTAAGTAAATATGTTAATGGCACCCACCAAGGAAATATTTGTTGATTTTAAGATAATTTTTCTCTCAGTGTATATTAATATCATAGTAGCTTTTAATATCATAGTAGCTTTTCATGAAAATTTCACACGCAGTTTAAAAAATAGAGATTATATAATGTATAATAGGAAGATATCAAAAATAAGAGCGCGTATCAAAAGCGTCAAATTTAATCGCAAATATCTCAACTATTACATAGTCAATCTTTTTCTAATTGCACGAACAGTTGGATAATACTTCACTGTGTATACAAGTTTCATCAAATCCTCACGAGACACGTTTTACGATTCAACTATCTCATGTCCGCGCGCGTTGCACTGAGAGGAGCTTACTTCATTGTTTTGCTACGATCGATCATTTATTCAGCCATATACATTATTTACCAGTGTAAAACGTCTTTTTTTTAAACTGTTCATTTAGACCGAGTATCGGCCAAGCATTGGATATTCGATATCACGCGATCATTATTAATTATAATAATTATTAACAACCTTTTGCCGCAAATCCGCGATAAATATTCCGATAATTATTATAATACAGATATACACACACACACACACATATATATTATACATACACACACAGTCGATAATACCAGAGCAAACTCGTACCACGATCCTTTTTTGTCGTCGTCGAGCGGAGAAAGAAGAATTTGTGTCTCGGAGGCCGGCAAGGGTGGCACCATTTCTATTCATCGCAGAAAATAAAGCCGGTCTCGATCGCGAGTTCCGATAACCATGAATATTTTATCTGCATAATATTTCTAGCACCCATCGGCGCGTCCCGCCGCGCGTGTATTCTCGCACACAAACACACACACACACACACAGGAGCGGCGATCCTCTCCTCTACGACGAGCACGGCGCGACGACGGCGTTTAGCTATAGCGCGTCAGACCTCATATCGTGTTTGCGGGGACGCGTTGCGTGTCGGTGAGGGTGCAAACGTGTCGGGGGCGCGAATCGCGGGTTCCAACACGCATTCGTGGTTTGCAGTTGAGCTGGAAAAGGACGGGCGATTTCGCGGATCGCACGCGCGTAAGGGACACATCGCGCCGGGCTTTCAGGACGGATCGCGGGGGATTAACGGGCTTCATGGATTGTCACAAAACGGGCCGGACATAAAGTCATGGGTGCCGTTATGACGCGTGTAACGGGTAATGTTGCGTGCCGAAAGTAATGTTGTTTGTCGTGAAACGGTGTTGGTAGGCGCGGGCTTTTGTGCAACTATACTGCACACGTTGCATCGCGCAATTTCATGTATACTGGCGAACAATGAAATTGCTTCCTCGAGAAGCGAGATTTAGCGAGAAAAATAAGAAAGCACTTACGGATTAAATAATTTTAATAATCCTTTAAGTGAAACACGTAAACAAGATTTATTTATTTTATTTATTTACTTATTTATTTAAATAATAAATTGATTCAGGTAAATGATAAATAGGTGCATTGCAATTTTATATATGATAATTAACAATAAAATTATTCTCCCAAAAACCGAATTTTAGCGCGCGATAAAAATAATAAAATATTTAGAAATAATTTTAATCATCTCTGACGGGAGCAAAACATGCGTGAGGAAGATTTATTTCGTTGTTTATTCGTATCTTTGTTCATATTAGATATAGGCGAGATAAAAGTGGTCTTAAGTAAACTCTCGACTGTAGAGAGACGCGTGGCGCAGGCAAAGCGCGTCTCGAGAAGAAGTTAATATACAAAATGCCGCGACTACGACCACGAGGAGACTTCCGCGATCAAGAGGCCGTAATGGAAATTTAAATCTGTCCACGTGCAGGAACTTTCGCGAATCTCGGCGGATCTCGGCTTAATAAGATCTTACCGAGGTGCGAAAATTTCGCGTCTCCGCGCGCAGACCGACGTAAAATCCCGCGCTCGGGACACGCGGAATACGAGTGCGCCGCTGTGATTGCCTGTATTAGAAGGGGAGCACACGTTCAGTGCAATGGATCGCAAATTCTGTATGCATTCGTGGTTACCGGCGTGCAACGCCGGAACGATCGATCGCTCGAGATATGCACGCTCGGATGCTGCGCTTTTGCGCGGGTCGCGTCGATGAACCGGCCGCGAATTCCCCGCGCGGCCGCTACGTGCTGGCCGATAAGCGGAGTTCGCAGTGCGCAGATTTCGGCCCTTAACCCTTTAACGCTACTTGCCTCGCATCGACGAGCCGTCCGTTACGAGCGATTTGTATGATTAAGCGGCACGATGACGGATTCACCGAGCGATCTCGCCGCGTATTCTCGGCACCTTCACTAAATATAGAGACCGGGGGCCCAGCCCGTATGTTGTGCATGTACTTTTTTAGTATTTATCTTGAGAAGAGTACAAAATTGCGAAATAGTCCCTTTAGAACATGAATACTTTTCCTTGAGTTTCATTAAATTCGGAATAATTAAAAAGCAGAAAATAATTGATTTGATAACAATAAGGTAAATTTTCGAGCTTTTCGAAATTTTCTGTTAATATCCTCCATCGTGACTGAATAAAATTAAGCAATATGTGTTATTAGCTAGAATTAAACTTCTTATAAGTGTATGATGTACTGTTTCTGGCAATAAATGCAATTTTCATTCATAAAATGATTGAATATATGGGCGGACAAGATAATGTTGGTCTATAATTAAGGGCTGACAGGAGGACTGTGGAGACCTCTCGTGGAGATTCTGGAACTACTAATCTGGATGCATATTTTATATGTGGCCTCCTTTGCCCTATACTACTGGGCAATTGATCCCGGTACCAGGACTAGATGACTATATTGCTGCATGTTCGTATTAATACATAGAAGAAGGTTGCCTCTATTATGTTTCTACAGTTACTCACAATAATTAGTTGTCCGAGAAATTGTAACTTCAAAATTCTAAAATATAGGGCACTTAATCCCGGTCTCCTCTACACTGAGAAAAAAATTTACTAAATTTTAAAAAACGTTTGTTTGGATGGTACCGTGAAGATATTTGTTTAAATTAAGTAGTTATTTTCTAAAATTAAATAAAGAAGTTTTAAATATAAATTTGTTTCTTTAATTTTAGAAAATAATTACTTAATTTAAACAAATATCTTCACAGTACTATCCAAACAAACGTTTTTTGAAATTTAGTAAATTTTTTTCTCAGTGTAGATTCTACTAACCACCTCCTTTCAGCTCTGCATTTCGGAGAGTCTCCTTGTGGTGTTGCCATTTTTTTGTATCCATCATGTTGAAGTGACGTGTCAATAGTTGGGATGAAGTTTCCTACAGTTGTACTGCAAGTAATTACAACAATTAGGTGTGAAAGTTGTAACTTGAAAATTCTGAAAAAACGTGCCATCTAACCCCGGCTTTTCCTGAGATACGAGCTTTATTTAACGCGAATTATCGTTATGTCCGAAATAGACGTTTATTCAGTGAAACAAACGTTTATCTCACAGCCCGTATCATGATTATGTCTAAATTGATGTTTCGTGGATAATTGCGATCGTCGCGCACACCGTCCCGGAATAATGTGACGCGTGCTTAACACGCTTGTATCGTTTTCCTCTCATGTTTGTAACACGTAAACAGCCAGGCGTGCGTAGCTAATTATAATCGCTTATATCGATTGCGTACACGCGTGCTCCCGTTTCCGAACGGACTGCGCGATATATAACATTCACACGTTCCGAATGCCACGAGCTTGATCTGCAATCCATCCTCCAAACTGATTGATACACGTTTCTCCTCTCTCTCTGTTATATACCATCGAAATATCCTGTTTTGTAAGAAGCTAGAGTAACCATATTACTGTGCCTATTAGTATGCTTTTGTTAAATAAGCTGTTAATTTAAATAAGCTGTAACAAATTATTTCTATGGCTTATTTAAATATAGAAAAAGTATTTTTTATTAAGTTTAATATTTTAACTTAATTAAAAAAATACTTTTCTATTTATTTGTGCTAATTCTTTTTTGTGCCTTATTTAAATAGAAAGACACGCTAATAGAAACAGGCACAGTAATATCGATAATTATCTTAAATGGATTAGAGACTATGTCTCTTTTACCGTGCTACAAGATTGTGCATATCACAAGATTCATTTCGCTTTGATCGTTTTTTACATCTTACGCCAGTGTTGGGCGTTAATCAACTGAAAGGAGGAGGGTCTCTAAGGCTGGTTTTTGGCACCCTCTGAAATTGATCCAAAAATATCAGAAACGTTATATTTTTGTAAGATCTATTGAAATAAAGTAATTTTATTCTAAACGGACATATTTTGGTGCCTGCTTATATTATAATTCTAATTAATCCCATTTTTATCACCAACGCTCTTATGTTACCTACATATCATCTCTTTACATTTGTGTGTGTGTTTGCGTGTGTGTGTGTGCGCGCGCGCTCGATATTGCAAATATAATTACAAATGTAAGGAGATGATATGTAGGTTGAGCGTTGTAAAAATGGGTTGGTAGTAAAAATGGGATTAATTAGAATTATAGTATAAATATATAATTATAGTATAAATAGTAATTATAGTATAAATAGACACCAAAATATGTCCCTTTAGACTAAAATCACTTTATTTATAGATCTTACAAAAATATAACGTTTCTGATATTTTTGGTTTAATTTCAGAGTGCCAAAAACCGGCCTTAAGGACCCTCCTTTTCTTTGACCAAAATAATCGGCAAATCGATAATCAAAATGAAGGAGCACATGTAATTATAAATAATTTATTTGATTGGAGAAATTAATTATTAATCTGTTTATAATCAATCACAGCATGGTTTGATTAATAATTATTTTGATTAAAATTTCATTAAAATTCCATTTGACTAAAATAATTAGTAAATTGATAATTAATCAATCGTCATATATAGAATTGTAAACAGTTTTCCCGATTGATGAAACCAATTATTAATCAAACCTTTTTGTGAATGATTATACACGGATTAATAATTAATTTCATCAATCGACGAGAATATTCGTGATTTGATACGCGACGATTGATTAATTTTGATTATTCGATTACAGCCAAAGAAAACTTTAGTCGTTCAATATCCAATACTATCTCACGCATGAGTTTCATGCCTCGTTTCTCGTGTCGCAATCTTTCACAAGCAGTTTCGTTGAAGAATCATTCATGAGAATCTGGCGGAAAAATTTCCGCCAGATTCTCGCTGTTCTTATCGAACAATAACAACACACATGTTGGCGTTCGGGCAGAATCAAAGCATTTTCAGGATATGCAGCCGGCACGACACGTACGAAATAATCGTATTAGTTCACACACACAGCGACGGGCGCATATCACTTAACCCGTTGCTTCCCGTATTCCCCTTACGACATTAACGCGATTCGCTATATCACATTTCGGCTGCGCGATGCCTACAATGCGGGCTTCCCGTACAGATACACACATACACACACACACAGATTCTGTACACATATGCAACCATATCTTCGTATGAGCCCCGAATTCATGAGGGACGTGACGAGTACTCGCGCACTACCACCATCACCATCACCACCACCACCACCACCACCATCAGCAACGCGACTGACGCGACCGGCCTTCCACCCGCGTCGATTTCACTCCCTCACACGTGTCACACACGCTCTCGTCTTCTACACGCGACAATTCACACCGGCCGTCGTGTGGAAGACGCACACCAACAATGTCTCGAGAGTGGCTCGTCTCTAGTACTCGGTGCGTCGCACTGCGCGCGGTTAGTGCGCCCCACGCACCCACAGTGCGTGCGACTGTTTTGTCACGGCTGACACGCGTGTGTGCACGTTATTCCTCGTCGTCGTCGCGCGGTATATTCGTGGGCCTACTACACCTAAGTTTATTGTTAGAGCCGCGCGGCACGCTGTGGACGGAGCTTGAGGATTTAGTGCGTCTCGTATGCTGGTCCGGATATCACGTGCGCGCCGATCCACCTCCGCGATCGTTCTCTCCCAGCGGGAATCGAAGAAATCGCGGCGTGATACGCGTATACGTCACTCGTGTAGGTGAGAGACGTCGGAAGGATGATTTTCGGTTAGTGCTGCATCCGGGATACTTCGACGAGAGCGAGCGAGTGAGAGTGCGCTTGCGATCATGATCTATTTGACGATATAAGCAAGGTGAAGCTTTATGAAATGATTGTAGCTAGTAATGTGTACAACAAAAATAGTCGCCGGTAATTTTCTAATATTGCTGCGGACTGAAGTGTCCAAAGGGATCATCCTCTGGTAGAAAGTTAATGCAGTTTTCGACAAGTCACAGTTGTGTTGACTCTTGCAACTGCAGAATGAAACTACTTGCGGAGAGAATTTTATAGACAAACTTGATTAGTTAAAATTGTAAAACCTTATACCTCTGAGAGATTTTTTTCTTGCTTTTTATTTTTCTACACATACAAAAGAAAAAAATTCTTGTTTGGAGAATATCTTTATTGTTGAAATTTTAAAAATAAGATTAATGTTAAAATGAGATTATATGGCTGATAATATATGGTTACATATTACATTATTATTATATTTTGTCATATATAAGTAAAAATATCAATATTGTTGTATATATAATCAAGAATATTAATATTGTAATATTCTATGAGAAAATGATTGCGTTAGTTTGACTATATTCATCTTGATTAGAGACTAATTTATCTTTGTTGAACGCTATATAATCTTATTTTAACATCCATTAATTAATTAACGCCATTAATCTTATTTTAAAAATGTCAACAGTAAAGATATTCTCTAAACAAGAATACATTTGGAAAAAATCGGTCCACATATTGTATAGTGAACTGCTTCAGCCACTGAATGAAACTCTATCCTGATCTTATCCAGTTCCCACGCTGTATTTTTACAACTGATGAGAATACATTAATACTAGATAATAACTGTGGCGGATATCTGCGTGAACTGCATACATTTTTACCAGGGTCTCGTGCGAATCGATCAAAAATTACAACAAAGAACGTGTCAACGATAACATTACAATATATTACAATATATTCCCTCGCGTTCCCCTGATTTAATAAACACGGTAAGAACTTTTTCGAGAAAGTAGCCATATAATCACTCGTAGAGATTATGCTCGTTTTCTCAATTTGTTGGAAAAATGTTTTACGAATTTATAACGTGTAGAAAATCTAAGCAATTTATCACAAAATAGGAAAGGATGATGAACTATAATGGAAAAGAGAGATATTTCCGCGAAGATAATTAGATTCCGAATAAACGAAGTGACAGTCGCACGCGCGCTAGCGAGCGACCCAGTTTGAGATTTTAAAGGCACAGAAAAAGATGGAACGCGTCCCCGGATCAGAAAATAGAAGTAAATAAAACTTGTCGCCGCACACCTCCGACTTGTTTACACAGATTCCACAATCTGTCCCCGTTTTCCGTACTCCTCCGTCACAAACCTGAAAATCAAGCGAAACGCAATAGCGAGATTCCGTGGGTATCGCACCAGCGGAGAACCGCTCATTCCATCAGATGAGGATGGAGTGAAGAGTGAGAGAGTGAAAAACGAGAAATTTCGAGGACAGCGAAGTGCTTGGAACACGAAAAACCAATTGCACGGGGACTCGAGAAGGGTTGGTGGATAGTTGAAAGCGCGACAGTCCGAGGGTG
>NW_022639489.1:1099707-1118753 GCF_010583005.1 Odontomachus brunneus | reverse complement strand
AATTCGTCCAGACTATCTATAAGAAGCTATTTATGAAAAATATCCTGGAAACATTCTAGAAATATTTTATTCTGATACCTCAGATTTTTTTAAATAGTCCTCGAATGATTTATTTTTTTACTGTATGGAATAGATTTTAAAAGATTAATTAGATTATTTTCTACCTATAAAAATACTAGAAAGATCGAAGATCATCGAAAAGTAAATATTATCCAAGATATTTTATATTTTATCCTGATAATTTTTAACATAAAATATAAGATTTCTCATAAAATATTCATTTTTTTTCAATTATTTTACTCTACAAATTTTGTACTTACTATGACGAAAAATCGATATACATACAGAAAAATAAGAATATTTCAAATTTTTAAAAAGATTAATATCAAGGGGAGCTTCTAGAATATGCTCAAAACAGTCTTTGTCAATATTAATTCCATGAGACATCAATTTAATAAATAACTCAATTAAAAAACTTAAAACAAGGAAAATTGTCAGAATATTTTATCGGAGTTAATGACAAAAATATATTCTCAGGATAATTTGAAGACTATTTTCGAAGACGTATGTAAGACAAACTCTATGTTGTTGACAAACTCAATCTTATAATACTCTCTATAAATTTGTAGAAGTAGAATTTTACTTGAAAAATTGAGTAACTGAAAATTGAGAATCGAGTCATTCGAATTCGAGTGATTTTTCACTTATATAAAATGAATTCTTCACTCTAAATCGCTGAGTGAATATTTCCTCTTGAAAGTATAGAAGACACTTATTAAGAAAACAAGTCTTATAAAATGTAACTATTACACAATATTAAAGAAATTACAGATTACATTTATATAGTTTTATGCGCTACAACGTTTATTTTATAATATTCTCCCAGAATGTTCTGAGGATAAATGTGCGTTATTGTTTATACTATATCCTTTCCTGCTCTCTCATATTGACGGAGCCTTCTGTATATCAGATCGAAAGATTCGGATCCTGATAACAGTTGCGCATCTAACCCAGAATCTTATGTTTCTTTGAGGAGCGGCGGCGTTGAGGCAGGCGAGCCAAGCGGCAAACAAATAGCCGCGCTGTAAATCCTGCTTCGCGGCAGGCAGCACTTCCGGCAAATCGTAAGCATTGCAAGCTCACTGCGAATTTGTCGGTCGCCGTCGATCGCAAGCCGACGACGTCGCGTTTTCCCGCTGACAATGATTAATTTCTCGCCGATCCTCGAGCGCGATACCGGGCGACCGGGCGACTCCGTTACTCGGCCGAGCAAGGGAGCGTGAAATCGCTCTCGGTTGCCGAACTCGCGTCAAACTTAATCGATCATCGAGAAGCGTTGTACTATGCCGGCGGCCGGCCGGACCGCCGAGAGAAAGTCTCTCGACGAATACCGCAGCGACGAAATTCCTCCTTCGGCTTTAAAACCGGCAATAAAAAGTAAAAGAAAAAAAAAGTAAAATAAAAAGTAAAAAGTAAAAGAACGACAGAACGCGGTCTCTCTATCCATCCATCCATCTCTATCTTTCTCTTTCTCTCTCTTCCTCAGTTTCTCGGGTTGCGGCTAGAGTCGAGTTTGCACGTCGGATTGCGGAAATTCAGGAATAAAAACTCTTTGTCGGCGCGGCCTGACGTCCCGCCGAAATCGCCAGGACCGCGAATAGACTCGCGCGTCGTCGACCTTCGATCAGGTTCCCGGGACAACTGTGATTTACGACATGGTGTAGCGATATTTCGACTCTCGCCGTTTGGATAAAAAAGAAACATGGAGCGAGCACGGGCTCGAACGAAATTGTTCGCAGCTAGTGCGAGAAAGTATTAGAAATAAATCACGGAAATTTGTGTCAAATATCGCGTTGATGCACATTTCTTCCTCGTGCAACTTGAGAGTTACTAGAGTATCTGATATTGAGATTGCACAAGTGAACAATGACGAGAAAATCTCAAATTTTTCCTCAAACAGGCAAACTACGTTTTCTAGCCAAAGAAAGCAACAATATTCGAGAATTTACTTAAAGAAAGCCGCTAAGTGTGAACGTTTGAGGAGAACGTTATATATGTAATTAAGTAATATATTTATATCTAAATAAAAAAAATTATTTTGTGCGAGAATGACGTCACATCTATCTATTGCTACTGCAAGCTAGCAGCCTTTCTAATTTGCATGATTTATCTTTTGTATAGAAACTAAAAAAATTTCTCATAGTGTCATAGTTAAAATCCTTCAGGCCAAGATTTTTATTTGTGCGTTTTAATTTCTTTTTTATAAAATAAAACATAAATAAATTTTAACAAGAAACTTTAATTTCTTTTTCAAAATGATCCTAAAAATTCAATTATTTGAAATTAAAAATTCTGGTTTGGAAATGATATTTTACTTATATGCGTCTGAACAATTTGACCTTCACTTACGGATACATTTATAAGTTAAAAAAGAGACAATCATACACGCCTCCACGTTGCTCTTTGATTTCAAACAATGTACACACTCTACAGTACAATCAGTGTATTATTTACTGAAAAGCTGCAACTGGCAGTTCAGTTATAAGGTTAGCACTGCAATCAGTAAAATCTCGCTGAAAGGATCCGTTAATAACAGCGACTGTTATCATCATTGTCGCAGTTTGCAAATACAGACAATGCCACTGCACGTAAATTGCACGAAAGTCGTTAATCTCATGGCCACGAACGCAGAGAGTTGAATTCTACACAGCACACAATCAACTTAAGTGCAGATTTTGGAGTGAAATCTTACATCTACTGGTTAAAATCAATGAGATACAAGACGAAACAGTAAAGGAAGTATTTTCACTGAAAATCCGTGAATACTCTCTGATCATCGGTAAACTGCTCCTTCCGCTGATTCAGTCAGAAATATTCTTACTGATTCACGTTCAGAGAGTATATTGTACGAATAAGGAACACTGATTGTAGTTGCTGTTGCTTGGGAGGATCCGCGGGAGATATCGGAACAATATTCATATGACACGGTAATAGACGCGCCCCACTATTAGGGTTAACGTTTCGAATGAGATATTACCGTGAGGAAACTTTCGAGTCTTTCTCGAGCCCGACTGGTCCCCGCAGCAGGAGGGGTTAAGAGTTTCTCTCGGAAATTGTGTCGCCCCGCGTGGCAAGGGGTTAAATCGTTTGTGAAACCGGTTCGCGCAACAATAATAATTAGCTTACGCGAACCCCGCGCATAATCACCGTCTTTACGCCTATAATAATACTTTTGCCGCGTATCCGCGAAGTCCTAATTATTATCGCGACGGTAACGACCGGAACTCTCCCGACCAGGGCCGAAACTGTAATTTGCCTTCGCTTCGTGGATTGTATTATGTATTACGTACATGTAACGCGGTCCTTTTTTCGCGCAATAAAAAAGAGAGAGAGAAGGGCGAAGAGGGGGAGAGAGAGTGAGAAAGAGAGAGAGGCACTTAGAACTGTCCTGCCGGGCGATAACGTCGGTACCCTCGAATAATGGAGTTTCTCCGGAACGATGTTGCGAGATAATGATACAGGGAAACCCAGCGGGCGCATCCGACAAGATGTGTTTATCGGCGGCTATTGAATATACCCGCGCGAAAAAGTTACGCGAGTGTGAGAGCCTCATCGTGCGCGAGAATTGTCCGGGACCCGTCAATGACTAAACGATTAGCCGCACGTGTTATCGTTGTACACGGTGATCCACAATTCTCCCGTTATTACCCCTTTCGCGATCATATGTTGTCGAAGTAGAAAGAGAGAGAGAGAGAGAGAGAGAGAGAGAGAGAGAGAGAGAGAGAGATATTGTTTATTCTAGAAATAGTGTTTTTATAAAAGCGCGTTACGCAAATTACTGCTGCTATGGCGCGTATCATTAAGCTAATCCTCGCGATTCTCGATGAATACCTAAACAAGTCCAACCAGAAATAGTTTAGTGGTGGCAGATGCACAGAAAAAATCATTCTTGTTTCGAAAATATCTTTACATTAAAGAAATTATTTTTGTATTTGGAAATAAAATATTGAGTACACACACACACACACACACACACACATACACACAGGATTTGGTTGGCACAGCATCATGTTTTTGCTTGTCCCGAATCGAAATTTCGGCGCTATGTTAAATCTTGAATTATTCTACACGCGTGGGAATGTCAGTTGAGGCGTTAAATTTGCAGAAGAATGCACCCTAGTCTAGTCAGAGTTCTCCAGTTAGAGTTAAGACGAAGCATGATAATTCCTGATTGGTCTGCGTCCTGTCCGCCATTTTTAGGGATAATGTGAATAAAAGACAGAAAGACGCTCTAAGACTGAAATAACGAAGGGTGTTTTCGAATGCGTCATTCTCTTTTTATCGTTCTTTGGATATAGAAGAGTAGAATGACGTGTTAGTGCCAAATAGCCGATTCTCCCCGCACACATTCGAAACACGCTATAGTTTCTCTCTCATTCACTCACTTGTTTCCTCCCTACAAATGGCTAACTCTGACTCGAGGAACTCTACCGTAGTCTATCCGGGCGAGAACTCAAAACGCCCGCGAAAGGGAGTGTGCAAACACAAGGCCCGATCCTGCGTGAATTTCGACGCTGCAAAGCAAAATAGGCGAACCAATAGCGTCGACGACATCGGCCCTTCAAGCCACACAAAGCCGCGCCAATCCTTCCCGTCGTGAAGGACACGACGGACGTCGAGAAAGTTTTGTCTTCTCGAGACAGAGAGAGAGAGAGAGAGAGAAAGAGAGTGTGTGTGTGTGTGTGTGTGTGTGTGTGTGTGTATGTATGTGTGTGTCACCTGAACCGTCGTTGCTAAAATTACTCCACTAGAACCGCTCGCAAATCGCCGTGCCTTTTTTCGCCGCCACATTCACCGCGATAGGTCGCCCGCGACGTTTTAACGCTGTTTCGAGAGAGAAAAAAGAGAAAGAGTGTGTGAGAGAGAAAGAGAGAGAGAGAGAGAGAAAGAAAGAGAGAGAGCGCTGCGTACTCCTAGAACTAATACATCCTTAAATATACCCCGACGGTCCCATCTCTCCCTCGTCCGCAATTTTAGGTCTCATCGTCCCCGCGCCTTTCTCTCTTTCATCTCCGAAATCCTAATTAACTTTAGTAATTATGTATGCGGGACGGAAGGGTTTTACACACTCCGTTACGTCCGCGACGAGCAAGGAGAGACAAGAGAAGACAGATGGAGGAAGGGGGAGGGAGAGAGGGAAGGAGACAGAGGGACGTGGCGTGAGTTCGAATATCTACGGTGCGATATAAGTAACGCGAGAATGTCAAGTTCGCGAGAGGACACACGTTGGTTTTTTCCCTGCGAGCCGTCGTGAACGGAGCACTCGAGCTCCATGTTGGTGTTTTTTCCCGAAATGTCCCTTTGCGCCGCCGCGGCGCACGTTGGTTTTCGCGAAAATTACTTCGCGCTATTTTTCCCCTTTTCATTCGCGCGAGCCGGCTCGGCGACGTCATATAAGTGTTTGAATTTTAATTCGCCTCGTCCGGAAAATTTCGTTATTCCCAGCGTGCTCGTACGCTGCATGTCGTACATTCGCACCGTGCTGTGTGTGTGTGTGTGTGTGCGCGCGCGCGCGTGCACACACCTACGTACGCCGCGCACACAGACGCGGCTTACGTGTTCCTCTAGTTTTATGTCCGACCCTGTGCACCTGTGCAACACACTCGCCCCGCTATCTCTAGCCCGCATCTCGCTTCTTCGCTCGTTCCCCATCAAGCTCCGTAGCTTAACAAGGGCATTAATTAATAATACCTCCCAGGGATAATTTGCGCCCGCTGTCTTGCATCAGCATTGTCATTGTCCGCGGGGTCGGCGTCTACCTTTTGTGTCTGCATCGCGGTGCATCTTAAAATTGACCTGGCGATATTCACGCGCGTTGAAAGCCACGCTGAAAATGTTATTTTTGTTTTTTTTTTGGAACTGTACAAAATGTCCTGTGCATTCGCGGGAAAATGATGAAGACGGAAGGAAAAGTTATTTTTTTATATTGACCCGGTTCTGCGGGCGTCTACGCGAAAGTTATGATACTCTGCATCAACGCGTGCATGAGAAAAAAATCGATCGATCGGATTAAATGTACGAAATTTCTGATGAGATATGAACGAACCAACAAGTCCCGATTGAATTTATTAGAATTCTGTTCGAGCAAACCGGAAATCTCGTCAGCTTGAATGGGATTCTGGTAATTTCGACCGGAATTTCTGATTCGTTCATATCTCACCAGAAAGATCTAGTCGAATTATGTATGAGATACTATCTATGTAGACAATAAGTGATCGATGGACGTCGTTTAAAGAATGCCTGGCTTGCTAAAAAATTAATTAGGGAAAGTATCTATTTTTGTGTAACTCCCTCGTTCTCCTTCTTGGAATGGCGATAGAAATTTATGAGCGTTGTTTCCCAAACAAGTTAGAGAATGTAAGAATTATCTACGCGAGAAACGGTTATATGTGAATAGCAAATATGTGAATAGACCATAATTGAAACGTAAATTTACTGTACAACTGTGTCAACCAATCAATCACCAATATTTGCACACTAGTTTGTCAGTTGAGAAATTCCGTCGCGGTTGCTGCCGAATATATTCGCGTATATTGTTTTTTACGTCATCGAAATATACTTACAACCTTCGTCGTTGTTGTTGGACATTATGAATAAAATTAATTTTAATTTTTCGATGAAATCGGAAGGCAACGTTAATTAGTCACCATCGGTCCTCACGTATCTGCAATAATATTACTGCTGTACCATGCAAATTTTTCATGCTGTATTAGGTCCATCATTTTGTACGCGTTTCATGGCTCGACACGTTCTTCGTAAAATCACGTCGCGGTATTTTCAAACGAGCATTCTCTTTCTGTGCCTCTGCGTCTTCGAACTTTTCATTAAAATGGTCAAAATTAAACGTTATACCCTGCAGATGTTGCGACACACTGCGGAATAGCCTTCAACATTTTTTGTCGCCAACAAATTCGTTCATTCTACCGTAAATCAATATTCAAGCGATTTCTCATCGTCCTCATCGTTTTATCGATTGAAATTGGTATTATTTTAGAGATGCATTGGCCATATAGTCTCTCCGCAAATAGTAACTGAAAATCAGAAATACAATAATATTTTTATTTTCCGTATCAAAACACGTATAGTATAAATATACACATACAATACAGTTGAATAACAACATATTTTTACTTTAACGTCACTTTTTTATAACTTATATTTACTTTGTTTTATATTATTTCTAACCTTCAAGCTTTTATCTTCTTTATCAATTATTTAAGATTTTAATACTTGAGATTTTTTAAAACCTGACTAGTTTTATCAATGAAATTTTGCATACTTGTTATTTTGAATATTTAAAAAGTATACACAAAAACTGAGATTTTGTTGTCTCTATTTTTTATTCTCTTTTTCCTTTACTAAAGATAACACATTTTTTTAACAGTATGGTTTAAAATATTCTCAAGTAGCAGGGCAACGTTAAATGATTTATCAATGACGTATTATTGACGTTAAAGACATCATTAATGCGTTATTAAGTCATATCATTTAATGCTATCATGTTTTCTGAACTTACCCTTCAAATAATAGAATAATTTTTGGTCTAGACAGGGAATCAAATTGTTTTCGATCCCTTTTAGTGATTATATAGATTAATCCCTAATTTTTCAAAATCTTCATTATTTTCGAGATATGGACAATTAACCTTAAAACTTTCTCTGTTTCTATTCATTTATAAGTTATTAAATTTGTGAAAATTATAATTCGTAAATATCTGAAAATTTCGTTTTAATAGACCTCTTAAGTTTGAAGTTTCTCAAGCATCAGAATTTTAATAAAATAAACTAAATAGAAAATAAAAATACAAATAAAATCACACAAAATTCCTACTTGCGACATTGCTTAAATTATAAAACTCCAACGCTTTTACATGATCGATGCCGCAAACGCACGTAACGTTGTCGTAAAAAGTGGGCCACGCGCGAAAACAAATATTCGAACAATATCTGCGCGTTAATGTAAACATTCGCTTCAATCGGAAACATTAAGCGCGACGGCGTTTTTCCCGCGGTTACATCGAAGTGCGGTTGCATTTTGTATTGGCGCTATTTTTATCAATTCAGGGGACGCGCTGGCGAGCATGCTTTTCTTTTATGACGATCGCGCGCAAAATGAATTCCATCGTATCTCGCGGCGCATCCCGACGGGCTATCCTACACGTTTAATTTAACTTCGGCGATAGAAGAAGCGTTCTCTTCCATGTCGCGGCGGATAATAATTCCCTGAACTCTCCGACACATAGAGACGCCTAGAAGACGACAACAACGACGACGACGACAACGACGACGACGACGACGACGACGACGACGACGACGACGACGACGACGTTGACAACGATGACGTCGACGTGCAAAGCCCACCGACGAATTAATTAACAGCGGAATATTATTATACCCGGCTGTATGCTTTAATTCGAACGGGATCAATCTGGATATCATGTGGCGCGACTCTATCGTTTTGCGCGCACCGGGAACCAACGGCGATAAGTCTTGGACGCGAAATGCACTCATTAGCGAAGCACAAAATGACTTTTAGATGGAAATTAACGAGGTTGTTTTGAAGCATAGTCAGGGACGATGCTTTCCCCGATCCATCTGCCCCCAATTAACCTACATGCGAGTAAAACTCAGCAACACCGTCACTCAGTACAAAAGCGACCACACGTTTTAATTAAAATCGAACAGGATTTTAATGTCCGCGACAATTTCATCACTACATGTTAGAGCATTGTCGCGACTGGCGAATGATCTTGCCGTGCGTTTTTGATGTTATTAGTTACAGAAGGATTACGCGCGTCGCAACGCGAGGACGAAACCATTTTATGAATGGATTAATAACCGGATCTATAGGTTTTTATTTTGAGAAGAACAGTGAACATAAAATCGCGAAATAATCCTTTTAGAACATGGATATTTTTCTCTGAGTTTCATTAAAATCAATATTATAGCTAAAAAGTAGAAAAAGCTGATTTAATAGGTTACAAAAAAAATGATGTCAATCAGAAAATAGTGAAATATGGCATAGCTTTTATTTCTCAACAATTCTTGGTTACATTGACCTATGTGACATCATTCATAAAAAAATTCATTTTTGAAGCAACGAATCGGTAGGTCAGCGCAATCAAGAATTGATTCTTGAAACCAGAAAGAAAAACTATGTTATATTTTATTATTTTTCTGGTTGACAACCATTCTTTTTTTCCGTGTAGCAAAGTAAATTTTCGAGCTTCTCGAAATATTTATTAATCTTTTCTATCATAAGTGAATAAAGTTAAGCGACGTGTTACTAGTTAGAAAACTAGTGAAGTTTTTTGTAACACTATTTTGAATAATAAAAGCAAGTTATACTCATAAAATGATTGAAATCGAACATATGAGTGGAGGAAGTAAAGTTGGCTACTTTGTAAGGCTGCGGAGACCTCTCGCGGAATCCGCAGAACAACATGCATATTTTATATCACCCTATGGTCTACTTACACTACTTACGAGTTGCTAGCTAATCTGACCTCCGGTGTCGAGGCAAGATAGCCATGTTGCAGCATGTTTGTATTTCGGTTATAACGAAATATACGGTTAATGAGACCGTAGCGGACGTTAACACATAGAATGAAGCTACTTCTGTCATGTTTGTACTAGTACATAATCAATTACAACAATTAGTTGTCTGAGAAGTTATAACTTCGAGATTCTGAAATATGGTGCATCTAGCCCCGGTCTCTCTTACACACACGCGGTATTGCACCATATATTTCTCTGTTCGCCTCTCTCAGTATCTACAATTCGAGGGAATTGTAAATTACTAATGCATACGCGTGTTAATTAAATGTACAGTATGTTCCGTGATATAATCCACAAGCTAAATTGTAATTTTGTTCAGGTAGAAATAAAGATTATTCGCGAAATTAATATTTAAAAGTACATATGATCTCATTCTTAGCGGAATTATCTTATACAGGGTGTCCCATTACAACCGTATTAGCGCCTCTAAATGCACGAAATGCTATTTGTAAGTTCTAAAGACGATTTCTCGGCAAAGTCAACAGGTAAATAGAATAGAATTAAATAGAATAAAATAGAATTAATATAAGTTTCAAGGTGTCAAAATAGACGTAAAGTAAAATAAAATATTGAGATTCAAAATTTTGACTTTATCGATTTTCGACACACGACTATATTTTCTTTTTGATTTTAGAAGATTCCTCTTGGCCCGTATTAATATAATAATCGTTACTCGAAACTCGTTTCATGAGATAATCTGGTTTTATTCAGAGTTAGATCAATGTTGTTCAGTTGAATTATACGATATATGTAACATTTATATGTCTCTAATCGCGACTCAACCGAAGACATCTTATGTGATTCTAAATTCAAATTTGAGTGTCTCACTTGAGACGAGTTTCAAGCGATAACTATCGATATAAGCCCTTAAGGCCATATTATAGGAAGATCTCGCTGAGGATAAGATTATATTCTTTTGGAACTCTATTATATATTTTGGACTCTATATAATAAAGAAAGATCTAAATATTATTCGTCTCAATAAATATACGACATGCACAATTGCATTATAAAAATGCCGTGCGTTAAATATTAATTGACAAACTTCACCGGAAAGAGACGCGGCGGTCGAGTTGATTCCCGTTCATTTCATTTAGGTTAAGTTTAATCAATTCCTTTCATGAAGTGAAACGTCGTCCTCCTTATCATGACGAATTTAAAGCACATGGAGACACATCTAACGAACAGGGATCTCTCCTTTCCTCCTCTTCAATCCTCAACCATCATAAATTAATTTAGTCGTTTGGAATAATTGGTTTCATCGTGGCCAGAAACGCGAATGGAAACTTACGTTAGACTTCTTGAGTATTTCAGTATGGCTGTATAGAAGGAATAAGCCCGGAATTCTTTCATTAACCGACTTTAAGAAAAAGAGGTTCTAAGTTTGTCTTGTACATATGCTTGATTGTTTGTACGTACTCGAATAGCTCGGGAATAACTTAGAGATATTGAAATGAAATTATTTTTAGCTTGATTAGTATGCCATCACATGGTTCTTAGACTAATGTCATTGGCCGGGTTTGCCCGGCTGAGACCTGGAAATCGGGAAATTCTATGACTTTCCCGAAAATCCGAGATTGGCAACTAACTATATAATTTTAGGAAGATAAATAATAAAGAAGGTACTATTAATAATTCAATCAGTCAGGTTTTCACGCCGATTTCTGATATCGTTAAAATATTGTAAGTACAAAGGAATATTGGGTCAACATTGTTTCGTATTTTTTCGAACTTTTGAGCTTGACGATTTATCTTTATTATGAATTGTACATTCGCGCAGCATTTTCGTTGAGCACGTTATTGTGAGCGCGACTACGATATAAACGCCGTACAAGCGGAATAATTGCAAAATTATTACGCGGCGTTCGTTATATAAATTACTGTTATCTATTCATAATGATGGCACGGCGTAGAAATTAAGACGGCCGTTTCACCGCCATTTAACACCGCGCTGATCCATTTTATTGCGCGGAACGCGAGTAATCGCGAAAATTAACTGTCAAAATTTATGACAAACGTAATATATTCTCATTCACGTGAGCGCATAATGCATCGCGGCCGAATCTTAGTATCAAACGCCGGGGACATGCTGAAATCGCATAAACGGATGCCATTTATCATGCTGCCAGGTCTTACTTCGCTGGCTGAGTGACAGCGCGTTAAATTTAGCATTAATGATGCGGTTCGAGGCGCTATAGCGAGACGGAAGTTCGTTAATTAGTTATCGCGGCGAAAAGTGTACAGCAACTTGCGTCATGCGCGTTCTACGCATCTCTCTCTCTCTCTCTCTCTCTCTCTCTCTCTCTCTATCTCTTTCCCTTTCGTCATGTTAATCGCGTTCACGGATTTGAATTCTCCGTCTGTGATGAGATATGCGTTTAGCATCCCATTAATATTTTTGTTAATTTGAAATCTCTTCGGCAGTATCTCTCGACTATCCACCGACTTTCGAGTTTCGATAGCTTGCTGCGCACAGGACCTCGCAAAAGTTAAAATTTTTTATGCTATAAATAGAAAAAACAAACATCAAATTTGGACGTTAAGTGCCAATTGGGATTGCATTCCACGAAACTTCCTTTTTGAGGAAAGATTTTACTGAAAACCTATAACGTGTGTAACATAAACTATAGATAGAATACAGAACTATAGATAAATAAAAAATAGATAGAACATAGAATATAGATGGATATAGAACGTAGAACTATAGATTTTCTGTAAAATTGTCCTCAAGAAAGAAAAGGATGTCTTGAACCTGAAATGTAACCTGGAATGCTAAACTCATGAACGAAAGAAAGGGGTTGCCGGACTTGAGAATATAATTATGTTGAACTGTAATTTCCATCAGAGAGGAATTACTCGCGTGTTCGCCGTTGCGTACTCCATGCCAACGTGCAAGACACTACTGTGAGGAAGTGGAAACGAGGAAGAATCTAAAACTACTTTCCTGTGTAAAGTGAAACTGTGCAGTGCGCGCGGAGACACGTAATATAACTTCGATCATCGAACTTTCAGTGAGTCCATTTACAAACGTAATTTCTACGTGCGGCGGGGAACAAAAGTGCCGTGATAACGAGCTGAATCGTTAAAAACAAAGGTTATTTTGTGCGCGTCGTGGGCAACGCACGGAGACCGAGAGAGGATCGCAATCCAACTCGCCGATGCAATCGCATCCTATTAATGAATGCAGTTCGCATCCGCGGCACGCGCGTTAAGATCGTTACGAAATCTCGCGTCACGTGTGCAAGAACCAAAAGCCACGAGAGAAGAAAGGAAGGAAGGAAGTAACGAAAGAAGAAAGGAAGGAAGGAAGGAAGGAAGGCAGGCAGCACGTGAGGCATTATTAAACTTCTCGCGCTCTAATCCGGGTGTAACGCGCGCGTTTACGTGGTTGGAACGAAAACTATGCAGTACGATGAGGGGGCCAAGAATCGGTGGTGGCCTACCGAGCGAGAAAAGGCTGGACTACTGCCAGAAGGCGCGTCAAGCTCGAGGAGTATTGCTGCTGTACTTGAGTATCTGCGCGTCGCTGCCCGGCGCTATTTTCACTGGTTGGTATCGACGAGATTCTCCTTCTCGTTGCAAGATATTAGTACTTCATCTAGAACAAAACTTATTAACTTAAGCGAACTCTCACGCTTCCATAAAACTCGTAGGAATCGAGATTGATTTGAATCTGATGCGTTAGGTGCAGAAGCCAGTTTGTCGTGTTTGTCAAACAAAATAGTGAACAAAATTATGCAACTTTATAAAGTTAGGGAAGTCTGAGTATTTTACTTTCTCTAAGTATTTATACTTGTAAGGTGTGTGTAAATATTAAACAAGTTTCACGTACTTTGTTTAACTTAGATATAAAATAGAAATCGAAAATAAGAGGGCTTTGGAGAAACATTCGATAGAATAAATGGAGTCTGTTTTAATTAAATATGAATTAAATATATATAAAAGCTCTCGTTAGGAACAATCAAAGTATATAGAAGGACTTTAAGAGCCAAATCGTGGTTCTTTGGTACGATTGTCAATTACATTATTTCAATAAATGAAGTCTATTTGGGTTTTCCACTCAGAATTATATTTTTGAAACATTACACTTCTAATTATTGAATTTTGGTGAACTTAGTCAAAATTCATAATTTTTTGGGGGAAATCGAAATGAATCTTGATTAGATTTCAGAAAATTTTCTTTGTGAAATTTCTTGTCAAAACCTATTATTATTTTAGAGACTCAAACTGAGTCTCAAGAAATTTTCTATTCCTTGGATCTCAAGAAAGTTTCTATGCGAGATCGACTCGGTATTGTTTCGAATATTTATATAACAAGAACTTTCTATTTTTTTTTAATACTTAAACTTTCTACGAGAGTTTAACATTTAGAATGACAAATCTTTTGCATCAACCTAATATTTTAGACACGTTTAGTCGCAACTTTTGCTCACTCCGAGATGCTTGTATAATTTCTTAGTTGTTTTTTGTTTTATACGTGACGGAGAATTTTTGCGAGCGCAGGTTTTCCTCTCCCAATTGATTACAAAGCGGAAAGAGGAGAGAAAAAATAACTCGATCGCGTTGTTCGTTAGGAGTGTAACTCACAAATCGCGCTATCGCGTACCGTCGACAACAATGTCGGGCGTAACGACGATATGATTTCTGCGCGCGGATGCAGGGCGCGGGAGAAACTTTTCTGTAGTCGTTCCTTAATATAACGTCTCGCGGTCTCACCTGAGAAATGAAGGGCATAAATCACGGCGCTCATCAAGCCTCGCGTGGTCTCAATTTTGCAAAACTTTTCCCACAAATCTTTGCCGCCCGCCTAGGCGCCGTCGTCTCCATCTTTTAAAGATTAGTTTAATGTCGTTCGTGACGGCCGCCGTGCTTCAACTTTATAATGAGAAAGTCACCGTGACGGAACGTAATAAGCAATAACACTTCGTACTGCATAAACAATCCGGCGTTGCGTCGAATGTCGCTCGCGCGCGCGCTGTTTAGTTAGTTATTTTCCACGCCTTCTACAACTGGATCGTTTAATTTAATGCAAAATTTGCGCACAACGGTCGCGTAACATTGTGCTAGTTTGGCAGCAAGATTTACGACGATCTGTACGCTACCCGACCTATGTGCAATGGCTTTACCATTTACTAGGTCTAGTTACAAAAGAATTTCTCGACCAATGTGCAATATTTTCACATATCCGTATATTCTGACTGTTGAGTATCCTAATGATATTGCTTCCTCAGAATATTCAACGGTCATGATGCACGAATGTGCGGAAATATTGCATGTGGTTGAAAAATTCTTGCTAGGCCTAATAAATGTTGAGGCTATTCTGCTGGGTGGTGCGCAATTGAAATGCAGTTTGCATTTGAAATGTGAGAAAAATAATTCTCTAAACTTATTTAATAAACCGTCTTTAACACTTTAACTACTGCTGTCGTCAATAGACGACAAAATGGAATTTTCTTGAAACACGGCTGTCGTCAATAAGTGATTTTATAATTTTAATAAATTGTTTCCTCGAGCGACCTCGATCGATATTTTTGCTCGTAGCTAAAGGATTAAAAACCTTGAAAAATATGCAATAATTTGGACACAATATTGGAAAATTTGAAAGATATAATTCTCTAAACTTTTTCAACAAAAATAGACCGCCTTCAAAAACTTCAAAAGCCTTAAACAGCATAATTTCGACTTAATATTCCTACGTAAATTCGGCTGCGTATATTTTTCCCAATAATGTTGTTCCAGCTTTCCTAGTAATAACTCTAGCTTGTTACAGTTGAGACACAGTGAGTTGCAAAACGATTTAGGCCCAATAAAGTTGGTAGTTTAGCAACTGTCCAGATTGGAAGCATTACCGCGCAGACTTACGCAATAATAATATAGTGAATAATTTAATTGACAACAGTAAAAAATAATAAATAATAGTAATATTAATAACTAATAATAATAATTAACAGTACAGAAGAATGCGCGCACCTGGAGTATAACGAGGACCATAAGGTTATGCCTCAGTTGTTCCTAATTAGTAGGCAAGCCCATTAGAGTAATGATGACTCTCAATTTTGACTATTTGGGGAGCTCCCAACTTCATTGCGCCTGAACTGTTTTGCAACACACTGTACACGTATGAGAGGTTAACTACCGCGAAGATACATTTAGAGTCTCGTAGACAATTTGAGCGTTGGTCCCATTAAAAATAGACATCCCCGTGAGCGAGCCACGCTGAGGGAAACGCGTCTCTAATTCGGCTATTTGATACGCGACAATTCGAGTAAACGCCGTGGATCTGATTTTTGCACTCAGGAGTCCCCATCGCGATTCAAAGTCCGCCGCGAATTCCGCGGCAGAACTCTTCCATTTACCTTCCTCACTTCATGCAGGGCTACTGCGAGCAGAAATATAAATTGCGAGAAATGACCCTTGTAAAACGCGACAGTAGCATTAAAGGACGTCCTCAGACGTACTCGAACGCGCGAGCGCGAGCGACGGCTCTACACCTCGAGATATGCATCCCGTAACGCTTCACAGGCAAAATAGGAACTAATTAAGCACACGAGAGTTTAAACGAGGCGCGGCACCGGCCGTAGTGCAAATTGCAAGTTGTATTAACAATTATCTCGTAATTGTCTACAGCATGCTCAGGATTTGTAAAGCTAGAATTAAATTCGCAAGTAACGCTCGCGCTGGCACTTCGTGTCGCCGCGCTCGGTGTGTGCTCCACTCTACATATGTCTCTCCCGTTCTATTTTCCTCCAAATCTTTACCCTATTGTGCCTCTCGGCTTTGTCGCGGATTTGACAGCCACGCGAATGGAGCAAGCAGCAGAGTGAATTTCGCAGTATCTGTTCAAAATAAACACGGAACGTACATGCCGTGAACACGCCAATGATGTGGTTCGTTACAATTGCGAAAGAATGTTACATCGGTTATTGATACGTTTGCGCAATAATCGGTTATGATAGGAAGTGGAGTGACAATACATTCGACATCACAACTGGGACGAACGGAAAAACACAAGTATTTTTATTATATTTTTATCTATCAGATAATAATGTAATAAAGGTTCGATACTTTGTATTGTCGCTTGTCACTTCGGCTCTTGTCCAAACCGATTGTCACGCTCAAACTCTGCAGTAGTGCCTCTGCTGTGTCTCAATTGTGACCACCTGGAATGCAACATTATTGGAAAAAATGTGCGCAAACTATTTTGCAGCCGCGTTCACGTAGGAATCTTGAATCGAAATTATTTCATGCTGTTTAAAACTTTTGAGGATTTTGAAGGCGATTTATTTTTGTTGAAAAAGTTTTAAAGAATGATATCTTTCAAATTTCCCAATATTATGTTCAAATTATTTCATATTTTTGAAGGCGGTTTATTAAATAGTTTTAAAGAATATTTTTCTCAAATTTCTCAAAATTTTTAGAAATTATTTTTCTCAAATTTCAAAATATTTTTACACAAATAGTAAGTACAACAATTAAAACTGCAAAGAAACATAGAAATACAGAGAAGTCACGTGTGTTTTCTTTCGTATCGTTTGATGAATTATTAACATTTTGTGAGTCGAAATACATTAGAGAAACGATCAGGAAATATTGGGGCGTACAAATTGTCAACCGTACAAAATTACGCTGAAACACGAGAGATAGTCTCGGTCAAGTACTTTCGGGCGAAGTTCACTTACCTCCGGGGGAACACGAGCGACGCATTAATTGGTTTCTTGAACCGAGTGGCACATTTGAAGTTCCCTGCAAACTAAACATCTGGTTTAGCGGTCTAAACATTCGAGTCTCGTGTTGGTTTCCACGCGGCGACGGCAACACCAAACTCAGATAATGTTTAACTGACATTCGCCAGTTCAAGATTTACAATTGATGCCCTAAACTCGGTATCTGGCATGAAAATGAACCGCAAAATTGCAAGTTTATCGGCCTCTTATGCCAAAAATGTATTTCGCCTCTTCGACTGAATATACCTATTTTTCATACTGAAACGTATCGATCGTTGGAAAGTGATCGTTGCTAGGTACGTTGCAATTTGCGAGTAACGATTGAATAATGGTGAAATTCGCTTAAATGATCGCGCAAATATAAAAATGTCAGACACAATAGGAGGCAGGAAAATGTCGAGAGGGAGAAGTTGTTTTACATTTACCGTAACGCAGTCGGAAAATTCGATTCACTACCGCTCGATTTTCCCAGAGACACTGTCGGCTACGTATCGCCGAAAGGGAGAACCGAAAACAAACAGCGCTTCGTAACCCGTCTACTGGAAACAAACCACGTGTCTATCAATAGAGCGAGCTGCAACTCTATTTATCCTTCTGTTGGCGCGCAAATACAAAGGCAACTAAATAATGCATTAATTCGCGTAAGGTCGTTGTCTTCTCCGCTACTTCTAAAGTCGTCTCTGTTACCTAACACGGTGCCATTGTCTAAGCTACTTCAGTCGAAAATATCATTTTAACGCTAGAACTACCGACCACTAACGACTTATTTCTGTTCAGAGTGGTTGAAGACCGACTTTCGAAAAAAAATACGTAACCTGAGAGAAAGAAATGTTCGTCTTTCAGTTTTATTCAACGTTATAATTAAAAATATGAAATGCATCGTTATAAATTTGTTTAATTTTTTCACTTGAACTAATTATTTTTTTAAATGCTTTATCTTGCTAACTGTATTTATGTATATAAAGTACAATAATCCATAAATGCTTAAATAATGCATAAATTACGAGCTGCTAACAATGTAGTATAAAATAAAATAAAAGATAAGGATTTTTTTTTAGTCTCCTTGAGCGCTAGCGTTCTTTTTACCTCTATGGAAATCTAACCACAAAATGATCAGCATTTTTTTTAAAGAGACTACTTTTTCATTAATAATTCACGAATTCAAATTTTGATTAGAGTTAGTTATGCAGGAACATACATATTGCTTTGCGCAATTCACTTTCGACTTTAACTTAGTCTTTTGATGTATGAATAGGATTCAGATTGAGTAATTAGAATTTTAATCAGATATGAACCTTAGTTATTTTTGCACACAATCAGATTTAATTTTATCGTCTTTTAAAATACACAATATTATAGCAAAATCCTAATTTATATTTCTTACTCCTACTCTTACTTCAAGCTTACTTCGCATATTATCAAAGTCTAAAAATTGGACAATTACGTTAGATACTCGGAGAAAAATAATTTTGCTTTTTTTAGCAAAATCGTCGTTGCTACTGCATATTTGTAGTGACAACAAAAAAATTTAGTTGATGTAATTAATTTTACAAATTATTCGTTATCAGAGCAGAAGTAGTTTTGCCAGAATAGAAAAAATTTGTTGAATGTATTTGTTCTAAGAATCACGTTAATTTGCTATGGATGCAGAATAATGCATCCTTAGCAAATTTATTTGCTATCGGAGCAAAACTGCAACTTATAA